>NW_026586463.1:6021301-6042301 GCF_907164565.1 Psammomys obesus
TGTGTGTGTGTGTGTGTGTGTGTGTGTGTGTGTGTGTGTGTGTGTGTATGAAGCGGGGTACATAGAGACCACAGCCTGTGGCGGTCAGAGGTCAACTCGTAGGAGTTGGTTCTGTCCTTCCACCATGTGAAACCTGGGGATCTGACTCAGGTTGTCAAGCTTGGCAGCAAATGTCCTTATCCACAGAGCCATTTCACAGCTCCCATTATATTTTTAAAAAGAACATTTAGCTTGTTCATCTTTCACATTTCTTTGTTTACTCACAGCAATTAAAACTCCCTATTTCTCTTCAAGAACTGCTTTAACATCTAATGAGTTCTTCCATGCACTATTTTTGTTATTGTTCTAATTTTCCTTATGATTCTTTACCTCATGCATTTTTGATAAATATTTCTTAAACTGTAAATACATGGCAGTTCTATGGAGTCTGTTAATGAATTTTAAAGGTATGACATCTGACTAAAGACAAAAGTCAAAAATATGTGGATCTCCCAGTACACGGAAGACTTTCAACCTTAGCTATCTTGGACTGCTTTCCTATGGGAAATTCTTTTTTTTATAAACCTAGCTAGAAAATACAAATGTGGAGCAATTTTCAATCAAGTCAATTAACCAATTCAGTTTTAGAGATATCATCTTGCTATGTAGCCCTGGCTGACCTCGAGTCCGTGGATTAGGCACGTACTACCATGTCCAGAAGTGTCTTTTTTCCATCACCATCTAATTCAGCCTCACCCATTTAGCATTTCTAAACTACTTCTCCATGGTTGTTATCTTTTGAGCTCAGCTATGTTTGTTTGGCTTTCTCATAAATTTCTAATGCAGACTGATGCCAATACACAAACATTATCATTCTATTTCTAACTAGAAGATTTTACCCATCTCCAAGTCATATTCACAAATTTGAAAACTGTTAAGTTTTTAATATTTCATAAAATTCACCATGTAATCAATAACAGAGGCTCAAAACTTAAAATGTAGAAACTTTCAAGTTTTCAGCTTCCAAGCTACCCTGGAGAAAATATTACCTATTGAGTTGTTTTTCTTGTTTGTTTTTCAATGTAGAGTGTAGAGTGTGTCCCTAGTCATTATTTACTGGCATGTCTCCTGGCTTTTAGTACCCAAAGTTAGGCTTTTAAGTCAATTTTTACTTGAAGAAAACCTGCATTTAAGGATGTCAAATCAATTAACTTTTCCTTTGTTTTGCTTTTCAAGACAGAGTTTCCCTGCGTAGTCCCAACTGTCCTAATAGAGCAGGTAAGCCTCCAACTCAAGAGATCGCCTGCCTCTGCCTTCTGAGTGCTGGGATTAAAGGGGTATACCACTTGCCTAGCAAAGCAATTAACATTTTAAATAAACGTCTATGAGAAAATTTGTATTGATATAATTTTCAGATTGTCAGTTGTATGTGTATTCATTTTTAAGGCTAAATAGCAATGGGGTTACTCCACAGGAGGCGTCCACCTTGTTTTTGAGATAGGGCCTCTCACTGGGACCTGGGACTCATCTGTTATGCTAGGTCATCAAGTCCCAGGGATTTGTCTGTCTCTGCCTTCTCAAAGCTGGGATTACAAGCACATACTACCATGTCTAGCTTTGTATGTGGATTCTGGGGATTCACCTGAAAACTCTCATACAGAGTAACCAGTTCACCAATGGAGCTTCTTGCCAGGACCTCTTCTTTTATTTAGCCCTGTTCCCACCTTTATTATATATCCATTGCAAAGAACCTGAATGAACTGTGTCCATCATCACAGTGTCAAACTAGTTTCTGTAGCAAATACAAAACCAGACTGTGTAATCATACTGTTAATGCTGATTTGAGAGCAAAGAAATATTACAAAAAATAATAAATAAATCAGAAATTTTGCAGCTTACCCACATGAAGTATCTAAGAGTATAGTTGAGCTAAACAAATTAGCTCCAAAAAAGAAGGAAGCCAAATGTTTCTCATCAAGACAGTGGGTTTTATAGTCTGAATATAAGATGGCCTCCAATCCAAAAGCTGGCCCAGGGACCTTCGTACCTTATCTCCCCCTGACCCCACCTTGAGTCACTTTGCCCCACGTCATCCCTCCCTGTCATAATATTCTGTCTTAATCAAACATGAGCTCAGAAACAACAAACCTGTTAACTATGTACTGAAACTCTGAAACAGTGAACAAAAATAAATAAGTATTTTGTCACAGTGACAAAAAGCTGGCTAACATAATTGGAAAAAAAAAAAAAGGCATTCCAAAGATGGGCTTGCTGCCACCTTCTTCCATCACAAAGGCCACGGTGGGATCCTGAGAGCCGTCTTCACCATGCACTCCCAGCACCAGGGTTCCAGCGAGGCCCGAAAGTGCCCAAGTGCCGTTTAGGCCACAGCTCTCAAGAGCACAGGCCACAATCCTTGGTGGTGTCTCTTGCACAAGGTCTGCATATGGCACCACCTAAATTTCAAAAGAAGAACTACGCAGGCAGGACAGGACTACTAAGGAGAGCCTTGAAGCTGCTTTCCCTTCTGTTTCTTCTGCATGCATAAAGTAAAATAAACCTTTTAACTCATTTCTGTAGTCTTGGGTATCCTATTATAATGAGACTGAACTAAGACAATTCTTTAACTGTATTTAAGTGTAACAGTTTCTAGCAGGGTACACAGGTCCTCAATGTATTTTATTTTATTTTAGGCTTTTTTTGAATGGGGGGCAGGGTTTCTCTGTGTAGCCTTGGCTGTCCTCCTGGATTCGCTTTGTAGATCAGGCTAGCCTTAACTCAAATAAATGTGCCCATTTCTGCCTCCCAGGATGCTAGGATTAAAGACATGTGCCACCACACCAGGCCTCAATGCACTTTCAGAGCCTCTAACCTATTTATTTACCACCTTGTTTGGCTTAGTATTGAATGAGCCCTAAAGCATTTAAGAAAATGTTGGAGAAAATACAGGGAATAAGCATGAAGCAATCACAACACTGCACATAAATCTAATTTGATCTTATTTACTGCTCATTGTGCTGCCTACTTTTATGTCAACTTGACACAAGCTAGAGATAACTGAAAAGGATGGAATCTCAATTGAGAAAATGCCTCCACAAGAACCAGCTGTAGGACATTTTCTTAATTACTGTTTGATGGGTGAGAACCCAGCCCACTGTGGGTGGAGACATCCCCTGGGCTGGTGGTCCTGGGTTCTACAAGAAAGCAGGGTGAACAAGCCATGGGAGCAAGCTAATAAGCCACCTCTCCACGGCCTCTGTATCAGCTCCTGCCTCCAGGTTCCTGCTGTTGGAGTTCCCGCCCTGACTTTCTTCAGTGATGGACTACAATGTGGAAGTGTAAACCAAATAAACCCTTTCCTCCCAACTTGCTTGTGGTCATGCTATTTCATCACTGTGATAGTAAACCTAAGACACTCAATGACCAAACATGCTAGTATTGTGTACATACAGGTGACTGACTCACTCTATCAGCTACAATGCTGAAGTTGGTTAGAATTCGGGTTGAGTAAAAGTAAAGTTTCCTCATCAACATTTTTCATACACATCATTTTTAAGGAACAGCTCGTTGGCCTCCAATGGATCATGCCTATGCACTGCCTAAAAATCGGCTTCTCATACATTTCTGAGAACCAATCTCATTTTCACACATATTAAACTAACCATTCTCAGGTAAAATGTTACAAAGCTAAAATTCAAGGAGTGTGTGTGTGACCGCTCTCAGGACCGATCCACCTTCCTTTGAGACAGGGTCTCTCAGTGGTCTGAAACTCATTAAGAAGGGGAGGCTCCTGTCTCTGTCCTCCCAAGTGCTAGGATTACAAGTGGGCCCAGCATTTATGTTTTACATGGAATCTGGGGCTGAACTCAGGTCCTAGTGCTTGTACTAACTCAGCCATCTCGGAACAAAGGAAGAGAGGGAAGGAGAGAGGGAGGAATGTAAGGAGGGAAGAAAGAAAAGTAGGAAGGAAGACAGGCAGGCAACTTCAAGATTGAACCTAATGGAAAAGTAAATTCCACAAGTTTAAATACCAAGATAATTTATGAAAATGACTGGTTAAATAAATATATAATATTTTAAAATCATAGCCTTTATTTTAATGTCATTTTATGTTCAGCCTATTTAAAAATCTCTACAGTAACGTTCAACTTTATGTCATAGTAAAAATAATCAGTTTAGAGTTCAACTTTCAAACATCTGCCAATGAGAACAGGCATTATATAGCACTTGCCTTTATTTCCAGCACCCAGGAGGCACAGGCAGGAGAACCTGTGTCAGTTCACAGGCAGCCTGGTCTACAAAGCTAGCTCTCAATCAGCCAGGGACATATAGCGAGACCTTGTCTCAAAAGACCCAAAAACAAAAAGCAAATAACGACATGTCAGTGAATATTAATAATGAATCTGTGTAAGAAAAAACTACAAAAGAACAGTTACGAGTACTGCTCCAATTCAAGTCACTTTTGACTCAGTGAATAAAATAAAATACATGAATAAATACGTGAATTTCAGGGCTTTCTAATTACTTAAAAATCAATTTGATTATTTCATACGGGTATCAGTGATCCTTAATTTGTAAAAGTTCATCTATTTACTGAACTGTCAAAAACAAGTTTCACACGTTGGCAACTGCCTTTTGGTCTCTGAGAACAAGACCCTATTCTATATTTCCTAGTTTACAGCTGAATTCACAGCAGCTGTGAGGCTAAGAAATGCCAGCAACCAATTAGGCTAGCACAAACCTTGTGCAGCATGTAAAGTATAATTTGGTTGCAAATGCAGGAGACAAGAGCCAAAATCAATCAATCAAGAGTGCTAACAAAATTGCATTATAAGCATTCAAAACACAGAGTAAGTAATATGTAGCAGGTATATGTATTTTGTTTTTAAAAGGACAAACATGAAAAAAAATCAATTTCTTTCAGATTCAAGCAGCTTTTTAAGAAGGTTGCAGCTGTTTATCATGTACCTAGGATTACAAACTCAACGCTTTTGTGTGTAATTATTCAAATTATAGGGTTGAAGTATACTTGAGGATACAAATGACAAGTCTTTCCCAAGAGTGAATAATATTTATCAGTACTTCTTGAAATATTGCTATAAATTTTTTCTCATTTATTAACACCTTAATATTTAAATAATAGAAAAAACTGCACAAAATACTCAAAATGTAAAAGTTATTAAATGATTAATAAAATAAAACTTGAGGTATTACATTGTTTAGAACAGTGATATCCAAACCCTTTAGAATTTTAAACGCTAGTGGTTATGCTTCAGGTATGATAAATTTTAAAATGACAAAAAAGGTGATTTATATTTTAAAACATAATTTTAAACCGCACACAAATCATGGTGATTCACATGGTGATTCAAACAAATCATGGGTGATTCACATATATACAGCCATATAATAAAAAATACAAAAATATGCCTTGTGTTCTAATAAATTATAAGATTCTTGGACTAGGCGAGATATGGAGATGACTAAGTTCAAACCCCAGGACCCACATGGTAGAAACAACTCCTACAAGTTGTCCAAGCTGTCCTCTGAACTACACACACACACACACACACACACACACACACACACACACACACACCCCTTCTCTACGTTATCTATCCTTAATAAAACCATGAGCAGTGTCCTCAAATCTTTAGTAAGAATATGACTACATAATTAGAAGTTTTGGTGTTTTGTTGCATGGGCTTTTAAAACTAAGCTAGTAAAGTTTAGCTATATTTTAGCCCTGTGCCTCAGGCAGGAAAGAAGAAAAGTATACATAAATATCTATTCTCAGAACAAAGAAGTAACTTTTATTATAACACTCTCTAATTTTGTAATTACATACTCAGATTAGGTGCCTGGGTGTTTCCAGAGAGAACGTTATTCAAAGCAGTTGGTTATCAGGTATCTGAAAAAACTTTCTTCAAAGTTGGTCCCTACCAAAGAATTCTGAATTCAGAGCCACTGTCTTCAGCACTCTGTCACTCTATATCAGGTGACTGGTTAAACACTGTCTTCATTTGTCTCTTTTCTCTCTCTCCCCTTTCTCTTCCCGTGTGTGTGTGTGGGGGGGGGCGCGGGGGTGTTGCTACATAGTGATAGTCAAGGCTGCCTGAGCATGAAATCTTCCTGCCACAGCCTCCTGAGTTTTGGGATGACAAGTACTTAGTTTCATGTCTGGCTTCTCATACTACATGTAATACTGATTCTAATCAATTTTATATTTAGTTACAAGAACCGACTGCTGGTGTGGAATATAAATTTAAATATTTGAGTACATCTTTTCCAGTCACAGCAAAAAATATATATATATTTTATTATATATATCTTTATTTGTTTGTTTGTTTAGTGCCTAAGAAGGTCTGTCAAGATTTTTTTGTTCTGTTTTGTTTTCCAGACAGGGTTTTTCTCTGTGTAGCCTTGGCTGTCCTGTACTCACTTTGCAGACCAGGCTGGCCTCATACTCTGAGATCTGCCTGCCTCTACTTCCCTGAGTGTTGGAAATAAAAGCATGAACCAACACACGGATAAGATTATTTTTAAGAGGTAAAATTCCTTTCTTCAAAGAATTCTAAAAAGCATGTTCCTTTAGGAACATAAAAATAACCGGTTGCTAATGAAGTTCAATAGAATGATCTACTATCATTAACTATACAATGGCAGAATGCTGGAAGAATGGAGATGACTAAATATTATCTTAGAAGAGAAAGACTATAAAACCATCAAGGATGCTATGAAAAGCATCATTAGAAAACGGAAGACACTGTTAAAGTACATACTAATAACTGCCTAGCACCTGTTAATGCTCTAACAGAAAATACAGATTTATTCCTATTAAGTTAAAGCCCAGAGAGCAATCAGCTAAATTTTCAGGGATTATACAGGCTCAGATGAGTAAGCAGGTCCAGCATAAATCAAAATCTCAAACTGATATCCAGGTTTTGTTAACTAATCTAAGCAGTGATGAATCCTTAATCAGGACAACGATAAGCAATACGTTATCAACAGCTTTGCTAGAACAAGGCCCCATTACAGAAGGGCAAAGTAACGTGTCAGCTGACACCGGTAACTGTACTGTTGCTATTTAATAAATCCCTAGGGAATGGGACTTTGCCAAACAGAGTTTCTATTTTGGTTCATCACACTTATGTTACTGTTTTTACTAAATGTAAAACATCTATCATAGTCTTTCTAGCATAGTTTAAAGTAGGCTTTAAACATAAACCTGACATTTGATACCAGGGGGAAAAGAAGACATAATATAACTTAGATTTTCAGGAAGAAAAGGTAACTTTAAAATGAGATATACTTTTACCCATCCTGCATACAAATTATCTTTTCCAAACTTTTCTCATCATTGGTGCACTGTCTTGAAAAGGGATATAAAAACTAATATATCCCCTGGGGTAACATGGAAACTATGGTCTATGTGGGTTTCCTGTTTGTTGTTCTGGGATAACTGAACCACACTTAAAGGTAATGAATCACTGTGGTTCCCTAATGGTTTGCGTATTTGGAGTTGGGTAGCTGACTATTCAAAAACACCAAAAATCAACTACTGTAAAGAGAATAGAAAAGTTCAATTTCTAAAATTATGATGATTACAGCTGAAAAGGGGCTGGGGGGACAGTTTTAAAAAAAAAAAAAAAAAAAAAAAAACCTAAAATGTCGACTTAATGTGCTGACAAGAAGCCATGACACCCTCAGGTCCACTTGCAGAACACCCCTAAAAAGGTGGAGAGAACATACTCTGCGGCATTGTTCTCAGAACTCTACAAGCATGCCTAGCACGCACTTGACCATACACACAACACACAAAACTTAAAAACTCACTTCACATAGCTTCCTAACTAAGTAATGTTTATTAAGTAAATCTAAACACCTAGGAACTTTTTTAAAAAGTACATCTTCACATGTCCTTCGGTGTAAAATATCCAAAATATATCTTTGTCAAGGGAAAAGATTTGTTCTCTAGAATATCACAATTTTGCACACCAATGTTGGTAAAACAATATTCTGCTGATGGCTCAAAATTTCAAAAGGTGTCCTCACAGACGTCCTGCTGAATATACTGAGCAATCTTACCTACGGTTCCCCCGCTCAGATTTTTACTCAAAGGAAATTCCATTCAGGTTCTAGCTACATAGAAGTATCTTCTTTTATGCTTAAACACACCCTAACATGAGATGAAGACAAGTAAGCAATATTTTTAACACTTACTATAAAGCCATTACTTCCCCAGCAGTTTCTATCACAGTCCCTGTTACACCACCAATGGAAACCTGTGGTCACTGTCACTAAGCAATTTTCCCCAATTTCTGTTTTCAGTGTCTGGACGAACTGAGACAAGAATCATTCTTTCAAGCTATTAAGAAACAGTTGCTAACCAAAGGTGGAGAGACCTTCGGGAAACTAGCAGCAACACAGCCCGTACAAATTACTAGCCTGAGTTAGTGCACTAGTAGTGGCGGTGGTAGAAGCAGTAGTAGTCATAGTCACCAGCGCAGGGGTAGGTAGAAAAGTAAAAGGGTACTTGAGCAGTTAAGACAATTGAGGATAGGATATGAGGTTCAGAGCAAACAGCCAACCAATGAAGACAACTAGATTTCAGAGTTAGGCAAAAGAACAGAGAAAAGTTATGACATACACCTACATTTAGATACTGGTTCCACTATAGGCTCGCTAACTTGACGTGTTTATGAAACATTCAAGTAGAGATATTTAGTAATCCATTAGATAACATACAAACAGTCCATGTCTGCAACTATCCTACCTAGGCTGAAGAATTCACTTTACCTATATAGAGAGAATTATGTGAGCAATACTTCAGGGTTAGGAGCAAAATCTGAGGTACACCATCTCTCATAAACCACCCTCAAAGGTTGGGAAGAAAAAGCATGTTGGGAGATAACAGGAACACAGGAAATTCTATTAACTTTAAATAATGGCTCTTAATAAAGACGTAAGAAGATAAGGTTAAAAGCAACGGATCACTAAAAATAAATTGCAACTTAAAAAACATAGAGAACAGCTACTGTTTGGGAGGTTATGTATGGGGAAAAAGCATCAATAATCCACATGTAATTACAAAACAAGAGGTTTATAAACCCGAAGATCATGAAAGCTGGACAGGAACCACTGTCACCAAGCTGTAACTGGGCACATTTTTGCAACAATGAGAATCTTTCATATGATAGAATATCTTCTTGCCTAAACCTTGGAGTCTTGTGAGCAGGAAGGCCTAAAGGGCCTGGAGATTAGCATCCCACTCTTTGAAAGAAATTCTAGAGCTAGATAACACAAGAGCCATTTAGCATTAGCACAAGAGCTAAATAAGCACAAGAGCCATTTAGCATTTCGCTGCTGCTGACA
Source organism: Psammomys obesus (assembly GCF_907164565.1). NCBI lineage: Eukaryota > Metazoa > Chordata > Mammalia > Rodentia > Muridae > Psammomys > Psammomys obesus. The sequence goes on from NW_026586463.1 coordinate 6,030,656, forward strand.
TAACCTTTTCTAAAAGCCCTTTCCTTCATTCGAAGCATTAACTAAAGGGACACATACCTTCATTCAGTATGGGCATCAGGAATGGGGAAAAGAGGGATGAATAGCGACGGAAAACAGAATCTTGGATCTCAAACTAGAGAGACCAAATTCAAAGGTGCAGACCTAACTTTATTATCCAGTATAAAGGCCTTTAAAACGACCGAAGGCCAATCAGGCCATCCCATATAACGATCAATCAGGTTGGTGCAACTACAAGGAAATGTGGAGGATTGGGGGAGCAAGGTCACCTTAAAAGACTTCTGTAAAGAAGGGGGAAGCAGCCACTGCCCTAGCCTCCGATCCATTCTGAGACTTCACTAGCATGGTAGGAGTCCCTAGTGGATCAACACTGTGTGCAGTGAACCAGGGTTTTTCAACATGTTGTAGGAGCCACTGACACTTCACTTGCCGTTTCCTATGTGCCTCCAAAAGGCTTTTCTCAATATTCCCCACAATTCAGCAAATGCTAGTTGGATTAACTTAAAAAATTCAAAACAAACAACAGAAAGTCTCCCGACCCACACCACCACCAAGGGCAAGGCAAACTAATCCCAAAGAAGGTAAATGGAAGCATTCCATATAACGACTGGACTTTGGATGCCTAGCACAGACACAGCATATAAAGAACTCTTAAAATCCAGTTGCTAAGCATCTACTTGTTATAGATAGACACCTCTGGACAAGTCAATGTTTTTATTGAAACAATATCAACAAATTTTTACCAGTGTGATGGTCTGAATAGGAACGGCCCCCACAGACTCGTGTGTTTGAATGTTTGGCCACAGGGAGTGGCACTACTAGAAGGTGTGGCCTTGTTGGACTAGGGGTGGCCTTGTTGGAGGTGTGTCACTAGGGGGTGGACTTTGAGGTCTCAGAAGTTCAAGCCATGCTCAGTGTGGCACTCTTCCTGCTGCTTGCAGGATAAAGACATAGAGCTCTCAGCTACTTCTTCCACACCATGTCTGCCTGCACACTGCCATGCTTCCGGCCATGACAATAATGGACCAAACCTCTGAAACCGTAAGCCAGCCCCAATTAAATGTTTTCCTCTACAACAGTTGCCATGATCATGGTGTCTCTACACAGTAATAGAAACCCTAACTATGACAACCAATAACAGTATATTTAAAGAGCTGTTTGTGACTAAATTCCAAGATTTATCTCACTGATAGCACCTCTAATTTTTCTCATTTCCTATACATAATATAGGTAAATCCTTATATCCACTTCTCTTTCGTTCCCTACAGTAAATTACAAGCTTTTTGTCTGTAAAATTATTAACCCCAAAACCAAAACAAAAATCCACACAACTTTCAAGCTGTTTGCACTCCAAGCTTAAACAGAAAACAGATTTCACTTGTTTGTATCTTACAGCAGAAATCTGCTATTGTTCGGCCAGTTTATATACAATCTTGGCAGATCTCAAGGAAAATGCTTCAAGACACAAGGCTTGGGCATTCATCACAGTGTCAGAACTATAAACTCACTATGTCCATAAGCTGAAATCAAGAATTATTTATTCCAGTTGTCAAACATATCTGAATCCTTCCCATTCCACTACATAGTTCATTTAAAATTATCTTTGTTAGCCAAAAGACAAAGTGTGATTTAAAACAAAACAAAAAACAAACAAACAAACACAAAACCTGGTGCTGGGTACAGCTCAGATGATACAGTAACTTGCCTAGTATATATAAAACTCAGCAAAGTAATAGCCTAGCAAGCACAAAGCTTTGAGTTAAATCCCCAGAGCTGAGAAATAAACAGGGTGTGATACCACATACCTATAATCCCAGCACTAGAAATGGGGAGGCAAGAGGCTCTTAAATTCAAGGTCATCCCCCATTATATAGTGAGTTCAGACAAAGCCATCCTAGCATACATGACAGTCTGTCTTAAAAATAAAAGAGCAGCAAAGCTGAATTGCATGGTTTAGTTCATCTTCATTCTTAAAATAGTATAGATTAGCATTAATTGGTCCCCTAGTTCACAAAAGGCCTAGATAAAGTTTGCACATCCCTTTCCCTCTTTTAAGGTTCACAGCAAGTTCACAAAGATTTCCCACAAGCCTCCCTTTCCCATATACCCTCCACTATCAATATCCTGTATGAGGTATATCTGTTACAATTAATCTACAATCACACATCGTTATCTAGCTTATAGTAAAATTTACTCCTACTGATATAACTTCTATAGAGTTTAGAAAATGTCCATTATATACTATTATCAAAAAAAATTCACTGCCCCCAAATCCTCTGTGTTCTGCCTATATATCTAAGTCATTCTAAATAGCACTTAAAACATTCTAAACACTGAAAAGGTATTCAGAATCTTAAGGAAGATGAGAGAAGGCAAATGCCAGCACAGAAAAACATACGCCAAAAATAAGAACAAAGAAAAGGTAAAGGAGAACAGCCAATGAATGAAAGCAGAGGAAAGAGAACTTCCATCACAGAACTTACAGGTGCCAAGGACGCACTCTGCAACTGAGCCACACTCCAGTCCCATTTCAAGAATCAAAATACTTTATCCTTTAGTGGCTGAAGACATGGCTCAGCAGTTAAAGTCCTGGGTTGTATTCTGAATGCACATGACAGCTCACAACAATCTATAACTATAGCTCCATAGGCTCCTATGCCCCCTTCTGGTGTGCACATAAACAGGAAGACAAAACACTCATATATATGTATATGTATATGTGTATATATATACACATGATATATATGATTTATATATATGATTTATATATATGATAATTTATATATATATAAATTAAACAACAGTTTATATTTTTAAAGTTCTTTGCTGTAATTCTTCCTTTCTTTTCCTTTCCAGGAATTGACAGTTTGGGCTCAGTTTTAAGACAAAAAAATTCATTAAAGCTTACTGCTGTAAACATTTATTGGAAGTGCCCCCGTATCTCAATAGTAAAAAACAACCAGAATTGGTCTCTTTCACGTTACAACACACCCAGGATTTACAGTACTCTGTATTCATCAATAGGATTAGCTTGATTAAACAGAACTAAAGAGATTTTTATAAACTACACTCTAGTCTTTTCGAATCTGAAGTTCCTTCCCAACTCATTAGCATAAGTGATACCACCACGTAACGAAGGTTCTTCTTGACATGTTTTCATCTCATCTGCTTCTTAATCACTCACTGTTCACCCTTCTAGACTGAGGCACTCTCATCTAAGCTACTTCTCTTTCTGTAGCTGTCTCTCTAATCTATCACTAATCACTGGCTAACTCCTATTACTGATGTCAGAAGATTAAGTCCTACAGTACTTTCCAAGTGTCCTAGAAACTAATTCCAAGATCCTAATTCCAAGCCAAGGTGTTTGTTTCCAACACAAGGTGTTCTAGGTCTCCCCTTCCTCTTTGTCAACTTCACCTCTCACCGTTCCGCCCTGTTTTAAACTCTCTTTACCAACAGCCCTGTGTTCCCAGCTCAGGAGCTGCTCCCATGTTGTGCCATAAGCACAGAATGTGGCCTCCTCCAAGGCAATCATCCTCCACTATTTACTAGCCCACACTAAATCTGTGTGAGGCCTAGTTCCTCTTCTGTAAAGTAGAGAAGATACTGTCTACAATACTGGCAGTTGTGAAAATCAAATACTGTACATTACACATTAAACAAAGAACATGAAGGCTAATAAATGTCTTCAGATAGCAAAGCTAACAGGTGACATTCTAAAACTCTTTATAACATAAGAGTCTCACTTTACAACCTGACTAGTCTCCAATTTGCAGATCCTCTGCTTGGATCAATTTTTTTAAAGATTAAATTTATTCATTATGTGTACATTATGCCTACATGTATGCCTACAAGTCAGAAGAGGGCACCAGATCTCATTATAGATGTTTATGAGCCACCATGTGGTTGCTGGGAATTGAACTCAGGACCTCTGGAAGAACAGCCAGTGCTCTTAACCTCTGAGCCATCTCTCCAGCCCCTTGGATCAAATTTTTAAGAAAGAAATTGAAATTAAACAGCAGTGTGGAAGACATAAGCTAACTAATAAGTAGACCGTTTGTTCACCAAATGTTACTATCAAGAAGGTTACTCTTAACATACTTAACAAATATAACCATACACATATTCAGGACCCTATCTTTAAATAGGTTTACAGAGATGATACGTTAAAAACTAATGCTAAAACTTACAGGAAGGGAGAAAAGTCTCTTAAAGTAAATAAAATATAAAAGGAAAGTATTTGGCAGCACTGTGAAGGGGTCTACTCTCAACTCATGTGAATGAACAACTGAGAGTAGAGCGCTCCAGCTGTTCGCATGTCCTACTTCTTTAGGTCTGTCTCTGTAAGTATTCCAACCCAGGTTCTCTAAAGAAAAAAACAGCCGATGACGGTCTGTTAAAACCTAAACCTGGAGGAGCTTACACCTTCTGAAATTAGAACAAAGATTAAAACTTAGAAAATAAAGAACAGTACATCTCTAGTGGCAAACAATACCAATGCATCTAACTAGCGTGGGCTGTGGAGAATGACAGTGCTGCATTAGGCTGAATGTGGGCCCTGAGGAAAGCGTGAAGGAAGGACACAGACAGGTGACTGCAGAACTACTCTAACTCATTTTTGAAGTACAGGTGTACACAGAGAACAGCACGCGCCTGTTAGGACTAGTCACACTATAAAATGATTTAGTTCCTTGTTAGGACTTTATTCAATGAATTCCTACAGATATTTGAATGTATGATAGAGACTAAGTTAATGAAATGTCATAAAAAAAAAAGAAATAGGATACTTCACTATTTTGATATACCACAATCACTTAATTCCAAAATAGTTCACACTCTAGTAAATCGAGTGTTTGAATTTGTAAGTTTTGATAGGTAATGAGAAAAAATTATCAAAAATAAGAAATCCCTGGGCAAGGCCATACTCAGAAGCATGGGAAACTGAACCCATGTCTCCGTAAATGCTCTAGCACTGAGCTACTCTCCCAGCCCTGGAAATATGACTTTTACTTTAAACACATCAACAGTGCTTATGACTGAACCCAGGGCCTTGCATTCTACCACTAAGATACAGTCCCAGATGAAGAATGATTTTTAAGAGACATCTGCTCATTTTTCTCTTTGAATGCAAAAAGCTAACACAATTAACCAATGATAAGTTGATATACCATTTCATTTTGTGTTTTCATGAGCTCAGATCTTACTGGCCATGCATTTCCATTTACTTTGCTCTCGATATTATCTATGTGACACAACATCTATGCATTCCTAAGCATCTTAAATGTTTAGTATGAGAAAACACTGTCTATTTTTAAGAGACTTTTATTTAATTTTTTAAAGTTTACCTCTGTGTGTACATGTGTAATGTACAATGTTTTGCCTGCATTTACGTCCATGCACCCCATGCACTCCTAGTGCCTATGGAGGCCATCAGAGGGCGTTGCATCTCCTAGAACTGGATGATAGCCTGCTATGAGCTCCTGTGTGGATGCTATGAGGTGAACCCAAGAGCAATGGCTACTCTTCTCCTCTTAGGTCTATTTCGGTTTTGCACTCAACAGGCTTAGTGTATCTCACTGGAAATGCTCATTTGCATGCCCAAAATTAGATATATTAAAGACCCTATCTTGAAGTTCATTTGCTTTATATATACATATTTTATGTATTTATATATACATATATATAAAGTGAAGTTAACTTTATTTATTATTTATTTATTTATTTATTTATTTATTTAATGAGCCTGTGTTTTGGTGGTAACTCTTCATATAAGATCAGGCGTCATTTTCAGCTTGTGGCATCACATCAAGTAGTTAAAGTTTGAGGTTTTGCCGTTTCAGACTGCAGATTCTTCTATTAGAGCTGTTCTACTATTACTTTAGCTGTAAATTAAAAACCTGGTATGTGACAAAAAGAAAACCCCATTTTTTCCACAAGCTGACCAGAAGACTAAAACTTAGTTTTACCCAGAGCTTAACGTGTATGTCTTTAAGCAAAGAATTTGCTTTGACCTCAAACCAAGCAAGTATCTTAAGAAATTACGTTAGGTTACACAGCAGAGGATATAAAATCATAACGTGGCTGAATTGAAGAACTGAGCTTTGCAAAAGACTTGTTACTGCTGTCTTGTGTTCTGAGAAAGGGCCTCACCATGCAGTCCACGGGGGCCTCAAATGTGCAGAGATCCTCCTGCATCAGCTTCCCTCTGGAGTGTTGTATACTAGATATTATAACCCAGCACAACCACAAACAATTGGTACATTTAATATTAATGACAAGTATACTTGTGACTAGAAAGAATGCATCCTGAGTGCCTCATCCTATTCTGGGTTTCCGCAATAGTTTGCTTTTCTGTGTTTCATCAAGCCCAAGTTTAACTGGCTCTTTCCTGCTTCCTCCAAAATGAAAAAGTATATACACTTGACAATGAAAGTTACTATACAACCTTTCCCAACAAATCTGTCATAGAATGGAGTGGTTAGACAAAATATATTGTGATACTTTTTGTGATAGTAAAGTAAAAGTTACTTTTTAAAACCTCTGACTGTTAACGCTTTACCTTTATAAATGACAAAATATTAGAATTTGATTTCACCAATTTGGCAAATTTAGCTATATTAGAAACTGATAGTTGTCTAAGTTTCTTAGGTAGTGGTAGAGGGAGTTCTACTACAGGGGCTTGCATGTCTGAAAAAAATACTCACAAAGTATAAAACTATCATCAATAACAACATATGCTAGCATGTAGCAGTGAGTAATTAACATCTAACACGGCGATGTCCTTTTTGAACCATGTGCGCTTGGCAAATTCTGATTCTGTACCCATAAAATGTTGTATCTGCTTTCTTCCCTGCTTAGGACTTCATATGGCCCCTGTGAGATCCCAATTAGATAATATATTTAGAAGCACATGAAAAACTATGCCTAATAAATACAACACCAAAGCACTACTGTCTTAGTCACCTGCAAAAGGAAATTAGCAATCTACAAAAGCACCCATTCTATCCTATTCCCACAACAGTCACATAATTACAATTGTATTCTTATATTGTCTACTTTTATTCTTTAAATTGTGACTCGATTCACTAGAAGCCTATAAAATGACATGTAAGGATGAACTAGTAAAATAATAAATAGCAAAGCATGTAAAGAACTGGTTCAATAAAAAAAAAAAAATCTTTGTTAAGACTGTCTGCCCCAAGCTCCAACCTTCCTGATGGCCCTTTGAAATCATCTCCTTTTCAGATGCTTTAATGAAGACATTGTTTTCTCAATGTTTAACAAACAGGAATATTTTTTCTCTCCCCCAGTTTTGAGTTTCGTGACACTCTAATAACTAACATTCTACCTTTACACTCTGTCCTGCTTTTCCCATGAGTGGGCCACAATCTTCTCTGTACTAGGAGACCAGGCTGCAGGAAGCTGTATATACAGTCCAGAAGGAACAGACAATTCCTCCTTCTGTACTGTAATTCTTGGCAGTCAGGTTTCTATGTTATGCAAAGCAGGTTCTTAGCTGCCACTGACAAGCTGTGGTCTAGACTGGTTAGTTACTCATGCTGACCTGTGACTCAGTTTCCATTTATACAAACTGAGCATCAAATAATCTTCCAAGATTTTCTTAGCTGAAAGTTTAAAAATTCCCACTAGATAACAAATCAACTAAGAGACTTCCAAAGACCAACACCACCTTAGCTGCACTTTTCAAGTATTAACTGTTTCTCAGACATGACCAGTGTCCTAAAGGAGAAGTAATCACTGATGCCACACACCTTTCAATAGTGTAGCTTTAAAAAATAGTTTTCCCAATGAAGGCTACGCATCTGTATAACTGTAGTTTATTCAGAGTCACTGAACTCTAAAATGAACCTGAAATCAAGTAATGGTAAGGCATATGCAAGAAGATGTATTTTAAAAAATGTCTGTTGTAAGAAACCATTCCAACTTCATACCAGTTTACCGGGGATTGACAGCAATCTCTGGAGTCCAAGCCAAATTCCTGCCATATCTAACCTTTGAAGGGGGGAAAGGCATAATAAAAACAAAACCCAAACAATAAAAAACAGCCTAACCTTGGATCATTTCAATCACCTCTGAGGCTCCTGAACTAAGAGCCCATCAGGGAAGGGTCCCCACAGTGGGACGGTGGTAGTACACATTGCGCACAGATAGGTTTAGTTTCCTGGGATAATTTCAGCTGGTTGGCTAAAATAACGCTTTACATTTTCTAAGTTACACTTATCCGTATGCACGTGTATGTTTTTATTTGCGCGTGCACATGCCATGGGCATGCGTGGAGGTCAAAGAACAACTTGCAGGGGTTGGGTTGGTTCTCTCCTCCCACCATGAGTGTCCTGGAGACTGAACTCTGGTCATCAGGCTCAACCTTTTCACCAGTCCCAAAACAATGTTTGGAAACAAAAATGTAGTAATAAGCAATGCACTCAACTGCTACCCACAAGAATGTGTGGGGTGATATACAGATGTTGTCAAGCAATTTCTAAGGCCATTAAATATGTGAAGCCTGCATCCTGGCTCTGGTTGCCATGAGTGTGGGTGTCTTCACAGGCCTCCAACTGCCTTCTCTAGACCAGCAGTTCTCAACTGCCCAATGCTGTGACTCTTTAATACAGGTCCTCATGCTGTGGTGGGCCCCCGCCATAAAAATTACTTCATTATTGTAATCTGCTGTTATGAATCATAACAAAAATATCTCATATGCAGGATATCTGATATGTAACCCCAGGTTGAGAGCCATTGCTCCACACCAAGCATCTACTTTAGCCATGCAGTTTGAAAACTTACTAAGCAGTACAGTTTTAAGCATCAATGCTTAAGGAAATAGGCTGTCTCACTGATGATACAGAACGACTTAGGAATTCAGAAGCCCACTGGTAATCTGGTTTTAATCATGAGGACTTATTGGGATAAGCGTTTCTGCAGGAGCTTCAAAGATATGAATGCGTCCATTCTGGCTTATGATTTGGCCTTTGGAATCTTTTACCATACGACTATCATTGACAGGAAATGCTGGTCAGGAACAAAGATCACACATACAGTGCAATCTATTGCCTGATTAAGAGCAGGCTGAAGCGGCCCTTCTTTATTTACTCCTGTGATTTTAGGTCTCAGAACATCAGTGTTTATTCAACCACAAGGTTTACTTATTTTATATTTTACAATAACCACTCGTATTTTATCCAGTCACAGACCTGTTATAGAAGGAAGGAAGCAAAAGCAGCCTTTTTAATGTGAAAGGAGGGAATGCTTGGGGGAATCTCCTAGACATGAAATGCAACTGTGAAACACTTTCCATTCCAATTATTCCCTTTAAAAGTTACCCACTTTTCAGGGCCGAAGATGTAGTTCAATTGTTGACTGCTTGATCCCCAGACCCTCATAAATTGGCACTCAGAAGGCGGAGGCAGGAGTTGTTCAAGGTCCTCAGATACAAAGCAAGTTCAAGGCCAGCCTGAGATTATAAGGTCTCCAAAAATACGAGATTTTAAATGTTGTTTTAAAAAAAGCTACCTACTTTGGCTCTCTTACACCCAAGGCACTTAAGTATTTACACCTACTGGTTAGGACAATACACAGTACTGACTTCCACTTCTTCTTGGGAGGAAACATTTTCAAAAGTGTTGTCTAGATTACTCTGTCTTCAAATATAACGCTCTCATGTGTCACAATTTCTGCTACAGGCTGAAGCTTAAGGCTGAAAGAACATTATAACCCTATATCCTAGGATCCCAAGAACCCAAATTACTTCAAATCCAATAATTTAAACAAACAAACAAAAAAAAAGGCATCTCAGAAAAATTGTAAGAGAAACCTCTTGCCTGTTGTGTTATTTCTGTAGTGATTCCAGTTAAATGCCATAGGTAAGACTTTTAAAATTGTAAAGAACTTACATTGTATTATACTTTAGGTTTTAAACTAACATGTAAATCCTACATTTGTTGATAAATAGCCAACCCACACTGAAGAAAAATAAAATGGTATTAAACAGCATAATGATTACAAGAAAGTAATCTGTGGAGAAGTAATAAAGCAAACAGCAATCCAAGTAATCCAATCCACCTGGTAACTTCTAAAGCTCTCCAAGTTATAATTTATTTTCTCATACACAAAATAATGCTTCCGGTTACCTCCGATGCAAAGAGGATGGGAGAAAAAAAATCATTAATTATATAGGGTCTTCCAGTACACCATAGATAACAGAAAAAAGTCTCCTCATGTCTATAGACATAACTTGGTTAAATCTGGTAGACACCAAGAAGTGGGTGTCAGAGGCATGCCCTTACTAATTAGGATAAAGGATGGTGAACAGGCTAAAAGTAATAAAAAGGTTTCAGGGGAGATGGAATCAAGAACCAACTCAATACAAGCATCTGTAATTTCATTCATGCCCTTATACTCACTATTTCCTTTACGATATGATTTCCACTTTACATTTATAAGTTAGTGACATAAAACACCCCCCCCCCAAGAGGAACCCACAGAAACATCCATAAGCCTACGGGTCTTAAAAAAAAAAAAAAAAGGAATTAAACATGCGTCTTCACCTCGCCTTACACTTTTCTCAGCTACCTCCCGAGGGTGTGAAAATATCAACATCCGGTGGCCCACCCCCACCCTCTCAGTAGTGTCTCGCGTGGACTGTCTCTGCATCCTCTCCTTCCCTTTCGGTACCATCACCGTGGAGAGGCGTACCGAGGACTCCTTTCCCGTTGCTCTCCCCCCAGCCCCCGCCACCACCACCCCTTTTTCATGGCCGAGCGCAGCATTCTCTGCACCCTTCTCCCAGGGCAGGGACGAGCGAAAGAAAGCGGCATGCTCGGGGAGGGCGAGCAAGGGGGCCTGACAACCGGATGGCTCCCCATCCGCCGCTGGCGGGCAGTCGGGTCTCCGGGTGCTCCAACACCCCGATCTCCACGCTCCCGCCCTCGCCCCGCCACTGATGCAGAGACCGGTAAAAGGCAAGAGCCGGGGGGCAGCGAGCGCGAGGCGCGGCCAGCCCTAACGGAGCCCCCCCCCCGGGGGAGGACCCGGGAGCGGCCCCCGCCCTGCGGCCGGGTCCCCGCACTGCAGCGGCGCCCGGGCGGCCCCGCACGGCGCCGCACACAAAAGCGCCGGGCCGCCGCCTTCCCGCCCCCACAGCCCGCGGGGCCGGCGAAGGGCCGGCCGGCCCCGGCGCGGCTCACCATCGCTGCGCTTGATCTCCACGTAAATCCCGATCTGGATCTTGCCGAAGTTGGCCGTTGCCATCACCTCATCCGGAGCGGCGGCGGCGGGCGGGCGGCACGGGCGGGGAGGGGGCGGGGTGGCGGCGGTGGCCCGCGGCCGCGCCGGCCCGGGAGGCAGCGTGGACGCGAGCGGTGGCCGCGGGCGAGCGGCGGAGCGGACGAGCGGGCGGGGACCCCGGGCCTGGCGGGATCGGGAGGGCGGGCGCGCACGCCGGGCGTCGGGGGTGAAGCGAGGGCCGCGGCCGGGGGGCGACGCGGGGGGAAGAGAGGAGGAGGAGGGCTCGCGCCGCCCGCCCGGACCGACGCTGGGGAGGCGGGGCGCCGTGCGCCTGCGCACACCCGGCCGCCCGCGTCTTTCTGCCCGGCGCCCGCGCGCTCCGGC
>NW_026586463.1:6042701-6069091 GCF_907164565.1 Psammomys obesus
GGGCGGCTCGGGACGGGCCGCGGGACGCGAGCGCGCGCGGCCCGGCCCGGTGCGAGCCCGCGCCGCGTTGGAGTCGACTCTTCGCCCTCCGGGGCGCGGGAAAGGACTCGCGGCGCCTCCCGGAGCCCCGGCTTCGCGTGGACGGCCGCACGGGGAATGGGTTGAGGGCCACGTGGTGTCGAGGCTTTCGTGGCGCGGGGCCGAAGGGACTGGCCGGATTACGTGGCTGGTTCGGTGCATCTCTGCGGGTGGCAGGCCTCATGCCACTCCGAGGTGGCGAGTCCTCGAGGACCCTTCCTACGGCTGAGGCATGCGTGCTTCAGGCTTCCCATCCAGCTATGGAGGAAAGAAAGGGTGCCCTCCACCCTAATGAAAACCCTCCCTTGCCCTTAACTACCCTGCCCATTGCATTTCAAAGCGAAGCCCCTCTGTGTAGCCCTCTAACTTGCACCCAAGATCCAGTGAGCCTGTCGTGCTATTGCTGTTGTAGAGTCCAAGACTTCTTTGCCCTGGTCTGTAACGCCAGCAGCTATGACTCAAATCGGAGCAGAGACTTGAATAAGGTTGAATAATGAGTCTCTTCTGCAGTCATCTGACTGAGGGTGAATTCAGCAACATGGAGAGTGCCAATATCTACCCCTGCCAAGCAGAGGAGCAAATGGTCAAGAGACCTTGGAAACTTTACAACACATAGAAAGTGCTACAAAACTGAGACTTACTGGTACTATTGGGACTTGATACGGAAGAAGCACATTTTCATTATCTACTTCGCCTGGTCATTCTTAAAACTGCCGGTGATGACTAAAAAGACAGTCTTAAGATTAAAAAAACGGAAGCCCGATATAGGAGTGCAAACGCATTTTTTTTTGTGGCCAGAGTTTCCTAACAAAAAGCAATTAGTTCAAGTAACTCCTTTAAAAGGATGGTCTCCAACCCTCTTAAAACCATGCAAAAAAAAAAAAAAAGGATAAACAATGTAGAAAATGACTTCTGCTTTTCTGTTCCAGAAATGACATCATAGGTCAGTACTTCTGTTTCAAAACAAGGTTGAACCAAATGAAGGTTCTGTTTCTGTTTTATTTTTTTTTCTCTGTATTAGTTTTATACGACTCTGGGCTGTTGTATAGTAGGGCTCCTTAAGTTTCTGTGACTGAGGTATAAAGTACCTGGTCCTTTGCTTGCAAATTCTTTCAGGAACACAGAAATCCAATAATACAGCTGCTTTTTTTTTTTTTTGTTGGGGGGGGGTTGTTACCGTTTTTCAAGACAGGGTTTCTCTGTGTAGCCCTGACTTCCCTGGAACTCACTCTGTAGACCAGGCTGACATGGTCTCAAAGATTCACCTGCCTCTGCCTCCCGAGTGCTGTGATCAAAGGCATGCTAAAAGCTACTGGGAAATTTAAAGTTGCCTCATGAAATATTGTCTTATGATTGCTGACACATACCTTGCATCCTGTTGGTTATGTAATCAAGTTTTAACCTTTAATCCATATTACAAAGGTGTTCTAAAAATACACACATCATGTTGCATAAAAATGCCGGAGACACTTGACACACCAAACACAAAGACTTTTCTGGATAAAGCATACCCAACAGGCTGGCTTGGGCTAGGTTGTTCTAGTATATGTATTTAACCAAAATTACTACTGTGAGCTTTGTATCCAAGTGTCCTTCAAAAGATTAGCCATAAAATAAGCAGTATGGTTGTATTTCCATCATCATCTTGGAGCAAGGATTCTGATTCAGCCACTATCGAGAACTATGACTGTCATTAGAACTCCTAGACTGAACAACTAATAACAAATCTCTAAGATACATAACACTATAAAAACCTTGCCGAGCATGTTGGGACATGCCTTTAAACCCAACACTTGAGAAGCAGGAAAAAGACAGACCCTGTGAGGCTAGCCTAATCTACATAGTAAGTTCAGGCCAGCTAGGGCTATAGAGTGAGAACCAGTCTCAAAAACTAAATAAAAAATAAATAAGCTAATGCAAACTACTGTTCTGGGTAGGATTATGTAGTAAAACACACCAACATTTGTTCCATGGGCCAGTGTCTTAAACTGGTTCGTTGACCATTTGATCAATTTTCATTTTCCCAATCATAGAAAGTTTTTATGAGTATAAGTTAAATAAAAAGTATAAGTTAAATAAGTATGTTATATTTAAATATAATACAAGGTGTTTAAAAAGTAGCATCATTCTATTTAAAAAAAAACACTTTTTTTTTTCTCAAATCATTGACTAGAATTTTATGTCTAGTAATACAAAATGACACTTTGACACTGGCCCTTACTGTTCCAGGATAATAATGCCACCTATATAAATCTGTCTACATATTTGTTTACTCTGGCCAGCCTATCCTGAAGTGACAGGGAAAAAAAATATATCTTTGTTCGAAGATTGTTTCTTTCAGGTCAAGTCCTATGAAGAGTAACTGCTGTTGACCTGTCAATTCTGAGCTGTTGAAACCATTTCAAAAAATAACAGTGACTGTAAAACAACCAAGCCAATTATCTTAGTATTCATAGGTGGAAAGCAGTATATATTTTAGGGTTGTTTGTAAATAAACCTTAAGATTCGTCCAAGGAAAAGTTTGCTGAACTAGTGAGTGAAGTTTTGAGCCAAAGCTGACACCTTAACCTGTTACCTACTTGAGATGGTTTGAATGAAAATGGTTCCCACAGGCTCCTATATTGAATGCTTGGTCCCACTGAACTGTTTTCCAGAAGGAATAGATGGTGTGGCCTTTTTAGAGGAGATGTGTCAGTGGGGGATGGGATTTGGAGGGTTCAAAAGTCAGTGCCATTCCCAGTCTCTCTCCCTCTTTGCCTCCAACTTGTGGGTACAATATAAGCCCTCGGCTACTGCTCCAGCGACTTGTGTGTGTGTTTATCCTGTGATTTGAAACGTTCACATTTAGTTTCTGAGTCTATTCTGAATAACTGTGGCAATCAAGTGAAGAAAGTCCAGGAGATACAGGGTTTGCAGAAACTATTTGTTTTTATGATCTGCTGTTTGCCCTGCTCTGTCTGGAAGACTCAGCGAATACAATTCCCATTACATTTTAAGCTAGAGTAATCTCACTGTAGTTTACTTCTTGGATGTTTTTAATAGGCTTGGGAGATACAAATCCAAATTTCATCCTCTAAAACATATCCTCTCCTCTGGAGAGGATTCCTGTCTTCTCCTCTAAACATTGACTCTCCCTGCTCTCACAAAATAAAATCTTTTCATTTTCCTATTTAAATTCCACTCTTTAAAAAAAGAAGGAAAAAAACTGTCCTTTCCCTGCCAAATTCTCAAATGGGTCCATTTGTGTTGCTATAACAATACTGGATAATTTATTGTTTTAAGCTTTTTAAAAATAGTTCTGGATGCCAAAGAGTCAAGGATATGGTGCCAGTGTGTGACAGAGGCCTCAGTGCTGCACCCTAACATGGCAGAAGGACAAGAGAATATAGGAGGAGACAGAGGAAAACAAAAACAAAAACAGGACTAAATTCTCCTTAATTAAAAACCAGTAACTTACTTCTTCTATAACTAACCTACTTCAATGAAAATAGCCCTAAGGGCCTCTGTTCCTATCTCTTAATACTGAGACAGTGGCAATTAAATTTCAACATGGGTTTTAGAAGAGACATTTGACCACCAGTGGGTTAAATATCACTGCCTTCCTCATCACCCACTCATTTCATACCCCCTAATTTTGGGTTGATTCCTCTACTGACTTGTATTTTTGAAATGCAAAAGGCTGAAATTTTTGTGTAGTTATCAGCTAAAGCGTAAAGTCTGCCAGCTTTATTTATTCTAAATTCTTTCTAGAATGATTCACCTACCACCCTTTCCTCGGGACTTCCCTGCTTTCCCATTGCTGCATCTTAATTTGTTCATCTTCCCCCAGGAACTAGAATGATAGGGCATCATCTTTTTCCCCATACCTATTTAAAATCTTTCTCCTGCCTTTTTATATTTTTCATTTGTTACTCATTTATAATTTAGATTGGGACTCATTTAGCCCAAGCTGGCTTTGAACACGCTAACTACTGAGGAGGATCTTGAGCTCCTTAGTGGTGTGGGCCATGACTTCCAGTTTATGTGGTACTGGGAATGAATTCCAGGGCTTTGTACATGACGAGCAATGAGGTGTTTGAATGAGAATGGTTCACGCGTTTAAATACTTTGCCCCTATCGTTGGTTGTTTCTGTTTGTTTGTTTGTTTGTTTGTTTGCTTTTCCAGGGACAAGGTTTCTTTGTGTAGCCTTGAATGTCTTGGACTTTTGTTGTAGACCAGGCTGACCTCAAATGCACAGAAATCCACCTGCCTCTGACTCCCAGAGTGCTGGGATTAAATGTGTGAGCCACCACAATCATCGACTTCACTGTTTGGGAAGGATTAAGAAATGACACTTTAGCTGGGGGTGGTGTCGGGAGTTTGTAATTCCACTGCTTGGGGATGCAGAAATAGGCGGATCTCTGTGAATTTAAGGCAAGCCTTGTATAAAAAGCAAGTCCAGGACAGCCAAGTCTACACAGAGAAACCCTGTCTCAAAAAACAAACAAACAAAACAAACAAAAACAAAAAATAAAAAAGAAATGACCCTTTGTTGGAGAAAAGGACTTCACTAGGAGCAGGCTCTAAGGTTTCAAAAGACTCATATCATTTCATGTTAGACCTCCTGCTTGCACATCAGGATGTGAGCTCTCAGTTGTTCCTGCCATGATGCCATTGCTCTGCCATCATGGGCTCTAAACCTTTGAAACCACAAGCATAATTAAACACTTCATTTTATAGGTTGTCTTGGTCATGGTGTTTTATGACAGCGATGGAAAAGTAGCTAAGACATGCAAGTATTCTACCAAATGAGCTACCTTCCTGGCCCTGAAAGTCTACTGTTATTGTAAAACTTACTCTACCCAATTCAGCCTGGACTGATTCTTCTGTCTAGAGAGTCTTGCTGAGTGAGGACCATCACTTTGAAAATACACCTGCTTGATATATAACTATATATATTCACATATATATATATGTATTCTTTTCATTGATTTATTTATGTATTTTATGAATGGGGGTGTTTTGTCTGCATGCATACACAGCAGAAGATGGCATCAAGATCCCATGGAACTACAGTTATAGATGGTTGTGAGCTGCCATGTGAGGGCTGGGAATTGAACTCAGGACCTCTGAAAAAGCAGCCCTTGCTCTTAATCACTGGACCATCTCTCCGTCACACACCGGACCATCCCCCCAACACACACACACTTATTGCATGGAAAAATACTAGACAGAAACAAGTTAAGGGGAGAGAAGTTTATTTTGCTCAGAATTTCAGGGGACACAGTACAGTCCATTGTGGTGAGGAAGGCATGTCAGTGGGAGCATGGGACAGTGGTATTTTATCTCACCTCCTGGAAAATTGGGGAGCAGAGAACAGGACTGGAACCTGGGCTGAGACTAGCTAGGCTCCCTAGTCCAGAGGGTTGCATAATCTCCCCAAACAACACCATCAAGCTGGATGGAGACCATGTGTGCAAAACCCCTGAGCCCATGGAGGACATGTCTCATTCAAACCATAAATAAATAAATAAAATTATAGCCATTTGTACTCCTTGTTTATGTTGGAAATAGAAGCTCTTTAATGCCAAAGTGACAAAGGTTGCATAAAGTAAAGTCATTCCCCATTCTGTGAGGGGGAGCGGGGGAGAGGGGGGAGACCTGCATCTCAGCTGGGGTCCTGAAGCTCCCTTTCCAGACAGAAAACAGGGTCCTGTTCTTTCAGGGGCAGCTAGAGTGCCTTAAGGTGAAGCCCAGGTGCACAGTTTTACAGTTTAGCTGTTTTGGCATGAGGTCACTGGTGGCAATGGAAGCTCGAGCATTCCAAAGCCTTTAGTTAAGCTGCTGTGCTAAGCATGGCAGAGGTGTGGACCAAAGCCCATGCCTGGTCTGCTTGTAGCTAAGGCACAGGCCTGTTCAAGTCCAGGCCCTGTGAGGCCCAGGCAGCAGGAGGGCAAGCCAGGTGAGCTGCAGCCAGGTGGAGGATAAATGATGAATCTCAGATGGTCTTGAAGTAAGAAATTATGTACCTTTATTCATGTGAAATCAGGAGTAATATAAACCCTGGGCAGAGAGAGGAGTTTCGAGGGTGAATGTGTTGGGTCAGGGGGTCATAGATACTTAATGGTCCTATCAGAAGAAGGAAAATACAGTACTTAATCATTCTATGGGGGGTGGATCTCCAAGAAGAATTGAAGGTCACTGCTGGACTAAGATCTTTAGCAAGGTGGTGCATTTCTAGGAATTCCTAGATACTTGCTAGAGCAGTTTCCTTATCAGGGAAGGGTCTGGCCTGTCATCTGCCCTGAGGGCTATGTGACAGTCCTTAGCTCCTTACAAGACCTGGGGTCACCCAGGTCAGGGGAGACTTTTTGTTTTTTTAATTTTTATTAATTACACTTTATTCACTTTGTATCCCCCCCAGAAACCCCTTCATCCTCCCCTCCTAATCCCACCTTCCCTCCCCCTTCTTCACGCATGTCCCTCCCCAAGTCCACTGATAGGGGAGGTCCCCCTTTCCTTCCTTCTGATCTTAGTCTATCAGGTCTCATCAGGAGTGGCTGCATCGTTGTCTTCTGTGGCCTGGAAAAGGCTGCTCCCCTCTCATGGGGAGGTGATCAAAGAGCAGGCCAATCAGTTTATGTCTTAGGCAGTCCCTCTTCCCATTACTATGGAACCCACTTGGACACTGAACTGCCATGGGCTACATCTGTGCAGGGGTTCTAGGTTATCTCCATGCATGGTACTTGGTTGGAGTATGAGTCTCTGGAAAGACCCCTGTGTTCAAATTTTCTGGTTCTGTTGCTCTCCTTGTGGAGGTCCTGTCCTCTCCAGAGACTTTTAAAACCCCATTGAGAAAAGGGAGTATATCATAGACCAAATGCAAATAGTTGCCTATTCAGAGACAGTTGACTTCAACCTTATCCAGCAGAGCCCCACAAAGTAACACGTTTTTAAATGTAAATGCATTTCAACATTTATGTGGATTTAGTTCTCTGTTAGAATTCTGAGGTTTTTGTTTGACTTTATTTGTACTACTTTCTATTAAATAAGGAAGTAAACTTACATGGATGTTTTATATAATGCTCATTGTATTTATCTGATATCATTAAAATACTTTATTATAAAACAAAATGGAAAATTATTGAATAATAAAAAATGTATCATTAATGATCTTTTATAAGGCAACCCTGTCACCACCACTGTGTGAAGAAATTGCTACTTTTTTGTTTTCTATATTTGCTCTTCAGTTTTTGTTTTGGTCATGCCTAGGGTTGTTGAGATGGCCAAGCTGGCCTCACTGTATAGATGAGGACAACTTGGAATTCCTAATTTTCCTGACTCCATCTCCTCATTACATCCATGTGCCACTGTGGTTGACATATTTTGATATCACACATCAAATGTCTCATATAGTATTTGAGCTAAGTAGAGTAAATCATTTTGTTTTGTTTTGGCTTTCAGTTTTAGGATTTTGTTTTTTGTTTTTGTTGTTGTTTTGGTGGGAGGAAGGTGGTTTTGTTTTTTGTCTATCTTACCATCTGTATCTCTGCATCTCTGTATCTATGGTTTGAATGTATGTTGTTTTTCCTACAAAGATTCATGTGACTGAAGGTTGGTCCCCAAAATAAAGGCATTGAGGTTGTTGGAATTCTGAGCTGGGACCTGGTGGGAGATGACTGGATTTCAAGAATACCACCTTCAAAAAGATTAATAACTCTCTCCAGAGAATAGATTAGGTTTCATGTGACTGGATAGTTCTCTGGAGAGCAGACAACAAAGCCACACTATGTAAAGTAGGCCCTTCTACATGTATCTTTCTTTCCTCCTTGCTATGATGCATCTAGAGTATTTCTCACCAAATGCTGGAACTATGCTATTTGGGCTTTCTACCCTCCAGATTATATGCCAAGTATATTAGTTCCTTTTCTTATTGCTGTCACACACACACACACACACACACACACACACACACACACACACACAAAGCTGTAAAGAAGCAACTTAAAGGAGCAAAGGTTCATTGTGGCTCACAGTTTGGGACAGTACAATCCGCCTTGATGGGGCGCTCGTTGCATCTGCAGTCAGGAAGGAGAGAGAGTGTAGTGAGAGTTCTGGCCTCTTAAAATACCCACTTATGTCATGTGAATATGCTTTTGTTTTAATCCCACGTGTGGGATAAGAGGCTGCTTCACAGCAGGTAATTATGATCTGTCTTGTGCACTAGCAGGGCATGACTTTTGCCAGCTGCAGATAGTTTATTTCTGGGGACTGGAGAGGGTATAAATGAGAGAGGCCCTAGAGGGCTTGTGGTGGCTGCTGCCCTCCCTGCTGCTGCCCTCACTGCTACTGGTCCCTGCTGGACCCTCCCTACTGCATTTACTGTTGCATTTGCTGGATTTCTGGATATTCTGACTACAAAGATTAGACTTGCCCCTAGGAATTCTATATCCCTGATCAGCAGGAAGTAGTATAAAGAGGCCTATGCCTCTTTTCCCCCTCTAACTTTCTTTCTCTCCTACCTAGTGTTGGGGGGCGGGTGGTTAGAAGGAATTAGGGTAAAATAAGGGTGGAAGGGTAGTAGATATAAGAACCCAATAAAATAGCTAAACAAATACGCTAACAAGATAGGGAACAGAAAGTGATGCCAGGCTATAAAACCTCAAGACTTGCCTCTAGTTACCGACTTCCTCCAGCAAGTTTCTGTCCATAAACATTCTATAATCTTCTCAAACAAATGTTTAAACACAGGCTCCATGGGAGATGGTACACATCTAAAACTGCATTTTTTTTTTTTTAAATGAAGCACACAGACTCAGCCATTTTGTTATTGCTGTGAAAAATAGACTGAAACATTTTTTAACCAGATTCTTGGCCTTCACATGCTGCTTTGCTTTGACTTAAAGCTCATGTATAAATTTGGTCTCTAGATTTCCTCTCAGACTTATGCTGTAGTTCCCAACACCATTTTCTGTAATTCCTCAGATTTGCTGTTTCCCGTCCTGTCCTTGCGCTCACCAACTCTATAAATGCATACCCTGTTTCAGATCCCCATAATCCAATTCCACCCACATCCTTGTCACCTACTCTAACATTTGGAACAAACAATGTAAACACTGTAATTAAATGCTGATTGTGTGGTTCTGGCTTTAAGTATACAATAGAAGAAAGCCAATGAGGACCAGAAGAGCCATGGAAGATTTCCTGGTGCTAAAGCTTTTAAATGTTTTTGTTTTTTGTTTTTTTTTTTTGCTTTTGGTTTATGAGTAATGAAGAATCCCAATTTAAAAAAAAAGGGGGGTGGCACTTCCATGGGCAGTTGGTAGTAAAGAAAACCAATTAAGAAATCTAAAAGAGGGTATTTTTACATGATTGCCCAGATGTGGCCATTCTGATGCCAGCCTAGGACACCTAATCAATGTATGAAAAATCATTTTCCTTCTAACTAAAAATGTGTCAATCAGACAGCCATGAGGAGATGCTTAGCCCTAAACCTTACTCCAGATATGGATTACTTTCCTACTTTTGTTTTAATTGGCATTTAGGTTAGTGTGGATTTTTTTTAAATCATTTTTTTAAAAGTATATTATAATGTGATCTGGTTTATAGGAGGCACATTGGAGAGACGCATTTGATGAGAAATGAGTCGCTCAAGAAATCGTTAGCTATGGTGTGATCATGGCAGGTTTTGGAAGCCAAAGGGAGATGTTTGCTCTTGATAAGAGCATCAGTTCGGAACTCCTTGAAGGCCAGACATAACATAAAGTCATGGAAGCATGGTGTGATGGAAGGAGCAGAGGCTTCGAAGTGGCACTGACCTGGTTTCCAGTATTGGTGGCTTCTTACGTGTGGCTTTGGGCAAGTCACTGACTTTTCTTAGTCTCGATTTTTTTCATCTATAAAATGAGAATTATAGTTGGTGGGGTGATATTTCAGTTGGTAAAACCTTTGCCTTGGAAACACGAGACCCTGAGTTCAATCCACAGGTCCTAGATAAAAAGGCCAAGCTTGGTAGTGTGTACTTGTCATCCCAGGCTGGGGAGGCCCTAGGAGATAGATGGTGGATACTTGAGGTTCACTGCATAGCCAGCTCTAGGGAACTCTAGGCCAAGTAAGAGATGAAATGAGGTGGACAGTGTCTGAGGAACAACATCTGAAGTTGTCCTTTGGCTTCCATGTATGCACATACACACACACATACACACACACACACACACACAGAACATGCAGGTGTGAGCACACACACAGCACCCCAAAAGGGAAATAATTAGACCTGTGACAAAATTATACAGCGTTTGGCTTGGAGCAAGTCCTTGAAGAATGGTTGGCATAACTGATGTCAGCAGAGAAGCATTTTGCCAAGTAGAGTCAAGGGAGGAGAGCAATGTGTCAGGGTGGTAGTGAGGAGCTGAATGAGGAGTCAGGCAGGAAATGACTGACATTTGAATAAGATGGCGACGGTGAGTAATAGAAAGCACCGAAAACAGGAGAGAGGTGAACAGTAGAAACCGTATACATGTGAAAGCAGGAGGAAATGGATAACTTGGAGAGTGTCATCAGCGATTGTTGAAAGTTTTTGCTAGATAATTATGCAGAGTAGGAAGGAGTCTAAATTAGCATCGCTATAAAATGTGTGTTGCAAAGCTACAACCAGCAGAATGGAAGTAAGAAGTAGTTTAAATTCATGATAGTACTTTAAAGTTAAAGATATGCTAGCAGGTGGAGTTTTTACTTTTTTTTTTTTGAAATTGCTATTATGATTACTAACAGCAAATGATGGTAATATGAAATTTTGTAATCTCATTTATATCTATAAGGAATTCTTAGCCTTAACAGAAGTTTTTCTCTTTTTCATTTACTTTTCCCTTTTCTTTCTTTTAAAATTTATATTTGTGTGTTGGCCCACACACACATGTGTACATGCGTGATCAGGGTTTTGCTTTCACCATGTCGCCGCAGGGGCTCTTTTGTTTTTGCTATGGCCTAATTGGGACTGCAGATGTGCAAAACCTGATTTAGCTTTTCATGTAGATTCCAGGGTTTCAGTTCAGCTCATCAGATTTGCATGGCCAGAGCTTTTATCTGAAGAATGATTTTCCCAGTACTTCCCAGACCTCCTCTTCCCTTCCTTTTCTCTTCCCTTTTTGTCTCTGTTTTGCCCCCAGCCTCCCAGTGTATAAAGCTGGGAATAAATCAAGACTTTGTCTATGTTAGTTAAGCATTCTACTATGGAGCTACATTCCCCACGCCACAAAACAAAACAAAACAAAAAAGTATGTTGTCACCAAAAATCTTTCTGAGTGCTTACATTTCCATAAGTACAAAACCTACAAGGCAGAGAACCCTATCGATCTTGTATTCTCTCGCACTTTTCCTTATGGTGCGGTATCCTCAGCCATGTTCTGACACAGCTGGAAGGCCCTTGCCAGGATACCAGCCCTAAGCTCTGGACTGTCTCAGCCTCCAGAACTGTAGGAAATAAGTGTCTGCTCTTTATAAGTTGCTTAATTTCAGAGATTCTGCAAGAGCAGCCGAAAATGGACTAAGACGCTTCAGTTCTTGGAAGATGGAGTAGAGCCATGGCCTGTGCTGGGACTAGTATGACAGAAATGTCAGGAGATGTCTGGAATCAAGAGAATCACAAAAAGAAGGGGGAAACATATGAAGAGTAATCATAGAGGTGTATGAAAATACCACTAGATAAATTAAATAATTATCGTTTCTATTAAATACAATGATGTTATTGTGTTCCCTTTCTTTTAAAAAAAAAAGTTCTTAAAGATACAGAGAGACTCCACAGCAGTAAATAAAAGAATCCCCCAAGCCCTCTGGAGAGGAGCATGGAAGGCAGAGATCGCGACTCTTGAATCTCTGATAAAGATACAATTTTTTAAATCTTGCAAATTAAAGGATGGTAGAAAGTGCACTATGTCATAGGTCGTATGGTTAACGGAATATTTGCAATTCTCAGCGTTTTAGTCATGTGAAGCAGAGACTGGGGTGTTCTCCAGCCTTGCTTGACTTAGAATGGCTATATGACTGAGTGCTTCCTCCCAACGGAAAGTCAGCAGAATCTGTGTATCTGTGTATACACCCTTCCAAGACACCTAGCCTCCTGGAGACTTCCTTTTTTTTTCCTTTTCTTTTCGAGTCTGTCAGACGGACAGGTTCTTAGGAAAGGGCAGGGTCATGAATGACAGGAGTCAAGCCTCTCCCATTACAGTGCACTATGGGATGACTGTGATGCAAAATTTTATTGGGTTGAGTCACTAAAACATGTTAAGAGTATTTATGACAGAGGCTGAGCTACCATGAGTAATACAAATGCCACTATGAATATTTTGGGTTTTTAAGGTGAGATTTTTAGATCATTGAAAACAGTGATGTGATTAAGACAAAAAATATTTCTCACAGATCAAGCGTACTAGGAGGAAAGCTCTGAAATGAAAGATTAGAGTGCAGGAAAGTTATGGGGAGGTGGCTTTCGGATATCTATATATCTATATCTATAGAGAACAGCAGGACTGGGATGAAGTCAAACTGTGATTCAGTGATGACAAAAAGGAGTTTTAGAGCTAGGGTGTCCTTTTGAGACCTGTCTCAAGCGGAGGTGTGAGGCCATTGTTCTCCTGCACACGGGCCAGGTTTTGGATATGGGCACTCATGGGAAAAGGTGTGGAATGACTTATGATAATCCACCTCTAAGCCCTCAGTACCTAAAGTGCTATGGCTAGGGAAATCGGTACTTTAGTCTCAAAGGTGGGTCTGTACAGTGCAAGGCACAGCCATTTCAGGAATGCTACAGAAGCTGTTTTATGAGTGGTAAGATGCCTTTAATGAATTGATTTATTAACTTTGTGTCTGTGTGTCGGGGGCAGGGGGTAGTGTTGCACATAAGCACCAGAGCCTTCCACAGGAGACAACTGTGGAAGTTAGTTGTCGCCTTTCACCATGCGAGCCCCGGGTATCAAACTCAGGTCTTTGGGTTTGTCAGTACATGCCTTACCCATGGAGCTCTCTCATTGGCCCATAGTATGCTTTTAAAAATAGAGCTGAGAGCTGTTTATGTTCACAAGAGACTACTGAGGCCAAAGAGTTTGAAAAGCCTGTTAATATGAAGACACCAGAAGACAATAGATGAAGAAAGCAAGAGAAATGTTAGAGACAAGGAAGAACACTTCCATAAGGAAAGTGTTTGCAGTTATGGCAACTGCAAACAGCTCTAAGAGTCTGCTGTCAAAAGGTTATCCATTTGGTGATGATAAGCAAGTCCTACTGAGAATCAATGGAGGCCAATAAAAAGCCACAGAAGCAAAATGAATTCACTGAGGCTTTCAAAACTTGGTTCATATTAATACATTTTCAAAGAAGACTTTTTCTTAATGAGTCTTTATTATTTGCCGTAGAACAATATCTTCAGAGAATAAAATGTTGCCCAAAAATGAATTTCATTTGAAATTTAAGTCTAATGTTTTAAAATTACATTCTGAACTCTGCTTCACTGAGCCCAAGGAGTAAAAAGTAGATTAACTAAGGGCAACATTGCTCCGTGTGGGGTGGATGGGGAGACCAAAACTTCACTATGGACCACTGCCTTTTGCCCTTGAATTGCTAATGCATCAACAAAAGCCAGGTATGCTTGTAATTTCACAACATAGAAGGCTGAGGATAGAGACTCACAAGTGGCCAGGCTTGGCTTCAAAGCTCAAAGCAATCAAACCACGTCAAAGTATTAAAAATAATACCATTGACATCTTTCTTTCCACCATCTCTTACTAGAACCTACTAACTAGTTAATAATGATAAAAATGTGCTATAGTTACGTCAATGTTTTAAAATAATGTTTATAATATGTTAATGAATAATAGTGGAGTTATTTTGTTTTAATACAAGTGATTGGCTTGAATTATATACTCTGTTATAATAACATAATTGACTTTCTAATTCAGATAGTGACATTTGCATAACCTTTCCTAATAAAATGTGAGAGGACTTCCCCTGGATTAGAAGGACTCCTGAGAACTCAAAACTACAAAAATAAAATCCCCAGGCCAACTCCATGGGTGCTCAGTTGATCTAGTTCATGTTTAGTGACTGCCAACTTCAAAGGACACCTCCTCTTGAAACCTCACCCATCCTGACCTCTTTCAGAAGATGGCAACATGGAGCAAAACAAAGCTTCCAGCAACTCAGTTGCAATGAATTGTGCCTGAGAACAGACAGATTCTGTTAGAAGTAACTGTGCCCTATAATGTCACCCAGCAAGCTGTGCTACATCACCACACTTGGGGATTTCAGGTTAGCCTTTTCTAATTTCTAACTCTAAGGAAAATCATTCTTGTCAATGGATGTCTCATCAGGACGTAAAATCACAGCCTCGTTGTGAGAGCAGATGCACCTGTGTGTGTCTCTATGTTTGTGTACACGAATGCCCCGCAAACATACATGGGTCATCTTTTGTTTTTGGTACAATAAAAGTAAAAACACTTGGAGAATCTGCTGCCAGAGTCCTTTTTAGCTGTTTTGTAAACAAAGGATTCTAATAAGTGAGTATCTGCAAAATCCCACATAGAATTATTCACTTCTTCATTGGTCAAGCAAATATTCACTGAATTCACATGACAGTCACGATCCAAAATGTTTGCATGAAACACACATCCCTTGTGGACTTGGGGCCTATAGGAGGAGGAAGTAAATAAAACCATAATCAATAGTAATTGCATTACAGGGCATTGTGGGAGGAAAAGAAAAGATGGAGCAGGATAAAGAAGGTCAAGAGTGCTGATGGGACAGACGGTCTCCTGCAAAAGGCTCACTGGGAAAGGGAGTTTAGGACAAAGGCTGTGAAGACATAAGGAAGTTCATCTCTCTGACTATCTGTGTAAGGAGTGCTGCTGCCTGAAGGAATGGCCACACAAAAGCTTATCTGGCTGCTCTCCAGAGAAGTAACAGCAGGTGGAGGGGGAAATGGGGCTATATGCAGGCTTAATAATAGCCATATCCAACCCCATAGGAAACTGGAGCTAAAATGGCGCCTTGTAGTTGTCATGAGTTAGTACAAATGGTCAGACCTTTGTATTCCCACATTGATATGTCATAAAATACAGGGCATCCTCAGATGGACTTTGAACAAGCTAGCTAAAGGAAAGGCAGCTGTAGGACACCTACTGACATCTTTTTCCGAAGCTTTCATTTGAAGGAGAATTGGGAAGGACATGTTAGTGTCCATCCTTGTGGCATCCCCACCACCCAGTTTAGTTAGTTATAGCCTAAGATAACCACTGCACCTTCAGCATTCATATTCCAACTGGCTACATGAAAGGAAAGAAAGAATGGGGGGTTATTCTGGTAGTTGCTTGAAGTACTAGAGTCTATCGCTCACCTTATGTGACTTCAAGCAAAGCTAAGTTATATGACAGGTGTCACCACAGTCCTGAAATTCAAGAGCTGAGGCATGGAGATAGTGAGGAAAGCCGGAGCTACCTAGTTCAAAGCCAGCCTGCAGTAAAACTCTTTTAAAAATATTTTTTTTTAAATAAAAGATAAGAAGAAAAGGAAAGATTGGGGTTGTGTAGACTTTATTGGTGGCCTGTGACCATTAACCTAAAAACGATATTGGTGGGTAGCTAGCAATTTCTGCCTCTATGACAGTCTGTGCTTGAGTAGGGAAGAGAGTAGGTTCACAGCACGGAACAATAAATAAACTGCAATCTGTTCAGCGCATTCGGGATGCTCGGCTTTGAGACAACAGGGCATTTAAAGACAACAAAGCAACAATATGCCCTTGAAAGGGTTATGGTAGGGATAGCTGGGGAGGTGGCAGCAACCATATAGATGCAAGCTGAGCACGTGAAATTCGAGATTTGTGTAATTAAACAGCCCTTCCACCGCTGGGGGTGCCTTGGGATCAGCCACATGGCTTTTACGTGGCACAAACCACTGCTTTCCTCATGAGCCTCTACTCTGCCCTGGCACTTTGCCTTAGAAGTAGTCCGACAGCACAGTCTGGCTCCCGAGCCCAGGCTGTGGCCCTGACTGGTCAGTTTTTGTTCGGCGTTCAATAAACTACCATCAGTCTGAGTCTCGTGTTCGAGCGGTCAGTGTGCGGCTAATTCCTGAACCCATAACAGGGTTAGTTGCCCATCCCTGGACCAATTAAGGAGTGCCTCAGCATGGAATACGGCCTCAGTTATCTGTTCCTGTGTAATAGACTACCCCCGCCCCAGCAGCTTTAAATGACAACAAGCACTTCTCATTTCATACAGTCTCTGTTAGGATGCATTTAGGAACAGGTCAGCTTGGCGGGTTTGTGAGCAGCATTGTAATCAATGCTTTCCTAAGTCGGGGGATCTGTTTCCAAAACTACTCGCTAATAGTCCCGCATGTTACTGATGGGTGTTGGCTGGAAGTCTGAGCTCCTCACCAAGGGGACACTCATACAACGTCCTGAATGTTCTCACGAGACAGTGTCCGATTCCCCGCAGAGCAGTGGTTCTCACCCTTCCTAATGCCGAGACCTTTTGATACGGCTCCTCAGGTTGTGCTACTCACGTTCCTCACGTTTGTTGCCACTCCGTAACTGTAATTTTGCTGCAGTTATGAACTGTAATGTAAATACCTGTGTTTTCCAATGGTGACTCCCGTGAAAAGCCATTCAACCCCAAAGGAGTCATGACCCACAGGTTAAGAACCTCTTCCCTTAGAGTGAGCAGTCTAAGGGCAAGGTGAAAACGTAACCAACCATCATTGTTTACACACATGTATGAAAGATAGGCCAAGAACCATTGGAGGTTGTTTCAGGATCAACATACCAAGGCACTGTCATTTACACAGATTGCTTTTGTTTTGCTTGTTTGTTTGTTTTGTTTTTTTGAGGCAGGGTTTCTCTGTGTAGCTCTGGCTGTCCTGGAACTCACTTTGTAGACCAGGTGAGCCTCAGACTCAGAGATCTGCCTGCCTCTGCCCCCTAGGTGCTGGGCATGCGTTACCACCACCCAGTTTAGATTTTTTTTTTTTTTGTCCTGGTGGCCAGAGTGGAGGTAAAATCCAAGATCATATGAGAACATTCAACTCCCTTGGGTGGGGGTGGGGGAGGACCACCATTACTATATAGAAGAAAAGATGAGATATTTTTAGGAAAAATAGATATATATTACTAGCCAAAGGGTGAATAACTACTTCATTCATACCTCCTGGCACAGTAAATCTTAATTATTGATGTTCACGTTTTTTCCTCCACTGTATTGCCAAGTTCCTGCTTTCATTTTTGAGTCCACACCACCAAACTTACTGTCTGGCTCAAAGTGGACATTCAGAACATGTGAATTGAGACATACTTGGTAAACTAAGACCTTAGCAATCGGTGGTCACAATCCCCTGGTGGGATTGTGGGAAATGACCTTTTCTCGGGGGTCACCTAACATCATCAGAAAGGACCCATATTTACATTACAATTCCTAACTGTAGCAAAATTTCAGTTATGAAGTAGCCAGAAAATAACTTTATGTCTGGAGGTTGCCGCAACATGAGGAACTGCCTGAAAGGGTGTCAGCACTGGGAAGGTTGAGAGTCCCTGCCTTAGAGGCTGCCAACAAAGATCTTATTAGAGATGTGGTTACTGTGAGCACAACATTGACATCAAACCTCTAAAGGCGTTCTTGATGCTGAAAAGACATGTGCTTTAGGAAAAGTGGATTTAAAGCTTATAAAATTTGCACCCGAGATGGAAACAGTTAAAATGTAAATAAATCATACATTAAATATTATGTAAATAAGACTATGTTGAATAAATCAATATAAATTACGAGTTTCATTTTTAGCTGGAACAGAGGTATAACTCAAATTAGCTCAAAATAAACAGAATATTGATTGCAGAATTACTAATTAGTGGAATCCAAGAGACACTGCCCACCAAGAAGAGCACAAGAACAAATCTGAAAACTCTCCCATGTCTCTGCTACTTTCTTAGGCCCAGTCTTACTTTCCCAGTACAGACTAACCTTCCTATTTAGAGACCACGGTGACAGTCAGTAGTAGTCACCCGGTTAGGCATTCAGGATCCAGTTTCCTGGAGGGAAAAAGTTTTAAAGTTTCAGTTTAAAAATTGGTGAGGAAGGGGACACGCTACCCAGATAAGGTCAGGTACTCACACGCAGACAGATTAACCATGATTTGGGGCAGTCTCACATCGGAATTTTGCAAACCTTCTGCAGCCCGGGGGAATTAGGCAACGAAGTGAGGCAATTCCTGGAAAATAGTTGCTAAGTAGACAAAACAATAGGTTCGATGAAGGATTAGATAAGGCATGACATATTCATTATAAAACATGTCGGTTGTTCAAAGCCCGACAGTAATCTCTGGATTTTGGCTTGAGATCACGGGTTTGTCCAGGTGCCACTGTGAAAAGTGATTGGCTGCAATTCGTGGACTGAGACAGGGTGTTGTTTCCTGTGTTTTAGTTATTTTATTGCATTATTCTGGCTAGGATGACAGTACTGCGTCCATTGCTACATCTAATGAAAAGGGCTTAATTAAGATTTTAATTTCCTTTGCCAACATGTTGGGGAAGGTTTCAAAGATAAATGGGATTACAACTTCAGCTGCACTATACAGCTCTAAAGAGGATTCAGATGGTTTTCATAACACCTACCCCTTAAGGGCTTGGTGACAGCCGTAGTAGATTTGCTAATAACTGACTTCAGCATCTGGGAGTTGGTGCTTATGATTCTATGTTTGCAATTAATTTTTAGGGGAGCATACAGAGTAATGGGTTTCGTCATGATAGCTTCATAATAAGTATCATTATACTTTGATTTCATTTGTTCCCATGCCCAGTGGCCTCCTCTTCACCAGCTCCTCTTCTCCAGCTGTTTCCCTGCCTTTGCCTGGTTAGTCTCCCTTCTGCTTTCTGATCACATGTGTTTTATTGCTGACTCTTTTTTTTCCCTATTTTCCTTAAGACCTGTTCCTCCACTCTCATGATCCCCTTTCTAGTTTCATGTTCCTCCACTCTCATGATTCCCCTCATGTATATATACACACACGTAATTCTAACTTTAGTTTCTTTATATAACTGAAAACACATAGTGTTTGTTTTTCTGGCTTATTTCATGTAACCTAATGATTTCCAGTTTTGTACATTTTCATGCAAATGTGTATATATATATATATATATATATATATATATATATAACTTTTTTTATGTCTGTATCAAATGCTATTGTGTGCATATATTATATTTTCTTTATACAGTGATCTGTAGATAGACATGTAGGCTGGTTCCATTTCCTGGCTGTTTCAAATAGTGCAGCAATAAATGTAGATGAATGTCTGCTTAAACACACACTATTTCTGTGTCTCTTTTAATTTGAGGGAAGATTTTAGGTAGCCCAAGATGCCCAAGATGGCCTGAAGCTCTCCTGATCCCTCTCCACTTCCCCAGTGCCAGTATCATAGACACAAGTTACCTTGTCTGGTTTATGTGGTGCTGTGGGCTGAACCCTGAACCCAGGGCTTTGTGCTCCTGAGACACATTACAGACTGAGCTACACATCATTTTTTTTTTTTTTTCTGAGACAGGATTTCTCTGTGTAGCCTTGGTTGTCCTGGACTTCTTTGTAGACCAGGCTGGCCCCAAACTCAAAGAGATCTGCCTGCCTCTGTCTCCCTGAGTCAAAAACCTACTGTTTTTGTTGTAAGGGGGGCTGGGTTAGTTGTTTTGTTTTATGTCGAGTGAGGTTGTATAGACTATGATTTCAAATGTTTGTTCAGTAAAATAATGAACCAAAAACTACTGACAGTCAAAGTATGGAAGGATATGTGTTTGACCTAGTTTTTGGAAGAAAAATTTTGATCGAAGTGGAATTATCTCTGACAGTGTGGCTGTTGGGTAAGTGGCTAGTAATCACCGGACAGTGTGTTGTGTGGGTGGGGAGGGATCAGAAGGAATGAAATTTTCTCCTTCCCTGCCCTCAGATCCAAACGTTGCATTTCATTGTTCCTAATGTCCTGTACCACATGTTTCAGATTGGTCTAGGGAAGCCGCTGTTAGAAAGGAGAGCAAAGTGACCTCATCTACCTGAGTGTTCTCTTCCCATTTGTGTCATCATGTGGTCCTGCAGAGAGAGGAAACAAACCAGCTTCCCCTGCTGCCTGTTGGGTCAACTCCCTGTGTTTACTTACAGGGCTTTCATGGTCCCTGCCTCTAGGCCAGTGGTTCTCAACCTGTGAGTCTCAACCTTTTTGGGGGGGTCGTAGAGCAGATGTCCTGCATATCAGATATTTACGTTATGATTAATAACTGTAGCAAAATTACAGTTATGAAGTAGCCATGAAGTAATTTCACGGCTGGGAGTCATGACAACACGAGGAACTGTGTTAAGGTGTTGTAGCAATGGGAAGGTTGAGAACACCTGCAGTGTACAGTTTTTCACGCTGGTAGGAGTGAGATTTGAGCCATTAGCTCTCTCTTGTGGACTGGCCTTCACCTAAAGCCTTGTTATTCATTCGTTTCATTTCTACGTTGAGGTTCAAACTGTGACATAATCTCTACTACTGATCTCAACATCATTATTTACTGTCTGTTATAATTACAATTATATTTCATTAAATAATCAGTGATCAATATACAAGGGTAAGTTTTATACAGTTTGGCAGACTTAATTTTTTTTTTTCCTATCTCTACTTTCATTTCAGGCACTTTATTGTCAAAATGGATACATTTGTAAATCGGTGTGCTTGCAATGGGTATGAAGATGATTTTTAAAAAACGAGTGATCGATGAAATAAATGTTCTCTAAGCTTCTGTGTAATTTGCAGTACATCCAGTCTCTGTAGTTTAAATGAGAAAAAAATGCCAAGCTTTTGTCAGTTACACAGAAGGGTAGAAGATAGCCTAAAGAGAGATAGGACCCTTAAAATTCCATTAGACTTTGCACAAGGAGGAGGAGATAGAGTTCCAAAGAAAAATAGAATTCACTTGTTTGGGTCTGCCCTGTACTAGGCATTTGTCAGCCTGATTATAGAGCAATCAGAATAGCAACAGTAGGAAATTACATAGTGCTAGGAAATCTTTCAAACAGATTTCTTCCCAAGCTTACAGCTTTCTTTTCATCATTATTCTTGTGGCCTATCTGTTGTGATTCAAATTAATACCTTAATATGTTCTACATCTTCTTCCCCTAAATTACTTCAGGAACTTTTAAAGTTAAGCATTTGTGGCTTGAACAAAGCAAATTCTAATAAACATCTTGACTGCTTCTCAGAACAATGTTTCAATGAATGCAATAAAATCTTTAAGACTGCAAAGAAAATTAATGCTTTGAAAAAACATGAAAATATTTTTGAAAATGAGCTTTATAAACCTCTGTCTTGATGCACACCTATAATTCCAGTATTCAGGAGGTGAGGTGGAAGAATCAGAGTTCAAAATCACCTGTGGCTACATAGTCAATTGGAGGCAAGCCTTATATACATGAGATCCTGTACCCACCACCATGAACACAAACAAAATCAAGACCAAATAAGCATGGCAAAAAGTATTCACTACTTAACTTCTGGTGGCCTTAAGTTTGGCTGAGATATTGAAACCCACATGTATAATTTCAGGTCTTTAGTAAAATAAATTCTCTGGTAGGATAAATGTTTGTGATACTGTTAGTGTGTTCACTAGAAGTACAAGATAGAAACCAGATCCAGTTGTGAATTCTCAAGGGTTGGCAGAAAAATTGTCTTCATTTTAAAAACAATAATTACAGTTCAATTGCTCAATACATATTTGCTGAATGAATGAATGAATGAATGAATGAATGAATGAGTGAATGGATTCTACAGCTATTATGAGAGTGTTGGAACCTTTGTGGTACCATTTGTCCTAGTACAGATTCCCTCACTTCTAAAGAGAAGGCAAACCTGTTTTTACTGTTTTTGGCTTTTGTTAAAATTTAATTTAATTTTTAGAGGGTCCTCTTTCATCCTCTCTCTCTCTCTGTCTGTCTCTCTTCCTTTTCTCTCTCTCTAGATAGGGTCTCCCTATTTAGCCCTGACTGTCCTAGAACTCACTATGTATGCCAGTCTGGTATGGAACTCACAGAGCTGCCTGCCTCTGCCTCCTGAGTGCTGGGATTACAGGTGTGTGCCATCATACTTAGCACTATTGTAAAAAATTTTTTTTTGAGACAGTCTTTCTTATAGCCCAGGCTGGCCTTGAATTTGCTATGTGTCTGGGGATGGCTTTGCATGGCTAATCCTCCTACCTCCGCTTTCTGAGTGTTGGGGTTATAGCCACGCACTACCACACCCAATTTTGCAAATGTATTTTTGGAAGGAATTTTTCTTTCTACTTAGAATCTATGTTAGAAAATGTGATGTAATTCATAGTTAAATTTATTTTCTCTGAAAACAATTTACAAGGAAGAATTGTCATCCCTTTTGGGGTCAACCTTTGTATCAATAGCCTCAGAACAAAAAATAAAGGAGGTAGGGAGATGGCTCAGTCAGTATACTTGCTGCACAAGCATGAGAATTTGGGTGGCATCCCTAACATTTGACTTAAGAAAAAGAACAGAAAAAAAAAATGGGCACACATTTGTAATCCCAGAACTGTGGAGTAAGGAGACAGAGACAAGAGAATTCTCAGGGCTTGCAGGCCAGCTGATCTAGTCAGTTCATGGGCTTCAGGCTGACTGAGAGAGATCCCATCTCAAAATGTGTTTGAGAAGTGGTTTTGTAAGATATCTAAGGCGGACCTCTGTCTTACACACGCATGCACACACATACACACAAACAGAGACAAAGAAAGAGAGATGATCTTTCTTCTTCAGTTAATTAATTAATTTGAATATTAATATGCCACACTTACCAGTGCCATGTACCTATTGAAAAGTTCTAGTTGATAGGCTAAGGATATGGTAGAGTGCTTACTTAGTACATGCAAACTCTTGGCTTTGACTTTCAGCACCTCATGAACAACACACAAATACTAGATGATAGCACATACAAATGAGCCTGATAAGAATTATGACTGTGCTTTGAAATATTACTTTAAAAAGTTTGAGTTTAAAACCTGGTTTCTATGATTATTTTTTTTAATTTACATTTATTCTTATTTTTCATTTTATGTGTATGGGTGTTTTGCCTGCAGGTATGCCTGTGCACCACTGTGTGCCCATTGCCCACAGAGGCCAGAAGAGGGCCTCTAGTCAGATCTCCTAGTACTGGAGTTACAGATAGTTGTCAACTGCCATAGATACTGGGAATGGAACCCAGGTCCTCTGGAAGAGCAGTATCTTAGTCACCATTCTATTGTTGTGAAGAGACATCATTACTACAGAAACGCTTATAAAAGAAAGTATTTAATTGGGGCTTGCTCATAATTTCAGAGGTTTTGTCAAGCGGGGAGGCATAGATTGTGCAGGCAGACATGGTGCTGGAGAAACAGCTAAGAGTTCTTTATCTGGATCTCTTGGCAGCAGGAGGAGAGAGAGACACTGGGCCTGGCTTTGAAGCCTTGAAGCTCACTCTTGGTAACACACTTCCTTCAACAAGGCCACACCTACTCCAATAAGGCCACTCCTCCTAATCCTTCCCAAGTAGCTCCACTCCCTAATGACCAACATTCAGATATATGAGCCTATGGGGGCCATTCTTATTTAAACCACCACAAGCAGCCAGTGGTCTTAACTGCAGAACCATCTCTGCAGAGACTCTCGTTTTTATTCACTGATGGCTGTGTTTTAGTCAGTTTCCATGACTGAGAAAATAACTCAGAAAAACAACTTAAAGCAGAAGAGATTTATTTTATCTTCTGGCTTGAGGAGTTTCTATCTATAGTCAGCTGGCTTGGTTGCTTTCAGGCCCATGGTGAGGCAAAAACATGGTGACGGCCGAGGAAAGTACTCACCTTATGACCAGGAAGCAGAAAGCCAGATAGAAAGGGACTGGAGACAAGGCATGTCTTTCAAAGGCAAACCTCAGGGACCTGCCACCTCCATCCAAAGCTTCACCTCTCAGTAATGCCATCAAATTATGAATCCATCAATGGACTTAACTGTTAATTATGTCAGAGATCACATGATCCGGTAACTGTCAATGATAAACTCTACTACCTGAAAGCCAAGCTTTCATCACACGAAAGTTTTGGGAGACACTGGCATGTGAGGCCATAAAAAAAAAAATGTCTGCACTGGTAAATTCCCATAACCTTTGCTTGCTGTCTTAGCTCCCACTGGAACTGAAGAAAGCTGTTTTTCAATGTATATTGTTTTCTAGAAAGACTGGTTTAGGCATTCGAGGATATTGGTCAGACCACCAAAGAAGCAAGTAAAATCTTTCTGAAAGTAAACACAACGGCACTCAGAAGCATTGCTAGTGAATGTGCTCGGCCTAAGCCTGCACAGATGTTTGCCTTCATTGGTTGCTATTTTGGGTTCAAGCTATCAGTAGGAAGCAGAAGTGTGGCTCTTTCTTGACTCTCAATTTTAGCAGAAGATGAACACTGGAAGAAGCTTATCTACAGGAGAAATAGGATTAGAAAATACCAGCTGTCGCAAACTAATCAACATGCTTGACTAAAGATATATTACTACTTTAAAAATCCTGAAACTGTATTTTAATATTTCAGTGAAATTTCACTTTAAACATCGTTTGTCATTGTATCTGAAGACACAAATGGTAGACCTGTTGCACAAGTATTCTTTAGGACTCAGCACAAGCCTTGTGTGTCAGGTAGTGCACTTTTAACATTACAGTGTCATACAAACTCACCTACTAGCCAAGTTTTTAAGAACAGAAATGACTATATTTCTTCTTCTTGAACTGCAGCAAACCAAACTTTACTGCTAAGAATGTTGATTGCCTTTAAACACATAGTGTATGTTTTTAACCCTTCATTTTGTCACCTGACTTGTATTCAAGGTAAAAATATTTTATTTCCGTGTAAATGATTCTTATAAGTCTAGAGCATCAGAAATCCTTGAAAGGATTCAAGTAGAGGAATTTTTGAGAAAGAGTAAGAGAGTGTAGTCGTGAAAGTGACAGAAATGCATTGTATGCATGTGTGAGACAGTCTAAGTGAAACCCATTGTTTTGTACACTCAGTATAAGCCAATGAAATCACTAAAGAATAAAGAAATACTTTGCTCTTTTATCTAAATATTATGAATACATTGAATTTGCTTAAATTTTAATAATTAGTCATCTGAATGCAGTATGTGCATCAAATACAAAAGGCAATGTTTTATCTCTGGTCATATTTGTAGTTCCAATTGGAAGAAAGAAACCAATGAGAAAGACTACAGAACTCTAAGTTTGGTTATAAAGAACATTTTTTAGAATAGATTTCCAATGTGAGTTAATTAGCTCTTACAAAGGTGTGGTATGGTTCTATGTCTCATGAGTTTCTCTGTCTACCCCCCTACATATCTAATCATTTGTGAGCCATGTGTCCAATAAACATTTGGTCTGTTGATGTGACGAATTCTTAAGTCAGCAATTCAGATTTGTGCTTATAGTTAAGCTACCCTAAGTGCCATCTGATGGCCTATGACTGTCATTTTCTGTTTATGTGCAGTATGTTATGAAGGGTTTTGAAAAAGAAAACACTATTTCAGGAGAGTCAACATGCTCAGATTCACTACCAAAATAACACATGGAAGACACCACAGTAGGTTAAATTATAGGTTTAAAAGATCATACCGAAATTGGTTTTGTTCTTTCTTTATAATATTAAACATATATGGGACTCAAGAGATTCAGCCATAGAATAGAAAGACTATGGATCCTGGAGTTGGACACACGTGGATTATACACTAGATCTGTTCAACTTCACCCCATCCCTTGACAAGTTAATGTTTGTGAGTTCCTGTTCCTCCAACTTTAAAAAGAGAGAGAAGCCGAGCCTGTTGGCACATACCTGTAATCTAAGCATTTGAAGATAGAGAAGGAGAATTAGGAGTTTGAGTCATCCTCAGTTACAGAGTTTAAACCCATCCTGGGCTAGATAAGATCTTGTCTAAAAACCTTACAGAGAGGTCAGACATAGCGGCACACACCTATAATCCCAGCTCTCCCTAGACAGAGGCAGGTGGATCTCTATGAGTTCCAGGCCACCTAGAGCTACTTAGTCAGACACTGTCTCAAAAAACAAACAAACAAACAAACAAACAAACAAGCAAACAAACAAAAAAACCAAAGCCAACCAACCAAACAGCACCACTAAAATCTAACAGAAGCCAGAGAAATGGCCCAGCAGGTAAAGGTTCCTTCTTCCAGAGTTTGTACCACATGTAAAGAAGAAGAAGAAGAAGAAGAAGAAGAAGAAGAAGAAGAAGAAGAA
>NW_026586463.1:6069101-6113052 GCF_907164565.1 Psammomys obesus
AAGAAGAAGAAGAAGAAGAAGAAGAAGAAGAAGAAGAAGAAGAAGAAAAAACTGACTTCTTCGTTGTCCTCTGACCTCCACATGCTTGCATACACACACACACAAGATGTCTTAAAAATATGACGTAAAACAACAACAAAATTACTGATGTGATGATGCAAGCCTTTAACTCCAGCACTTGTGAAGCAGCAGCGGGACAGCCTAGTCTACACACTGCGTTCCAGGACAGCCAGGGCGACATAGAAAGATCTTGTTTCAAAAAACAAGCAACAGGAACAACAGCAGCCAAAGCACCATGTCATGAGTTTGTAACCCTGATACTTGGGAGGAGAAGACAGATAAGTCCTTGGGGATCACAGGCGAGCTCAGTACAGTTCAGGCCAATAAAAGGCTCTGTCTAATAAAACAATGGATGGACTCTGAGGAGAGATATCCACAGTTGTCCTCTGGTCTCCATGATCAAACACACACACACACACACACACACACACACACACACACACACACACATTTCCTGTTTGGACAGAGAACTAAGGAAAGAAAGGAGTGAAGGCAAGTTGGAATATCACTGAGATTTAAGATGGAACAGTTTAGCAGCAAATAAAACAACAACAACAGCAAAACATGGAGTCAACTCAAGCTCCATCAAAGGAATTTATTGTAAGTAAGTCTCCGGGATGAACCACAGAACTGACAGCCAGAAATTCAGCTGCTGTTGGAACACAGGAAACACTCACTTCCTGTTGTCTCAGAACATCTGTTCACTTATCTGAGTGAAGATGTGTTTTCTTGGCTTTCAGCCCTCACAGAATTCATGGCTGATCACAACTCCAAACTTGGCATATTTCAAGTTCAACTACACTACAACTCTCAATAGTCAGTGTACAGGAGAGGAGAAAACTTTTTTTTTTTTTTGTCTTTTAATTTCAGATTGCAGCAAATGAAGCTGACCCAGCTGGGGCCAGGTGTCTCCAGGAGAAGCAACTGTTGCCAGGGCTGCAAGGTTATATAACACAAACTTGGTTTCTAGGAAACGCTCCAAGGAGAGGGAATGATCCAGGAGAACAGAGGCTGTATATGGCTCTGGGGTGAAAATGCTAAGAGGCAATGCCCACAGGCTGGGCAGAGGGTTAACATGGGAACAGTGAGCTAGGGCCTTTGCCTTACATTCTACACATAGGGAGAATTTTGAGAGTATTAGTAAAGAATTAGAAGAAGTTACATATTCTAAGGTTTCTTTGTCGGAGAGCCTGATATCTGCCCTGAGCATCAGTAATATCAAGGCTTCATATCACCGAAAACAGTTACTACCCATCATGCTTTTCCTCCTCTTAAATGCCACTTGCCTGAAGAAAATGTTACATTCAGGGAACAAGGTGGTGGTGTTCACAATTTAGATTTTTTTTTTTTTTTTTTTTTTTTTTTTTACACTTTGATGGATGCACTATTTTATCATTGTAAACTTACCTCTGGGGCAGACGGTTTTTTTGTTTTGGGTAAAGCACAATTGCAAAGCAAATTAAAATTTTTTTTTTCTCATTGTTTTTTGTGGTGGGGGGAGGCAGAAACCCCTTAAATCAGGATGTGTTGCATGTCTTAGAGAAGCTCTGCGAAGTAATTGCTCAGGAAACCTGTGTCTTCCCAGCTCTCCCCCCTTAGAAAAAGGACTTAGGCCTCTCTTCTGGCCCTTTTCCAGATCCTCATAGTAGACTATATCTACAGTCCCAAGAGCAAATCTACATGAAGTCTGTCTTCCTACTCCTTCTCTTTCTGGTTATCAAGGGCTTTACTTCTGCTGAGATGTCCATGAGTCTTCTTGTAGGATCTATACAGGTCTCTCTACTGGTTTATTGAACCTGATTGATTGAGAACACTTCTGGGATTAAAGGCAACACGGAGTGACTACCAGTGTACCCCTTGAGATACAGGATGGAACTAGAGTAGAGATAGCCTGCTCTCAGTACCACAAATGTGGTTGGAGCTGCAGGAAGAGCGGTAGCTCTCAATAGTCAGTGTACAGGAGAATCACTGGAAAGCCTTGCTTAAAGTTTGACCATGTCAGGCCCTGAGAGCAGAAATTCTCAAACAAGAGATTCTGATTTAGTGAGTCCAAACAGCATTTAATAAATGCTATCAGCACCACACTTTAGAAAACAATTATTTTGATATTTTTATTTTCTTATATGTGACTTAAGAAATCCAGCATATCTGGTTTTATGCAGTGCTGGAGAGCAAACCCAAGGCTTCGTATATGCTATTTAAACACTCTACCAACTGAGCTACATCCAAGCCCACAATTTAATGTAAGATTGTGTTTAACAACAAGTTCAGTAACTAAATATGTAATCAACTCCCTTTTATAAATCGTTTGCACCCTGGCCTTAAACAGATTTAAGCATCCCTATTTAAATATCTGATTTATTAGATTTATGAAATTGCTTAAGAGGAAGCTTTTTCCACTTTAGCATATCTCTTATTTATTTACTATCTTTTACCATTTGGCACATCTATACAATGTATCTTGAGCACACCCATTCTTCATTCCCCTGTATCACTTACAGGATACCCCCAGCGTGTATCCTCCTCCCACTTTCATGTCCTCTTTATTTATTTATTTTTTTCTGTAACTTACTAAGTCCAGTTAGTATTGTATGCTGGAATACTGACAGATCTTGTTAGCCTGATCTTGAGCAAGTCTCAGGCAGGTAACCACAGCTTCAGTGACTTCATGGCTGCACAATACTCCTCCCATTCTCTTGCTTTTATATTCTTTCTGCCCTCTCTTCCGTGATGTTCCCTGTGCCTTGGAGGAGGGTGGTATTGATATAAATGTCCTATTGAGGTCTGAGCCTAAAAAAGTCACTTATTCTCAGCATGTTGACAAGCTGTGAGTCACCCCATTATTGCTGCCCACAGAAAGATGATTCTCTGGCTAAGGCTGAGAGCAGCAAGGACTTGTGGGTATTAACATAAATGACTAGGTACAAATTCTGGATCTAGGATTTCTTCCCTGGTGGCTTTGAGTAAGTCACTCAATCTCTCTGTTCTTTTCTACTTAGGGATAATAGTACCATTATCTTATACTTTTGTTGTGAAACTTAAATGAGATAATATAAGCAAAGCATGTGAATATTGTTAGCATAAATTCAGTGCTTAATAAATGAACATTACATTACTATGATCCTTAAAACAAAAATTTTTTAGTCTTCAGTAAATAACAACATATCTGTTGCATCACTGGATAGAGGTCTGTGAAGGGACCAGTGAAAGAGATGATTGTGGAACACAGCATTGGAGGCTTCACTTGGTTTGTCTCAGCAGTTACCAAGTGAAAAACTTTGAGTTGTTTGAGCCTTTTATGAACCACACCCCACCACCCTAGCACTTTAAATAAACTTCCTAAGAAAAGTGTGGAGTGTGTTCTCCATGGATATTTGCTCATGTAATGATGGGGCTGCCATTAACACATGTGCGGAACTTATAAATAAAAAAGGACTTGAACTCACAGCTTAGGATGAGGACAGTTGTGTGCTCACGGTTAACAACGTTAGTTGTATGTAGTGTAGTGTATGTATGTAGTGTATGAAATCACTGTAGTCAACTGTATGGAGAAGCCAAGTATGGAACCAGATTATGTTGGTGCCAAAGCTGAACTCTGTTCTGATCTAATAAGAGACTTGGGCAGCATGTATTCATTGCTCATCCTCTTTCTGCATAAGAGAAGTGGACGGGGTGAACATGGCGAACTTGAGCAGCGAAAAAACCCACGTTCCACAGTCTACCCACATCAGAAAATCTTCATGGGATTCCAAACAGTAGAACTACATGGGAGGAGGAAGGCGATTTCTCCTGATATTGAGTAGAATTTGCAGCTTGCTTCTTGTGTAACTGTGCAACACAGAAAACCAAAACTTAGGCTGAGCAAGAAGGTGAGGTACACGTTTCCATAAATTCACAGTTAAAAGACCTGTGGAATTTGGGAATCACCAACTCTACTGTTAATTGGAGTTGCTTCTTATTTTAAATTAATAGCCCATCTGTTGCTATAAAATAATTGAATTATATGACACCTCACCCCTTTCAAGTCTCCTATGTACTCCTGTTACTTTCCAACAAGACTCATTTGGCTTTGCTTTTCATAAAGACTCCCAAGGAAGGGATTTTGTGACGTCCCTTGTAGCTGTCAGCCCACACCAGGAAACCTTTCCTCGAATCTCTTAGGAAACCCTCTCAAAATTAATGAGTAACTAACTCTTGCTCCTGAGTGGGAAGGGAAGACACTGGAACGCTAGTCTACTGAAGCAAAGGCAAACGGAGCCCCAGTTCAGCACTTGACATCTGAGCTTCCAGAAGGCTGTGAAGCAATAACTTTACTGAGTCATAGGCTGGAAAAGATGTGATTGATGCCTCACTTATCCTCTTTGTTTTGGGGAGAATGAAGTGGAACTGGGCCAGAGAACTATTGCAAACAAAGCAAAGCCCCAGTTCATTTCTGATTTTTTTGTAATTTGGAGATAGTCACATAGTCTTATAGGATTTATGCTGTAACTAAGGAGAGCTTAAGTCACCAACCTCTCATTCTTAAAGATCCTATGTATATATTATATACATATGTCTGTATATGATATAGACATGGAAAATCAAGTCTGATTTAGAGGCCAGAAATTTGAGCTAGTGAAGAACTCCAGAACAAGGGTGACAGGTCAGGAGTTTGACCACTATTAATTTAAGCAGGATTTGAGGTGAAAAAGACAGGCAGGGTGCAAAGATCATCAGAATGGCTCCAATCAAGGCCCAGAATGCAGTTTTCTGTGCTGGTAGCAGCAGTACAGAATTGATAGTACAAATAAGAGAAAATGAAATCCAGATAAACAAGTGAAAGTTACAGCACTGCTCTTAGGATATTTGAGGACTGTGGAAGGTGAGAAAAGTTGAAGGGATTGCAGGACAATGTTAGTCTCCATCCTCCAGGCTTCTTTGCTGGATGTGTTATGTAGCAGTTTCCTCAGAGAACGAAACATTCCATCTCTCAAAGAAGCTCCTGAGAACAGAAAGTAAATACTTCAAATTAGCTTCAGGAAGTTCCTAAAACCTACCAGAAAAAAAAAAATGGAAGGACCAGAAGTTCCTCAATAACAAAGTGTTATAGTTAATACTGTTGACTTCGCAGGATCTAGAATTCCCGAGAATGCCAAGTCTCTGGATACATCTCTGAGGAATTATCTTGATTAAATTAACCTGTGGGGATGCCTGTGCTACTTTAACTAAAGTGGGAAGACCCACACTGAATCTGGGCAGCACATTCTGCATGACCACACACATGAAGAGGTATGAGGATAGAAGGCTTTTTGCCTGCTTGCCTTTGCATCTCCCTGGTGAGTTGTTCTCAAGTTCATCTATTTTGTTTCTATCATTGACACTGCCACCTCTGCTATTCTTCACTGGGGTTACAACTCCACTTCTTTGGCCTTCCAATGTGGACTGAAGACCAGTGATTCTCTAGGAATCCTTCAGGCCTTAGGTGCCAGGTTGGGGCATCAGCGGCAACCAATCTCAAGGACCAAGCAGGTATTGGTGCTCAACTATGCCAGTGTGTCTAGAGCCATTGTTGGACTACCTGGCTGTAGCATATAAGCCAATGTAATGTTGTACTCAGTTTGCAAGACCCCAAAAGACCACTGACCACACCAGGAGGCAGAAATCATCTGCAAAAGCAGTCTTTATTTCTGGATTAAGCTCAGACTCCCAGAATGAACTGACACAGCAGTCAGAGGCCAGAAACCCCCAGCCTAGAAAAAAAAACTGATTTTTATAGGGTTTTTAGTAAGGGGAAGGACCTTCCAGACTTGGCAGTTACATGATTGGGTGAGATTTAGCAAGAGCAGGCGTGTTACATAGTGATTGGCTAAAGGCAATGTATTTTGGCAACTACAAAGACAAACAGTCATTTCGGCCTGTTTCCTGACTGACTGGTGTCAGGGTGTCTTCTGGAATGTCATAGTTTCCTGCAAGTACAAACATGTTTTTCTGATTCTCAGGGTGGAGCTAGGTCAATTACAAGATGGAGGCTAGTACCAAAATGGAGTCTGTTGTGCCAGATTCTTAAAAAATAAGTCCCCCTTTAATATATATTAATTCTGTTGGTTATGTTCCTTGAGAGAATCCTGACAAAATACACAAGGTAGTCACTATTTCTACCTAAGTCCATGTACCTGGTATTGACTGTTCCGTTGACTCTTGTTTAAAATGTGCCTGTTCTATTTCTCCTTACCTAGCAGCTTAAGTTCCTTGACTATAGCCAGATTAGCAGCTAGGGAGACAGATACAAGTTTCAAACCATCCCTTTTTGTTTTTTAGGCAAACAAAACCAAAACCAAGCATAGTGCAGTAGTTGGATATGCATGTTGGCAAACTCTTGCTTAGTCTCACCTACTCACCTGTGTTCAGATGGTGGTTAGTGATGACGAATGCCTTTAATCCTGGCACTCAGGAGGCAGAGGCAGGTGGATCTCTGAGTTCAAGGCCAACCTCGTCTACAGAGCAAGTTCCAGAACAGCCAGGGCTATGCAGAGAAATTCTATCTTAAAATAAAACAAGAGTAGTGCTTAATTCAGAGGCTAATGAAGGGTATTATTCAGGCCATTTTTCCAGGTGAGGTTAGGAGACTGTGGATCAGGAGTCCAGCTGCAGACCACCGGGTGTCTTATTATTTTTCTACCTTTACAGCAGTGTTTTTATTTATTTACTCAACAAATATTTCTTGACCTTTCTGTTGGCTGTTGTTCAACAGAGGGGGTATAGTGCCAACAAGGCCGACCAGGTACTTGTTTCTAAGGGGACAAGTCTGATAGGTTTGTTCAGAAGTGATGATGACATTATTTAGTGGCTAGAACAACACTTGTGCCATTATGCCATAA
The DNA here is from genome assembly GCF_907164565.1 of Psammomys obesus. Taxonomy (NCBI): domain Eukaryota; kingdom Metazoa; phylum Chordata; class Mammalia; order Rodentia; family Muridae; genus Psammomys; species Psammomys obesus. The sequence goes on from NW_026586463.1 coordinate 6,076,019, forward strand.
TAGTGTGAGCAGCTAAATATCAGCTCTGGGATGTGAGAAATGTATTCATTTATTTTGTTGTAAACAAATATTTGTTTTTTTAAAATAAATATTGGTACAGTAGGTTTTGGAAGGCTGGAGAAAATCAGGCTTTCAGTTTTCAGTTAAAAAATAGCTGTGTATAACTACTCAGATACTGAGCATGCATTTCACCTGCCCCTTTGACTGTGAAGCAGCAGCCCTGCTGTGAGTCTTAACATATCACAGTGCCTTATGCTCCACTGAGCTGGTTGGAAATGTGGAACCAATGACCAGTGGTCGGTTCACGCTCGGGAATTCTGCTCTGGCCACTCTGACTCGTGAGAAAATGCAGGCGGGTGGGCTTCTGAGACAGGTTTCTTTCTTCTTAAAAAGAGGCACAAGAATGATGGTTACAACCGCGTATGGCAGCCATCTTGTGACTGAGTAACCTGAAAACCAAGTTCACATGCAGAGGATGGCAGAGCAAGGGTGCTGGGAAGTGCCTGTTCTTGACTGTAGCAGACTCCTTAGGTGAGATAATAAATGTCTGTTGTTTAAGGCAGTCTGGTCAATCTCTCTGTAACTTGCAGTTAAGGGTGCTTTCCTAAGAGTTCCTGTAAGTTACAGCTAGTGTGACTCAATAGTAAGTACATGGTTGAAGAAGGACATAGAGGTTTAAAATCTGTCATAGAACTGTAAGCAGTAGGACAAAGGATTATTATCTCTATCAGTGAATGAAAATTTCTTCTTCTTCTTCTTCTTCTTCTTCTTCTTCTTCTTCTTCTTCTTCCTCCTCCTCCTCCTCCTCCTCCTCCTCCTCTTCCTCCTCCTCCCCTTCCTCCTCCTCCTCCTCCTCCTCCTCCTCCTCCTCCTCCTCCTCTTCTTCTTCTTCTTCTTCTTCTTCTTCTTCTTCTTCTTCTTCTTCTTCTTCTTAAGAGACCATTTCTTCCAGCACTCTGGGAGGCAGAGGCTGGCAGATCTCTGTGAGTTTGGGGCCAGCCTGGTCTACAAAAGCAAGTCTAGGACAGCCAAGGCTACATGGAGAAAACCTGTCCTGAAAAACAAAACAAAACAAACAAACAAAAAAAGAGACCATTTCTCTCTGTAGCACTGACTGTCCTGGAACTTACTCTGTAGGTCAGGCTGTCCTCAAACTCAGAGATCTGCCTGCCTCTACCTCCCAGGGGCTGGAATTAAAGGTATGTGCAGCAGCCGCTCCCACCACCCAGCATCAAATTAAAAAAAATAATGTTTACGAGCTAGACTATTGCAGTTTGGTCTTAACTCACTAGGCACCTGAAGATGACCCTAAGTGTGTGAATTTGTGTGTGTGAGTGTGAGTGTGTGTGTGTGTGTGTGTGTGTGTGTGTTCATGTGCATGGAATCCAGTGTTAAGTATCTTGCTCCATCACTCGCCACCCTATTCCCTCAAGATAGGGTCTCTCACTGAAGCTGATGCTCTCTCTTTCGACTAAGGTAGCTGACCAGCAACCTTTTGGGTTCTACTTGTCTCTGCCACTGACCCCAGTGCTGGAGTTATAGGCATGCCTGACTTTTTACATGGGTGCCTGGGATTTGAACTCAGCTACTTATGCTTGTGCATCAGGCACTCTTACCCGATGAACCATCTGCTCTGCTCAACTCTGAGCTTCTGGTCCTCCTTCTTCCATCTCCCAAATGGTGGGAATACAGACATATACCACCATGCCCGGATTCATGAAGTGACAGGAACTTAACCCCAGGCTTCATGAATGTTGGACAAGTACTCTATTAACTGAGCTACGTAGCCCAACAAATGAATGTTCTAAATACATTACAGCTAATACCTCTCAGAAAAGGGCACTAGGTGAAGGTATAAAGATGGCTGATAGTTAATGAATGCTGTCTACATCCTGAACATATGCTAAGTGTTTTACAAACACAATCTTAATTGTTCTTTAAAAAAAAAAAAACAACAAAACAACGCAGGGAGGCAGAGGCAGGCAGATTTCTGTGAGTTCAAGACCACCCTGGTCTAAAAAGCAAGTCCAGTACAGCCAGGGCTACACAGTGAAACCCTGTGTCAAAAGCAAGACAAAACAAAACTTTATGGAGGCCAGAGATTTGGTTCAGCCATTTGAAGTGTATTGCTTAGCACAAAAGACCTGAGTTTGATCCCAGGAAAAGAAGAGGGCAAAAAGTAAATAAATATTATTTATTTCTTACTTTACCAAGAAAGGTGGTATTACTGGGAATTTAAGTAGCTTTCTCAAAGTTACAGGCAGTAAAACTCTAGGACTGAGTCCTGGGTCTTTGAGACTCCACCCTCATGCATGTGCGATTTCAGCCACTGTCCAAGGTTGTCTTTTGGTGAGAAGATAGTCGGGTTCACAACTCTGTGTTTAGGTTCCCACTTTGCAAATAGCAAAATGGCTGCACAATACAGAAGAGAGGGGCCAACTCTGGCACTAATTTTAGGGCAAAGAACAGATGTCTTTGATGTTCCCATTGTCCATGAGAACAGAGCCAGTGATCCGACAGCTGCTGGCAGGCCTCATCAAATATGCAGAACATATCTGCATATGAGGCAGCTTTATCTCAGCACCTAATTACAGTGGGCACAGGGAAATTTGTTTTGCAAAGGAGGAGATGTCAAATGGCGTAAATGTAGTATATAACCAGATATGATTGATTGACTCATTTGTTTTTCTCAGGGAGGTTCAATTATAGAATACTTTTTTTTTTTTTTAAAGTGGAATTAAATGATTGCTCATCTAAACCCAGGTTTAGACAATATGGAACATATCAGCCACTTTATTGTGTATACCTTCAGCATCTTTTTTGCTTTTTTTAAAAAATGTGAAATATATCTACCACTCAATTACTTAATCCCCAAAGCAAATGCTATATGTACATTATATTTATTATATAATATATATGAAATTCCTGTCTAGTCCACATTTTTATACTGCTGTAAACGACCTGAGAGAATTATCATTATACACATTTTTACTACTGAAAGCTGTTTCGTATTTATGACGACAGAGAAATGGCTTAGAATGCTGGTGTAGGTGCTATTTCGACCACTCATCAGAGCTCACTAAGGCTGTCATATCAATGTCACAGGGTGTTTTTGACAATGGTTGCCATCCTTAGGAGGCTGAAACAGTGTACACATCCACCCCAGGCCTCCTTCAGGGAAGGACTTGTTGCCCAGAGGTGGGCTGTCTCTTCAGCTGTTCATAGCCACTCCAGTTGTTTGCCGCATAAGGTCTGTCGCAGCTACAATGAGCCACCTTCTGATGCCTTCCCTTCTGCCCACAGTCACAGCCAGTGACTGGGCTGGGAGAACAAAAGCCAAGACTTTTCAGCCTGATATGGTCCAGTATGAGAAACAGCTCTAATTCTATAACTCCCTGTTTCTTCTTCCTTGTTCTGATCTCTGAGCACCTCACACCTCACATTCCAACTAGGCATTTCTTGACATTTGCTTCTAGAAAACCCAACCTTTGGCACCCATAAAACAAGTCACTTTCAAAGCAGTTCTAACTTTGTGAAGCAGTAACCATTTATCTGTCATTTGAGGGCAGAATTATACATATAATATAGTACTATATAATGTAGTATATATATTTGAGAGTAGAAATACACAAATATATACTTATTATATATGTAATTTACTTATAATATCCCCTTGATCTCCTTTATTTGTCTCATTGCTGTAGCTAGGATTTCAAGTACTATATAATACTGAAGAGGTATGGAGAAAGTGGACATCTCCATCTAATGAGATGATCATATGGTTTTTGTTTTTCAGTTAGTTTGTATGGTGGATTACATTTATCAGTTTACATATGTTGAACCATGCCTGTATCTCTGGGATAAAGCATACTTAATCATGGTGGGTGATCTTTTTGATGTGTTCTTGGATCCTGTTTGCAAGTATTTTTTTTTTTTTTTGAGAATTTTTGCGTGTATGTTCATAAGGAAAATTGGACTGTTGGGTCTTTATATGGTTTGGGTATCAAGGTAACTGTGGTCTCATAAAATGAATTGGGTAATTGTATTAGTTAATGTTCTATTGCTGTCAAGAGACACCATAACCTCAACAACTCTTAATAAGGAAAACGTTTAATTGGAGTGGTTAATGTTTCAGAGGTTTATTCCATTGTCAGCATTGGGAAGCATGGCAGCACAAAGGCAGACACGGTGCTAGAGAAGGTGCCAAGAGTTCTACATCCAGATTCACAGACAGCAGGAAAAGAGAGAGCCACTGGGTTTGGCTAGGGCATCTGAAACCTCAAAGCCTATCTCTAATAACATGCTTCCTCCCACCAAGGCCGTACCAACCCCCAAATGCCACGTGTCCTAATCCTTTCAAATAGTGACACTCTCTACGCTTCTCTGGGGTCCATTTTTACTCAAGACACCACAGTAATGTTGCTTCTATTTTTATTTTGTGGGGTAATTTGAGGAGTATTGGCATTAACTCTTCTTTGAAAGTCTGGTAAAATTCTGTGCTAAAACCATCTGGCCTTGGGCTTTTTTTTTAATTTTTTTTTTTTTTTTTTTTTGTGACTGCTTCTATTTCACTAAAGGTTATTGGTCAGTTTAAATTGCTTATCTGATTTTGATTTATCTTTGATAGGTGGTATGTATCGAGAAAAACTGTCCATTTCTTTTAGATTTTCCAACTTGGTGGAATACAAATTTTTAAAGTATGTCCTTATGATTCTCTGAATTTCCTCGGTATCTGCTGTTATGTTTCTCTTGCTCATTTCTAATTTTGTTAATTTGGATATTCTCTCGTTACCTTTTAGTTAATTTGCATAACAGTTTGTCAATTTTACTGATTTTTCTCAAAGAACCAATTCTTTGTTTTATTTATTCCTTGTATTTTTGTTTGTTTGTATTTTTATTGATTTCAACCCACAGTTTGACTATTTCTTGCTGTCTACTCCTTTTGGGTGTCATTTCTTATTTCTGTTCTAGAGCTTTCAAGAGTGCTGTTCAGTTGCTAGTATGAGATCGCTCTAATTTTTGAATGTAGGCACTTGCTGCTATGAATTTGCCTCTTAGAACCAACTTCATTGTGTGCCATTTGTTTGGGTATGTTCTGTATTCGTTTTCATTAAATTACAGAAAGAAGTTTTTCTTAATTTTTGTCTTGACCCACTTTTTAATCAATAGTGAGTTGTTCGGTTTCTATGCGTTGTAAACTTCCTGTTGTTTCTGTTGTTGTTGATATCTAGCTTTAAATTGTGGTGGTCAGATAGGACACGGGGTGTTATTTCAATGTTCTTGTATACATCTGTGGAGACTTGCTTTGTATTCGAGTATGTAGTCACTCTTGGAGAAAGTTCCATAAAGTACTGAGAAGAAGTCACATTCTTTTGTGTTTGGGTGGAATGTTCTGTAAATGTCTTTTAGTTTCATCTGGTGTATGGAGTCAGTTAGCTCTCACAATTCTCTGTTTAGTTTTTTTCTGGATGACATATCTGTTGGTGAGAGTGGGTTATTGAAGTCTCCCACTATCAGTGTGTGAGGGTCAATATGGGACTTAAGTTATAGTAGTGTTTTTTTTTGTGAACTTGGATGACCTTGTGTTTGTCACAGAGATGTTAAAAATTGCAATGCCTTCTTGGTTAATTTTTCCTCTGATGAGTATGTAGTGTCCTTCTCTGTCTCTTCTGATTAATTTTGGTTTGAAGTCTATTTTGTCAGAATTTAAAATGGCTACACTAGCTTGATTCTATTTGCTTGGAATATCTTCTTCCTTCTTTTTACCTTGAGGTGATGTCTGCCCTTTACATTAAGGTGTGTTTGTTGGTTGAAGCAGAAGGAAGAATCCAGTTTTCAATTCATTCTGTTAGTCTGTGTCTTTTATTGGGGAATTGAAACCACTGATATTGAGAGTTATCAATAAGCAATTTGATTGATTCCTGTTATTTTGTTGTTGTTGATGATGCTACTGCTGCTGCTGGTGGTGTGAGTGTGTGTGTGTGTTTTCCTTCTTTTGGTTTTGCTGTGTGAGTTGTTTTTTTTTGTGTGTGTGTGTTTTCATGTGTGTAGTTAAAACCTCCCTAAGTTGGAGTTTTCCTTCTACAATCTTCTGTAGGACCAGATTTGTAGATACTGTTTACATTTAACTTTGTCATGGAATATCTCATTTTCTCCATTTATGATTGATTGAGTAAATAAAATGGACCGAGCTAATGGAGAGATGAAGCTATATTATATGAATGCAGGTTTATTGGAGTAGCGCTGGAGGGGGAGGGAGAGCATGCGCTGGGGGGGCATTGAGGGGAAAGGAAGGTAGGGGGAAGGGAAAGAGAGAGAGCACCGGAAGGGGGGAAAGCAGCAAAATATTTGGGAGGCTGAACCAAAATGTCTGAATTATATAGTGGATGTCGCCTGGGAGAGGAGGAGTCCTATCCCAAGGTAGGGTAGGGTATGTCAGCCCCGCCCTGCGGTGGGTAGATACCTAACAATGTTGATTGAAATTTTGCTGGGTATAGTAGTCTGGGCTGGCATCTGTGGTCTCTTCGCGTCTGCAGCACATCTGTTCTGGCCCTTCTTGGATCTTAGAGTCTCCACTGAGAAGTCAGGTGTATTCAGATAGGTCTTCCTTTCTCTGTTATACACTCTTTTTCCCTTGCAGCTTCTAATATTTTTTTTTCTTTGTTCTGTACACCTAAAGTTTTGTTTATTATGTGCCAAGGGGACTTTCTTTTCTGGTCCAATCTCTTTGGTGTTCTGTGTGCTTCTTGTGCCTTTATAGGCATCTCTTTCTTTGGGTTTGGAAATTTTTCTTCTATGATTTGTTCAAAATATTTTCTGTGCTTTTGACCTGGGTTTCTTCTCCCTCCTCTGTTTGGGTTAGGGAGCTTAGGAGGGGAGAATCTTTGTGATGCACTGAAGATGAGGGTTGGGTTAGAGAAGAGAATGAGGCCTCAGCAAGTGGTCTGCTTTAAGCTGGGGATGAGACTGGGACATTGGATTTGAAGGAGGGGGCATAGAGGTGAAGCTCTGCAGTTAGCCTACTGTTTCCCTGGTGAGAGTACCATTGCCTTTCACTGAACTATTTTAATAGATTTCTAAAATGTACATGTATATTTTTCTCATATAAATGCTTTTTAAGAATCTTTTAGAAAAGAACAATTAATGCTGTATTTTACATACACATATATTAACATCTATTGGCTTTTATTTTAAAGGTTATATATGGTATGGTGTGATGGCTCAGTGGGTAAAAGTTCTTGCCATCAGGACTTGTAACTTGAGTTCAATCTCTGAGACCACATGATGGAAAGAGAGACTGAACTCTCATAAGTTGTATTCTTTGACCTCTGTGCTGGAGCATGCTCACACTCCCTCCACCAAATAAATAAAAGTTAAAAAAAGAGTAAAACCTCTCAAAAGTTATGTGGGTATTTATTTTGTAAAAGGTATATGTGACATAAAATTATATGAAGACTATGTATAATATAAAATTAGTTTCATATGCTTTTATGAAGCTTTTATATTATTATATATAATATATAATTTATTTAAATTATGCAATATAAAATGTACAGTATACTTTACATACTCTATCATATTTTAGATATAAACTTCTATAGCTACATAAATCATAGGTTTTATAAAAGTAATGATATTTAAATTATAGATAACCTAGCATTTTATATGTAATAAAAGGATTTAATGCAGTTTGTAGAAGGAGAAGTCAATGGTGTTGCTGGTGGGGACTCTCGAGTAAGGAGAATGTCTGTGTTCCATGGAGGACCTGACAGAGTTTCCACCTCTGCTAACTGATTGTCAACATATGGGTAAATAACAATCTGCTGACTTTGAGAAATTAGTTATAATCCATTTCACATAATGCATGCAAAGCACAGCAGGCAGCGGCCCATAATGAAAGGATTAGATTTGAGCCTTAGGGTAGTTTTTAAAATTCACAAGCTGATAGAATGTTACACCCCATATGGACCCAGATTATTCTCATCAGGGAGTTTTCAGTACTCCCTTCCCTCCTACAGAACACTGTATGTTCCTGGTAGTGGAGAGATGGCTTCCTCCATCCATCAGGGCGGCAGCTGGAGATATTCCCTAATGATAGGTAGGCGGGAGGCTGAAAGAGCCTTTTAAGAATGTGAATAGGTTTGTAAAACCTCTTCAGGTCATTTCTAATTTTTTGGCTGTCTAAGCCGCTGTGCAGCTTTTCCTTTTTTGTGCCTGTGACTGGCATCCCGGTAAAATCACCCTGCATGCACTGCTCCTTGCAGATTTTAATGGTTTGCCAGCATGGGATAAGAGGCTGCCCACAAGGCCATCATCACTTATATTCCTTCCCTGTTTTTCCCCCTCTCTTTGCTCCTACCTGTCTGCTTCAATTTGAACCATTTCCCGCGTCTGATTTGTATGCCTGCCTTTGCGTTTTATCTTGTCACTGCCTTCCTCTCTTGTCTGCCTGTCCTTGTAGGGTTCTTTCTGACTTTTCCTGCGAGAGACCTTTCAAACCCCAACTCTGCTCATCTAATCCTGGCTTGAGAAGGAGGAGAGCATCAATGCCGGCTGCCCCTAGGTACAGCAGTGTCTGCTCCTGGGTTGGGGTATGGGCATCTTTCGTTTTCATGAACTATTCTCATGAGTATGAAATGCCTGGACGAAGCGGTAATTCATCAGGCCTGGAATCACACATTGAGCTCATTGCAACCTGTTCCTTCTAGCAACTGGAAGATTAGAAACAGCCCTGTTCGTCCCATCCCCGCGTGCCCATCCATTCAGCCCCGCCGCCCCCCCTCCCCCGCCTCCTCTGGCCCCACCTCCCCCGCCCCCAGTAGCTTTGAGTCACGTGGGAGTCGGTTTGGGTTCATTTTGCTGGGAATGATAGGCTTAATACCCGTGGATGTGTCCCCCATGGGTCACATGTCGCCAAGGATAGCTGTGCCACGAAGCCTGACATCAAGTCATAAACGTTCTTAAAATGTGAGAAATATCTTTTGGCATGTGTTGGGGTGCAAACCTCAAGTGTGAACTTAGTAGGTGACAACGTCATGTTGCAGTGTCAAAAGGTTGGACACGCCTGCTTTAGAGCATTGTGTCACTCACTGTCAGTCCCTTTAGGAGGCAAAGCAAACATAGGTTTCCAGGTTACTTATTAGTCTTTATGTTATTGTTAATGCCATGTTTGAGGTTGCAAGTAAAGCTTATAAATCGCCTCCTAGATAACTTTGTAAAACGAAGCTAAAACATGGTTTAAGGAGAGCTGGGTGTGGTGGCTCAAGTCCGTAAGCCAGAATGTGGGAAAACAAGGCAGGGTGACTTTTAAGAATTTTTGGCAATGTCGAGTTACAATGTTTACTTCCCAGCCTGGATGACATAGCATGACATTGTCTTGTTAAAAAAAAAAAAAAAAAAGTGGGGGAGGGAGGAGACCAGATGTCTATATGGCTAAATCAGGAGTCCATTAAGATATATTTTTGAAAAGAATAATTGATTGACTAAGATTTAACTTAATTTCATTTCCTTTAGAACCTGGAATTAAGTGCTAGGATAACGGGGTAAAAAGTTCGGCCGCGGTATGAAGAGTGCAGGAGAAGCTCAGACCGAGAACAGCTTCTCCTGGAGAAAATGTACAAAATAGGCCAAGAACACGTGGACTGTGTGACTTCATCCAGCTGGAACAGGAGTTCTGAGCAGCCCTCTGATCTCAGATGTCTTTTCCCCAGAGAAATGAGCTCTTTTCTTGGAATGGTTCAGCACTTGAAAGCTGACTCCGCCCTTTAGCTCTTATCTAAACCCGTCTTGTAATATTATCTCTTTGAGGCATTTCTTGTCTCTTCATTATAACAATTATCTTTTTATGTGTCTCACCTACCTTGGGTGTCCACTCGTTCAAGATCGCTTGCGATGGTTCTTGTTTTTATGCCTATTGTGAAGGTTTAACCAGGCATAGTTCACTGTTTTAAAATGCCTTGGTTCGAATGATTGGAAACCAACAGAGTTGCTCTAGTCTTATTCAGAGGAAACCAAAAGCACCTTTGTCAGTCAGGACGACAAGAGAGAGCTCATTCCACCTGAATTCTGAAGAGTCTCTAAGAAAGGGACATTTTGTAGATGTGTGGGTTCAATTATGGGCATCAAAAGGATGTTGAGATACAAAGCCTGAAATAGGAAAGAAGAAATAACATTTAGGGGAGCCCAGGAGAGAGGTAAGGCCCCAGAAGGAGAACTCTAGAGATTGCCACATCTTGGAAGGTTTTGATCACTGCAGAACTGGCTAAGTTCGCAACCAGTCTCCCTACTTGTTATTTTTTTAAATTAAATTTTATATTATATTTTATATTAATTACAGTTTATTCACTTTGTATCCCAGCTGTAGTCCCTTCCCTCATTCCCTCCCAATCCCACTCTCCCTCCCTCATCTCCTCCCTGCCCCTGTCTAGGTCCACTGATAGGGGAGGTCCTCCTTCCATTCCATCTGACCCCAGTTTATCAGGTCTCATCAGGACTGGCTGCAATGTCCTCCTCTGTGGCCTAGCATGGCTGCTCCTCCCTCGGGGGGGGGGGGGGGAGGAAAGGTCAAAGAGCCATCCATTGAGATCATGTTAGAAACAGTCCCTGTTTCCCTTACTAGGGAACCCACTTGGATACTGAGCTGCCATGGGCTATGTCTGAGCGGCGGTTCTAGGTTATATCCATGCATGGTCCTTGGTTGGACTCCCTACCTGTTTACCTCCTGTTTTGTTTACTATTGGCTCAACCAAAATTCAAATCAGGGCAAAAGAATTCTGATAACAAAACTGAAAGGTACTGATGACCTAGGGGGAAACACGGAAAAGCTCATAATGTATACCTAAGTACTCAGGTATGTGTGCTGTGTAAGGGACTAGAAAAAGGCGCTGGATCGTGGAGTTATAGATACTTGGGAACTTCTGGGTAGGTGCCAGGAGCTAAACCTGGGTCCTGTGCAAGAGCAGCAAGTAACTGTAACTGCCGAGCCATCTCTCTATGCCTCCTGCTTAGCAACGGTCTAGATCAGGAGTATCTCACCTGTGGCCTATTGTCACATTTGGCTACACGAGGGCCAGGAGAGCCATGGATGTGGAACAGCACATCCTTAAAGGTGAAGTTTTGGAGATTTGCTTTGGGGCGTGTTTAACTTGGCCTCGAGATTCTCAGGTGTGAACTTTTCGGGTGGTGGCACTGCTTGCAATGTCAAAAGTTTAGACATCCCTGGGAGAAAGTCCTGAAGAGAACTGGGCTGTCAGCAGGAATTTATTTACTGAGAGCACTGTCCTAAGATCTGTTGATGCCAAATGAAAGAAGGCCTGGTTCAGTCCCTGGGGGAAAAGGAATACAAAAGGCAGCCAGGGAAGCAAGCAGTTATTTTGCCAGGCGATAGCTGAGGTGTGCAAGCTGATGTACAATCCGTGAGACTCAGGAGAGGAGTGAGGCCACGGGAAGTTTTCTGAAGGCGTTGACAAGTTTTGGGTCCTAAAGGGGGACAGGAGCTCCACGATTGCATTTTTTTGTTCATTTGTGTCTATCATCTAAAGAAAGGATGAAGAGGTGGTTGACTTAAACTCAGGGCAGAATAAAGAGAAAATCAGATAAAAGCATGGGATTGGGGAAAGTCCTGTTTACATTTGTAGTTAAGAAAATGGCAGCTTTTGATCTCAAAGCAGCCTCATGAGGTTGCAGTTTTAGTCTCATTTTATCAACAAGGAACCTGAGATGTGTTGGTTAAAGTACTTTGCCCAGACCCACAGTCTTGACAGACAGTCTAACCTAACAGCTCCAGGCTGGCTTGACTCCAGGCTGCGGGTCATCTCGCTATGTTCTACTATAAGAGATGCACTCTGGCTTAGCTTGAGCTCATGGAGTTTGCTGTCTGAAGGCGCTTCTTGGATGAAGAGGCTTTCCAGGGCAGTATGAGAATGTGGTACATTTTAAAGAACCGAAGAGTCAGGCAAGGGACTGTAAAAAAGCATTTTGGGGCAGAAGAAATTATGTTCAAGGTGAAAGAGGCATGAGAGAGCATTGGAAGGGTGAGAATTAGTTCTGTATAACTGACATGTCTGAGAAGGATGGTGAGGGGCGGGGTTGGAAGCCAAAAGCAAACATCAAATTGGAAGCTTCGATTGCTCCTCCTTTCAAGGGAATTCAAGCAGAGCAGCTGAGAATTTTAAGAATCTCATTGGACCACAGTGTGAGCAAGTCAGCCAGGACAAGAGAGGCCAGTCAGGGGCTAGCTGCAGCCATAGGGGAGATGGAGTAAAAGCAGGAGGGAAGGGGTCATGTTGGGAGCTGTGGTGGAGAAACTTTAGATGGAGCCGGAGACCAGAGTTAGCGGGTTAAACACTTGGATACCTGGTTAAGAGATATCATTCATGAGACACAGGGAACAGAACCGTTTGCATATTAGGGCAGGAGGTTGGGAGGTGAGCCACATGGGCAAAGAAATCCAGCATAAGCTTTTACCTCACTGTTCCTGTGGCCTTAGGAAAAACACTGTGATCTCAGAGAAAACGGTACTTGAAAATGATACTTGAAAATTAAAATCATGTTGAACTATTGATAAGTTCAATACATATAGATATAGATACATATCTTTCATATATATACAATATATATATATGTATATATCTTCTTAAAAAGTATATATATTCCCTAACAAGTTGGGCAATACATCACTTCTTGGCTTTTTGGTTAAGATCAAGTGTAATAAATTGGATAATGTTTTCATAATTAGACATATTCTATACATCTAAGAACAATAATAATTCTATAAGGTCAGTTTGGGTGTTGAAGACCTTTCTTTACAAATACACTATGTTCTTTTGAACTGTGCTTCCGTTGTAGAATATTTAAGCTGTTTCCAATTTTTAAAAAGATTTTTTTGAATTTCATTTTTGTTCCTGCAAATGTGTATATCTGTGTTTCTGCCACATGGGTCTTCTGCACCAGTGGGGTGCAGAAGACGGTATCAGATTCTCTTGCAGTTGGAGTTACACGGGGCCGTGAGCCACCTAATGTGGGTAATAAGGACTGAAATCAGGTCTTCTGGAACAAGTGCTCTTAACCACCGAGCCACCCCTCTAACCAATTTTTAACTGTTATAAAGACACTGCAATGAGGCAATTACTTAAATTCCCTAATTAACTGTTGACTTTTTCCATGGTGCAGTTTGATTATTAAGTCAAATTTAGATGTGCTTTATTGTTAAAAGATGATTATGCAAAAAAAGATGATTATGCAAAAAGATTTGTTTATAAAATACTCTGACAGAAATATATGGTGTTTCCTTTAATTTAAAGGTATAAGGACACACACACATACATATACTGTAGGGAAAGAATTTTAAAGAAAATTAGCATGGCTATTACAAAAGAAGTATGGAAATTATCTGTGAGTTGGATCCCTCCATTTCACCAAGGACAGAGACTTACGTTCCCTAATGGGATTCCTTTACTTTAATGACTTTTCAATGTCTCCCAAGAGAGCATAAAAATGTTATCAGCTCTCCGGAATGATTTAAGGATTGATCAGTCTTGTAAATAAGTGCAACCGTAGGTAAATCCAACTTCCTGTTTTGCTGTGTACCAGGAATCTTTTGCATACATCTTTTCAACTTTTCCCTTAGTGTAGTGGGGAATAGGAAGTGTATTGTGGACTATCTCATCTTTGCTGACCATTACCCTCTTCTTCATAATGATACAGACCACACTCTGTGCCAGTCTGTCCTTGCCCAGCTCCCAAGAGTCAAGCAATCAGAATTCCTTCTTCCCCAGCAAAGAAGCTCTATATTTCCTCCTTAAGAACAAGATTTATATGTTTATTTTTATGTGTGGGTGTTTTGCCTGCCTGTGTGGCGGTGCTCCACATGAATGCCTGTGGAGGCTGGGAGGTTGTAGAGGTTCATCCAGAAAACATCGGTTCTCCTGTAGGTAGGAATGGTTGTGAGCCACCCGACAGATGGTGGGAATCAAATCTAAGTCCTCTGGAAGAGGGGCCAGTGTTCTTAATTGCTGAGCCAGGCTCTCTCCAGTGTCCTGCACTTTTCTTGGAAGAGGTGACAGGTTTCTAGCTTGTCTGGATAAAGTTAGGCTTTGGTCCCAGCAGGAAAGGAAAGAGGAGGCCAGTGCTTGCTGAAAGGGTAATCTCTAGCCCCCAGTAGAACATACAGATTGTTCCAATGTTTAGGAAAACACCAGGAGCTATGGACTCCAAAGACATCTTGGCTTGATGTAGATGGATTTTAGCAGTCCCAACACTTTAATTGCAAAATAAAACACATACCTCACATACGCTTTTAAAGGACGGTATACGAGGCTCAACATGAAGAAAGTGGGGAAAAGGCTTACAATAAAAATGTTAGAATCAGATACATTTATACTTAGTGTCACAGTGAATATGACGGCTACAAAGGCAGAGTGTTTATTATCACAAAAGAATGCTGCATTAACGACACAAATTCCACAACTGAACTGGCGTCACCGTTGGAGATATCATTTCCACTCTGAGTTCTAAGTGAGACAACATTCAGTTTTCCACTCATTTATGTGGTAGCTGCATTCATAGGAAACTTAGTACATTCAAAGCCCTTCAAAAACACTTTGGATTTTATGTGTAAACTAAGGTTAGGCTCTAGGTTCGGGTTATCATAAACATGTTCTTTACCATCATGACAATCAGAACTTGTCTTTAATCCAAGATAGCTCTTTGTTTACAGGACTAAGCTGAATATTATTGGACATCTCTAGTCTCCTGACTCTGGCCTGTTAGGCCTTTTTCATTGCTAGAGTCAAAAACACCTACACAATTTTTAGCAGTGGACAGGGGCTGGGCCAGGTGTTTCCCCATTCCTGGCCTCTTTTTCAAAGAATTGAAAATAAGGGAGTATGGTGCTGGAGAGATGGCTTATTGATTAAGTACAACTGGTTGTTCTTCTAGAGAACCAGGATTCAATTCCCAGCATCCACAGGGCAGCTCAGAACTGTCTGTAACTCCCTCACAAAGACATACATGCAGGCCAAACACCCAACGCGCATAAAAAAAAAAAGAGAGAGAAAGAAATAAAAAAGAAAGAAAGAAGGAAAAGACGAGAGCATAAAAGTTTGTAAAAGAAGGTATAATTTTTTTTTTTTTTTGTTTGGTTTGTTTTTTGAGACAGCGTTTCTCTACATAGTGTTGGCTGTCCTGTACTCACTTTGTAGACCAGGCTGCCCTTGAACTAACAAAGATCCACCTGCCTGGATCTCTAAGTGCTGGGATTAAAGGCCTGTACCACTATGCCTGGCTAAGAAGGTATAATTTTATTTGGAGCAAAGCAATAGTACATATTATAGAAGGATTTGTTGTCAAGAGCAACATTGGACCACATGAGTGAGAATACTCCAGGGTCCCAGGCTACAGCTCAGGATTTCTTTTTATACAGTCTAAAGGAAGGAGGGGCCGCCTAGTAAGGGCCATAATTTGGGTGGTTCTCTATTTTGCTTTATGGATTAGGTCACACTTTTCCTACTGTGCATGTCCTTACCCATAAATGCATCTGATCTTAATTATATGCATGCTCAATTATGCACAGGCATATAATGAAAACCAGTGTTCTCACTAAAAGATTAATAAAACACACAATTTGGTTTTACCGTGCATGCACTCAAAACCGGTTCAAGTCAGATCAGCTGTCCTATTTTTCACACCTACATTTGGTTGTTACTTGGGGTGGGGAAACTTACACTATTGTTCAAATGTGAGAGTTTGTATGTCTGATGCAGGTGGGAGGCTTAGGGGGTTCTGGGGTTGCTAGTTTGGAGAGAGGTAGGTGAATAGTTCATATAGGTGAAGGAATGACGCCACCAAGTTCATTATTAAAAACAAAGAGGTAATACATAAACCAAAGCAAAGTGGGCTTCCAAGCTAAACTATCTCCTCTGTTTACCTGCCTCAATATTGCAAAATGTCTCCTTAGGAGGGTCTTTACCCTCATCTTAGCAGATACTGATTGGTTTTCGTTCAATTGGTTTTTCAGTCTATATATTGAATATATTGTAACTGAAGAAACTATAATAAACATACATGTACGTTTGTATACATACATACATATATAATACATATGTTAACATATATTATGTGTATATGTGTATAATAGACATATATGTATATTATATAAAATATATAACATTATATGTTATGTTATATAACATGTATATTATACAAACATACATATATGTTACACACTATTTGAGTAGAGTTATTTTAGCTGTGGTGTGGTTTTTTTATTTTTGTTTTTATCTATTTTTTTATTTTACCTTTCACCTTTTTCCTAATTTATTCTGAACATAATTTAAAAACACTCCTGAAGTTTTATTTAATTGCTACTGTATGCTAGTAAATGCTAGCTTATGTATTTATCTCATTTAAATATAAGCTATTTATATATTAATTATATGCTATTTCATTACAAAGTTTGCATGTGCTTTTTCAATGATTAAATTTGTTCTTTCATCACTTCATGAATGTATATAATACATTCTGATTATTCTCACCCCTGCTCTCTAGTCTATCTCTCACTCCTAAGCCCTTTTTCACACTCATGTCTTTTTGTTTTGTTTTATAACCTGCTGAGTTTAACCAGACCTAGCTATGTGACTATGAGTTTGGAACTATTAATTAGAGCCTGGTGGGTTTACGCGGGGGTGTGCAACAGAAGAAATGACCTCCCCACCCTCCCAGAATATCGATTGGTAACTAACAGTTCAGCAGGAAGGGGTAAGGTCCCATAAGCCCTTCCTTCATCCATGACTGAGTGTTGGCAGGGCCAGTCTTGTACAGGCCCAGTGCAGGTGACCTCCGCTGATAGGAGTAGAGCCTGTGATAGCAAAGGCTGTCACAGCCTCTTTCCTGTCCTCCAGCTTTTCTGAGATATTCCCTGTGCTTTAGAGGGAGTGATGTAAACACCCCACTTGAAGCTGAGCATTTAACTGTCATTTATGCTCAGCACCATGAGCATCTTTAAGCCTCTGTATTTTGTCAATTTAGCAGATTTTGCCTCTGAGGTTGAGAGAATGCGTCAACCTGAGTTATCTCTTGATTTTTCCAAGGCATTTCTAAAAGTGGGCTTTTAAGTATGTTCATAATATTGTTTCCAGTTCTAGCCATTTTTAAGTGTATCACTAGGTAATGTTAAACATTCACATTGTTGTGAAACCAGTACCAGCATCCGTTAACCGGCATCTGTCTCCAGGACACTTCATCTTTGCCACCTGGATATTTGAAAAAATCGTGTAGTCCGTTTTATTTGTCATCTTGTTGGGTCTTTTCAGTGGCAGCTATCTTGGGTATTGATCTGTTTCTTGGTTCTTATTAGGTCAGATTTGTGGTTTAATTTTTCTCCCTTCTGATTTTTGAGGTTTGCCTGTGCTGGTGGTTCCTTTATCCCTAGTCCTGTGAGGTCTTGTAATTCAAACTACCGCTGAGGCAGGCCTGATGTTCCATAGCTCGGTTGCTGTGGTTGGGACTGAGTAAATCATTGTCATTGGCCTTTATGGAAAATTATCTTTTTTCCCCCCTGAGTACACCCTTTCGTATTCATTTTGGCTTTTTTTTGACCTTCTGACCTACAAACTTCCATTCCCGCTTTGTCTGTTTTCACCCGTCTGTCTGGAATCCTGCGTTGTTAGGCTGCCTATTGGCTGCAGGAGGCCACTTGGCAGCGTAGCCCTGGGCCACGCATGAGAGTCACGTACTGCATGACTCAGTGTGTGAGCTGTCACTGCTTAAAGCTCGATTGCCTCGTTTAATGAAAATGAGAGGACCGGGACAATCACCAGCCTCAAAGCTGCAACATTTCGGGGAGAGGATGAAGTCCTGAATGTATGTGCATTGTAGACATTAGCATGGTATGTCAAGAACCCCCGCATCCCGGGCCTTCCCCTGGTCTGAGTGTGGACAAGTGTGGACGTTAACAGATTCTGTCAACAGAAGGTTCCTCTTCTAGGATGAGTGTACCTGAGACTGGTCCCCTGCAGAAACCTCTGCCCAGAGTATCCAGTCAACCATCCTCATCCAGCTATATTTAATAGAAGAACTGAGTGTCCAGGCTGCTGGTCCATCTCCACCAGAGCACACCACACCCTTGATCCCAGCTCATCCTGTTGTTCCTTTATTACCTGTTGCCTCAGTCAAATTGATCCCAAAGCCATGCAGGTCAGGGCACAAATCTGTGGGCTGCAGATGTGGCTCAGTTTGCAGTACCCTGCAGAACACATACCTTCTCTCCCCAACCCCACAGCGCTGCATTAAACGGGGTGTGGGTCCAGAGATGGCTCAGTGAATAAAAATACTAGCTGCACGAACTTGATAGCCTGGGTTTGATCCCAAGATCTCGAGGTGGAAGGAGAGTACAGACTCCTGAAAACTGTCCTCTGACCGCTGCAAATGTGCCTGATACACATGCATTCACACATGGTGGTCCAGGGCTTTGGTCTGGGCACTTGGAAGATGGAGGCAGGAGGATCAGAAATTCAAGGTTATTCCCAGCTACATAAAAATTTCCAGGCCAACTCCTTTCGCCCCTGTTTCAACAACCACAGAAAAAGCCCCTTGACAAGTTTGTAAGTTAACTTTTATAAGAGGTAACACCTGTTTGTAGAGTTTTGCAAAGTATCAAGCACAAAGTGAAAAAAAAAATCACACAAAGTATAAAATATTGCTATGAAGCTATTACTGTAGCAAAAGGCACTTCTTACATAAATCCGCACCCTTAACTGATACTCTGAAGCCGTGAAGCTGGTTAACCTAACTGCAAACACAGGTATGGTTTGCTCTATTTAGTAGGGATGTGATGGTCGGTGGTGTCTGTGGAAGGGATGTTGTCAAAAAGTTATGCAGATGCACAGTTTGGAAATATTCAGGGCATAGTGACTCTCAGCTAGTAGACTATGATTTGGAAGGCCGTACCGAAGTCTTAGGGACATCTGTGATGTGTGCAGTAGATTTATAGCGGCTGCTGTGAGAACATAAGTTTGTTTTATTGTCCTTCAGGGACATTATCTGCAAAAGTCAGCCTGACAGTGATACTTTCCTATGAAAAGAGAGACAGCACCCAAAGGACCTGAAATAGGAGCCCTGAGGAGTCAGATATTATCAAGTATCGGGCAGGCTTTGCTTGCATTTACAAAACCCTTCAAGTGTGTCAGGCTAGAGGTCAGAGGTCATGGCTGAGCCAGAGCTGTGCGAAGCGATTTCAGAGTCAGTGTGAGAGGCAAGGTGTGCTGTGTACTGTATAACACATCGCCTGGTTTTGTGTATTAAGAATGGTTGCTGGCTTTACTATGGATGAGTTTGATTCCATTAAAGCCACGAAGGCAAATTCCTAATAAATTATGTTCAGGGGACATGATCTAAATATTTAAACACGACCTGACCTCAGTTAGTACTAGTCTGCCTTAGAAAAGAAAAATTCTACGCGTGTAAGTTTTTCAAACACAGCTCTTAAAATAAGCGTTTTAAAAAAACATGAAAAGACATGTGCATGTGGATATTCCTTACCAAAGCTTTGCAGGGCACCAGCAGAGTGTGGCTTTATTTAAAACGTTGTTACTCCCCACTAAGTCGTAAGCCCCCCTGGTAGTGACACCCCTGACAGATTGTCACAGCCCCTGTGAGGGAAGCAGGCATGACAACAATAAGAAGACATTTACAAATGAGAGGGGAAAACAAAGCGAAACAAAAATAAAGAGTTTTCAGCCTCCCACCTCTCTCACCTCTGGCTCTGCTTGTCTGCTGCTGCATATCTGACTGGGTTTCCCCCAGGATTTGCTTGTAGCTTTTGAGGGACGCTAGCCAGCCCTAGCATGGCAAACATGACTCTGGCAGGCCTTTCCCTTCTACCCACTCCCTCTGCTCAAATCCTTTAGATTACATACCTACAGCTAGC
The DNA here is from genome assembly GCF_907164565.1 of Psammomys obesus. Classification (NCBI taxonomy): domain Eukaryota; kingdom Metazoa; phylum Chordata; class Mammalia; order Rodentia; family Muridae; genus Psammomys; species Psammomys obesus. Next base: position 6,095,943 of record NW_026586463.1, read on the forward strand.
TCCTTAGCCACCATGGTCCATTCCCTTATTTGACCACTTCCTCTTCCTGAGGCTGCTATCAAGGTCCAGCTATCAATGTATTGAAGTCCAGCAATGAAAAGCTCCCTTTGGCTCACCTAATTAATATACCCAATTAAAACTAAACACCTCATCCTAACATGGGGTTTCTCATTTTACCTTTATCAACTACCATTTGCCTATGGACCATGTCTGTCTCCTGTCTATCCCTCCAATCCCCGACAAAATACTTCTTTCCCCTCTTCCTTGTACCCTTCCCTCTGTCTCCCATCTTTATCTCTTATTCCCTGCCCTTTGTCCATCTGGGGCAAATAAATCTCCTTTCTGCTGAGAGCTTGGTCTTGGGGTGTCCTGAGCTGATACTGGTTTCCACAGCTTTTGATGTAGTCCAAGCTAAGGTCAGCTGGTGCGCTGGAGGCAAACGCATGCTGAGACTTGTTGGGAAGGACACTGGCATTTGAGGTGGAGGAAGATCCTTAGACTCTTGGACCCAAAGTATATGAGATCAACTGTGGGACAAGTATTAGTATGTAAAATCCCAGTCAGCAGCTGAAAAATCTTCCTAATTTCAGGTCCCCTCAACTGATTCCTTGTTTGTTTGTTTGTTTGTTTGTGTGTTTAAGTTTTTTTCTCTTCCTCCTTTTTCATGTGTATATGATATGTGTCTGCATGTGTTTATAGGCACATACAAACGACAGTACATGGATGCAGGTCAAAGAACAATTTTGGGTGTTGGTCTTCATCTTCCATCTTGGTTGAAATGGGGTCTCTTGTTGTTCACTGCTGTTTACCAGTCCAGCTGGCCCCAGAATGTCTGGGGAGTCTCTTATTTCCACCGTTCATTTTGCCACCAGATCACCAGGCTGATAGATGTGTACCCTGGGCCTTCAGCTTTTCCTGGGATCTGGTGATTCAAAATACTTTAGCCACTGATCCATCTCCCTTACCTCTGGCCTTGTTTTTATTTTTCTGACATAGAGTTTCTCTGTGTAGCCTTGGATATCCTGGACTTGCTTTGTAGAACAGGCTGGCCTTGAACTCACAGAGATCTGCCTGCCTCTGCCTCTCTGAGTGCTGGGATTACTGGTTTACATACAGAGTTCCAGGATAGCCAGGGCTGCACAGTGAAACCCTGTATCAAAAATAAAATAAAATAAAATAAAATAAAATAAAATAAAATAAAATAAAATAAAATAAAATAAAATAAAATAAAATAAAGTAAAGTAAAGTAAAGTAAAGTAAAATAAAATAAAGCATTTAAAAATACCTTTCCCCCTTCTGAACAATGTAGGCAACTTTCTTTTCTGCTCTGCCCTCTTCAGCTGATGGTATTCTGCATATACAGATTAACACACACTTTGAGTACGTGTTTTATGTTCTGTTAGCAAATTTTGGTGAGACCCTTTCATCAAATGGCTCATGTAAGCCAGCCTTCACTCCTTTTCAAACAACAAACAAACAAACAAACAAACAAACAGATAAAGCCAGGTCCAGCCTCAAGGTTATCTGTACAAAAGTACAGGACACTAGCCTTTGGCAAATAATGTATTCAGAAAGTGTATGTGTAGGAGTCAACAGTCCATCTGTCACCACATTGGCAGACAGAGGCCTTCTCTGTGGGTCCTGAGCTGGAGCTACAGCTTTGGCTTTGGTTTGAGCCTTGGCCTTTGGTTAGCAGAGCTTGTGATCTTAACCACATCTGATTCACAAGGCTGGGGTGGGCAAAAGCAAGTCAGCGGAGCTTGCCGTTGGGACCCTTGGCAGCCTGGGTTGAGCTTCCTTAGGCTTCTTGAAGGCCTTGCTGGCCTCCGCATGTGGCACCTGCTGCGTTCACATCGTTTGCCTCTGTACCCAGATCCTTCTTGTGCTTCTTGGCAAAAGTGCACATTTCTGGGGAACTTGAGGTTGGCTCTCATAAGAGAGTGGTGTCTTTGTGACCAAACTCTTTGGTAAGCAGGACTAGTTGTGTGTGGTGTGATTCTTGGACTTGGCCATGTCTGAAGGTAACCCCAAGCACCTGGGATGGACGAGAACGAGAAAGCTCTTCACTCTCTAAACACATCATTTTCAAGGCCGGCAGTCTAATGTATACCCTATTCTCTTAGAAACCGAGACATAATTAAAGATTATATTCTTTGGTTGGGGGCATTTGGCAAAATATCAAACAATATAATTTGAGGAAAGACATGACAGTATGGGGTTCTAATAAAATAATAAAAATGTGAAAACTGGCCCATTCCTTCTATAAAATCAGCCTACCATGTTGTTACTTTAATTCTGGGACTCTAATGACTGATAAATGTGCTCAGACAGTACGCAAAATGTAACTCCATATATATTTGCTCTGAAATGAATAGATTGGTGATAATGGGCATTAAGCGTTTAACTAAGAACAATTTTGCTGTCTTTTTTTTTTTAACTTAGAAAAGCATTTCTGTAGCATTTTAGAAGGCTTGGATTTCTTTAAAACATCTGTCTGGGGAAATTTGGGCTAATTTCTCTTTTATTTTCTTCTTGTAAAAAAATATCCCATTAGTAAGCAAGAGCATTCAAAATTGTTCCATTGATAACTGTGTTTTATAAAAAATATCCTTGAGTGTTTCCCTTTAGTCCCACAGGCCGAATGCAGCTGTGGGTGTTTCAATCGCAAACCGAAATGAAGGGGATTGGGAAATTAGGGACAACTATGCCCGCAGAGAGCTCCCTGGCCTCTGTTTCCAGCAGCACAGGAGACACAGGCTAAGGTCTGGGTTGTCTGTTTCTCTCTGTCCTTGCCTTGGGAACACACTCTGAGAGGTGCAGACAGCCGGGATTCTATTTAAAACAACACCGGAAGTTAACGGTCATAAAATGCTTGTTTGATGACAAAAATCACAGTTGGCCACTGTTTATAAAAGGCTAGCAATAATCCCTGTAAAGTTATCCACTCCAAATATAACCTCACTTTGTCTTTATGTTTCCTGAGGACCTTTTGGTCAGACCAGTTCAATGTCATGATGACACGAGTACACAGCGACATTTTGAGAACAGTTCACGTTTCCTGCCATTTTTTTCCTAGGCAGTTTGGGGGTGCCAGGTCGATATCCGGCAGGTGGAGCTGAGAGGAAGGTGGCCAGTCCAGCTGGACGCCCTCCGTGGCTGAGCAGGATGATGAGTGTCCACGGCCCGAACCTCCCCTGATACCCCAGGAAATAAAACACCACCAAGCCAGGAGATCCGTCAAAGCAGGAACTCGGTTTATTGAATAAAGCGATCCTTTTTATAGGTTTAGGTCAAGGGGCAGGGTTAAGGAAGTGAGGTAAGATAACGTATTGGGCAAGGTTAGGTAGTGCAAGGATTGGTGAGCCAGTGACAAAACTCTACAGTTGCCAGGCAGGGTTGATTTTAAGGCGGATATGCTGTATCACTTTTGCCTGGAAGTGGCGCCTCTTAAATCAGAAGCCAAAGACAGGTCTCCAAACTTGAGCCAGGCTCAGGTAGATGCAGCAGGCCTTATCAGGCTTAACATGGGGGTTTGAGGGACACCGCTGGAGACAAAATCAAGGGCTTCACCGTTGCAAAGCAAACACTGTACCTCCCAACTAATGCCCCAATGCCCCAATGCCCCAATGCCCCAATGCTCCAATGCCCCAATGCCCCAATGCCCTACGTCGTTCCATCAACTCACAGGACAGCTTAACATGGCCTCCCCCCATCACGTCTCCTATCCGCGTGTCTGTTCACCTCTTACCTCCTCAGTCTTGGAGAGAAATTTACTTCTTACAGTGACAGAAAAATGCAGAGTACTTAGCACCCGCCAGGTACTGTATTAACTGGATTCTATATGTCACTGCATCAGATCACTATGAGATTATAAGATTCTCAGTCTGTCTTTCCGGTAAAGCAAACTGAGGTGCAGCAAGGTTGAGATTCCACATGGAGACTGCCTCAGGTATTGTTCAGGCTCCTAATCATTGCATGGCATGGTCTTGTCCTTGGACATGATCTTTGATTATGAGGCACCTCCAGCTTCTGACTTGTGTTACTTTCTTGTGGAATTTGTGCTTGGGGGCCTCATGCAATATTCTCCATATTCAAACAAAAACAAAATAAATTTAAAATATGTATTTTTATTATTATTAAAATATTATTTTTACCTTATATGAGTATTTTGCCTCAATGTATGTATGTATACCTTATGCATGCCTGGTACCGGCATTACAGATGGTTGTGAGCCACTGTGGGTTCTGGGAACTGAGTCTGGGACTTGTGTAAGAGCAAATGCTTTTAACCACTGAGCCACCTCTCCAGCCTCTCACATCCAATTTTACTGGACACTTCTTTGCACAAGAAAGTTGATGTGAAACCAGGGTTTCCCAGGGAGATGAAGGACTTAAAGAATAATGTTCTGCTATGAGTTGCCATTGAAATATGTAAAGCTCTGGTTCCTTCTCCTTCTATAATCAGTTGGGTTTCTGCCTCTGGGTGTCTCAGAAATTCTTCACCCTTATTTAGACTCCAAGGGAGTGGCAGCCCAGCCTCATTCTGCTCATAGCAGCCTCCTTCTTGGTAATGCTCCCCTACCAGCACCACGAGTGGACAGCTGTGGGGCGCCTCTGAGTCAGGCCTTGCATGTTCCCAGAGAGAACATGCTCTTATCCTCTGTAGTAAGCTCAATGTCTGCATTCCTTAGCTAGACTTTGGGGGTGGGTGGATGGATCAGACATTCTGTACCCTGAAGTGGGGAGTGGTTTTGAAAAGTGACCTCAACTTATTAGACTAAAGACCCAAAGTTTCACACTCACTTTCCATTTGTATAGCAAAAATGATTTTCTTTTCACACACTACTCATCTTATTTGTATTCAGAGTGCTCTAACCTTCCAGTGCCATTCGTTAGAGACCTTAGCGTCTAAATGCATAGGTGCTTCTGTCTACGAAGAGAGTAAGGGGGAATGGGGCAAGAGATGGCAACCCTGTTTGGGTTTCCTGTATTTCCTGGTATCAGATTCTGTTCTCTGTTCTGATCTTTCTAACACCTCCTTCTCTTTGTTTTCCACCTCAGAATTTAAAACTCTGCTGTGTATGGCTTTGGCCGGGAGTCCTTTTAAAGTATAACTAGTGATAAGAGGATCTTCTGCATCCTGGGAACCCAGCATATGGACAGATGTGTTCACTGTCCTCATGTGAAGCGCATGTGATACTCACCCGATGAAGAACTGGGAAGGCAGTTGTGAGGTCGTCTCCTCGAGTGAACCTTCTGGAATCTGGTGGCTATAGTTTCCAGCAGTACTTTCTTCCTTTACTGAAGTCAGTTTTTCCCCATGCCAATTTCAAAGAGGCCATACTACGTACACTGTGCAAAGTGCTTAACACTCAAATAAGTCAGGGCAATGGTGGGGTTAAATGAAGCTATGTGGTTTTCTTAGCGGCAGCTGCCTAGAGCCTTTTGTTCACAAAGGGGTCTATCGTGTGCAGCATTTCCTAGTTATTTGGCCACAGACTGCATTTTTTTGGTCATAGTAAGCCTATTAATAGCTACTAGTATAGTGTTCCAACAATTGCAGTGCAGGAACATTGAAAGTCTTTATCAAATGCTTGGAAGGCTCTTGTCAAAAATACATGGTTTGCCCGGGAAGAAATGCGTTTGACTATCATTATCCAAGACTAAGTTGGCTGAACGGTGGCAAGACCTGAGGATAGCATCCGCCTCCCTCCGCTCTCTGTGCGGGCCCCTGTACTGTCGTTACTGTGTTCTTGTGGCTAATTCTGACCCCATTGCTCCTCTTTCTGCCCCGGTAACTTGTGAGCCTTTCAGGGTTATGGGGAAGCCTCCGAGATGACACAGCCATAGATACCCTCCCACGGCTAACCCCCTCCAACAAGACGCTGCACCAGCCCCATCTATTCCAGACATTCTCCAATTTGAAAGGAAGAAAGTGTTTTTTTTTTTTTTTTGTTCCAACCTAACTGACATAAATCCTGACCCAAATCTCCTCATAGCTTTGTCACTGCTGAAAATGTGACTGTAATCAAATGCAACTGCTAAATACGGGGCAGGGTGTGAGTCGGTAATAGAGAATTAAAAACCAGGGCATTTAAAGCTATTGTAGGATAGCATTTTCTGGGCAGTTTGTGTGTGTGTGTGTGTGTGTGTGTGTGTATGCACATGCATACGGAGGCCAGAAGCCAGTGTTCTGCATCTCCCTGCGTTGCTCTCCACCTTATCGTTCGAGAGAGAATTTCTCAGTGAACTTAGCACTCACAGACTGATTGACAAGCTCTGGGGACCAACGCCCACCTCTCCTGTGCTAGGGGTACAGACCTGTTTGAACATACCTGTGCTTTTGTACATGGAGGCTGGATCTGAACTCAGGTCTTTGTGCTTTAGCAGCGGGCCCTGTAGTAGCTGACCCATCTCCCCAGCCCTTCCGGGGAGTTTTAAAGAATCAGAATCTTGACGGCGTGGTTTAGATATTGTGGAAATCTCTTCAGTTCAGAGAAGGTGAGACTTGTCCACAGACCCTGAGTGACAATGACAAGTCGTCAGGATGTAATTTGGGGCTTTCTCTGATACAGAACATATTTAGCCAACTTCTGAAGGAATGGTCAGAATTGAGTTCATTAAGACCATTTGGGTGTTGGTTTTAAAAAGCACTTTCGTGAGTCTTATTTTTACCCCCAAAATTTGTTCTCTGGAGCACTGTTCAGTTTACATAAAGTATACAGTGGCGCCTTCATATCTGTCCTCTCCCCGATTCTTTCCGTTACCATCTCCCCTATGTGTGGTACGCTTGTTACAATTCATGAGCCAAGGTTGACATGCTAGTCTTTGTTAAAACCCATAGTCTATAGTTGCGAAGGGAAAGTGGATTCGTGGAGTGGGGAAAGAGAAGGTATTGGCTGGAAAAGATGATTAAATTAAATTATATATGTGTATGAAAATATCATAATGAAATTGATTATTATGTTTAATTAATATATGCTAATAAAACACTTAAAACCCATAACTGCGTTAGGATTTGCTCTTCTGTACACTTCTACAGGTCATGACAGATGCGAACATCATTGTCAGCTACTGTGGAAACGTTTGGAATTCCTCCATTGCTCCCAAATACTCAGTGCTTCACCTATTCATCCTGGAATTGGGATTCACTGGTCTTTCTTTCTATTGCTGCAGTTTTCCTTTTTTATGATATCACAAAACTGATATGATATCAAGCCGATTTTGATCCTTATGTCAGCCCTTATAGCTAGACAAGTTTCATTGACTTCAAGACAGTGGAGATGGAAGCAGCGGGCTGAAATGATGTGTCTGTCCCATAGAAGAAAGTGCCTCCAGCCAGGATGTAGGTAGACGTTGGCTAACATTGTGAACTCCTGCCACTCTCAGAAGAGGGCTAATTGTTGAGGACACCAATGATTAGTTCACAGGGACTGTCTGGCCCTGGCCCTGCACTTTTTGATGACAGCCAGGAGGAAGATTGCACATCTTCAAAGGAAACGAGATGCATGATATCGGCCAGATGAAGGCCAGGGATGACTTCAGAGAGGTGGGGTTTAGTGCTCTGTAATTGAGTCCCTGCCTGACTCAGAGGGCTTTGCTGAGTCATCCTATTTGTCCTCTCCGCTGCTATTTATGGGCTTCCCAGTTGCTGACATTTGGTCACACAACCAGCCTTGCCTGAGGCAGGGTCACTCACAGGGAGGTAAGAATAAACAGGGCGACAGGTGGTGTGGAAGAGTCGGTTTTTAAGAATATTTAGTAGCTGATTCTTTTTTAAACCTCTGCATGCTTAAAATACAAGTATCCTAAAAGAAAATCCCAGATCCTCTTAGTGGAGAGCTTCAGAATGTTAAGACTTCCTGGGAGTGCCAGCAAGGCGGAGGCTCTGGTCAGCATTATTTAAGTCATAGAAAAAAGTTTTGGGAATGAGGGGGGAGTGACAATGCAAAAGCCAAATGTAGCGATCTGTTAGAAAGAGATAACAGCAGGCTCCTCAGAAACCATGCTTCCCCGAGTCTATTTATCACTAGAAAGCAGTAACAGCAAACCTCTCAGAGACAAGGGAAGTGGTAAATATTGCCCAAGCAAAAGGCATGATTCAAGAAAGATGAATGAAGGTGTGGGTAGGGCTGAGGGAGACACCTCAGAGACAGCCATAGTGGAGCATGCAGCAAGCTCAGGCCTGCAGAGGTGAGGAGATGGGCAGCTGCGGGAACCTGCAGAGGGCTAGTTAGAGAAGCTGCTTGACTCAGGTGGGTTCTTAGGTGCAGGGAAGCAGCCATTGGTCACCCACAGGGAGGGAGTGGGGAGGATAGCACCCCAAGTTGTCTTTCTTTCACTTTCTCATTTGTGGCTGATGCTTCCATTGGATTAAACCCCAAATAAGACAGAGACCAAAAAAACTCAGATGGTGTGATCCATTAAGGTCATTGTCTTATACAATAGGGTTAGCAGGCCCTGGAGGGCCACACAACACATATATTCAATCAGAGGGAAACAAATTATGTTAATACATTGCCAGAAGATTTTGTTGGAATCTTTCTTCAACCTATACTACTATTAAAATGACTGTTCGTGAGATAATTAAATATTATGATGAAATATACTGAGCAAACAGCTTTAAGTTCATACAATACCTTTGTGGACATTTAGAAGCACCTTTTTATGGCGTGCCTCTCTTCAGCCTCCTGTTGGAAATTATTCCCAGGAGGCAAGACAAAGGCGGCCCAAGTGAAAGTTGAGTGCGTGGTCACACAGCTCAGTGACAGGGATGTGTCCATAGATCTCATTACTGTGTAAACATCACAGAATATACTTATGCAAACCAAGACAGATCCAACACTACCAGGCAACGTAGTCTTCCGAGACTACTGGTGTGTATGTGGACTGTCATTGTTTGAAACCATGAGGCAATTATGTGCCTGAATCCAAGAGAAAGGGGAACCTTCTAGCTCGGCTTGCTTTCATTTAGGCTTTAAGTTTTGGAGGCCACACAGCTAAGCAGCATGTTATCAGTCTCCCACACTCACTTTGGCAGAGATGACCCCTCTGGTATATAGGTAACTATGGTTACAGTTGTCTAGGTTACCTTTCAGGACTTGAAAGTTGCTTTTGTTGAAAGCACTGACTTTGTTAGGTTAGGTTCGTGCAGGTGTCTGACAGGTGACCTTTTGATGTCAGAAGACCCAGAACCTTCACATCATGCCATGAGGTTTCACCTGTGTGCTTAGATTGCTGTTTTGCCTCCCTCCAATCACCTTTTCCTGTGCCTTAAGCCACTCTCCTTCTTCACACCAGAGATATCTTTTTTTTTAATTTTTATTTTTTTAATGTTAGTTACAAGTTAACTTTGTATCCCTGCTGTCTCCTGCTCCCTCTTTCTCTCCCAATCCCACTCTCCCTCCTTCATCTCCTCCCTGCCCCTCTCTAAGTCCACTGATAGGGGAGGTCTTCTCCCGTTCCATCTGACCCCAGTTTATCAGGTATCTTCAGGAGTGGCTGCAAAGTCCTCCTCTGTGGCCTAGCAGGGCTGCTTCTCCCTCGGGGGTGGGAGGGGGGGGGAAGGAGGTCAAAGAGCCTGCCAATGAGTTCATGTCAGAAACAGTCCCTGTTCCCCTTATTAGGATACCCACTTGGATACTGAGCTATCAAGGGCTACATCTGAGCAGAGGTTCTAGGTTACATCCATACATGGTCCTTGTTTGGAGAAACAGTCTCATAAAAGACCCCTGTGCCCAGATATATTTGGTCCTTGTGGAGCTCCTGTTCTCTCCAGGTCATGTTAACTCCCCCCCCCCTTTTTTTATGATTCCCTGCACTCTGCCGAAGGTTTGGTTATGAGTCTTAATATCTGCTTTGATACACTGCTAGGTAGAGTCTTTCAGAGGCCCTCTGTGGTAGGCTCCTGTCCTATTACTTGTTTGCTCCTACATTCAATGTCTATCCCATTTGTCTTTCTAAGTGAGGATTGATCATCGTACCCTGGGTCCTCTTTCTTGTTTATCTTCTTTAGGTGTACAGATTTCAGTATATTTATCCTATCTTATAGGTCTATATAAGTGAGTATATACCATGTGGTCTTTCTGCTTTTGGGATACCTCACTCAGGTATCAGGATGATTGTTTCTAGGTCCCATTTGCCTGCAAATTTCATAATTTCCTCATTTTTAATTGCTGAGTAGTATTCCACTGTGTAAAAGTACCACAATTTCTGTATCCATTCCTCAACTGAGGAACATCTGGGTTGGTTCTGGCTATTACAAATAAAGCTGCTATAAACATGGTTGAGCAAATTTTGCATATACGCCTAGGAGTGGTATAGCTGGATCTTGAGGAAGCGCTATTCCTAATTGTCTGAGAAAGTGCCAGATTGATTTTCAAAGTGGTTGTACAAGTTTGCATTCCCACCAGCAATAGAGGAGGATTCCCCTTTCTCCACATCCTCTCTAGCATGTGTTGTTACTTGAGTTTTTGATCGTAGCCATTCTGGTGGTGTCAGGTGATGGCTAAGGACGTTGAGCATTTCTTTAAGTATTTCTCTGCCATTCTGTATTCCTCTACTGAGAATTCTCTGTTTAGCTCTGTACCCCATTTTTTGATCAGATTGCTTGATTTGCTGCTTTTTAACTTATTTAGTTCTTTATATGTTCTGGATATCAGCCTTCTGTCAGATATAGGGTTGGTGAAGATCCTTTCCCAGTCTGTAGGCTGTCATTTTGTTTTGATGACTATGTCCTTTGCTTTACAGAAACTTTTCAGTTTCATGAGGTCCCGTTTATCGATTGTTGTTCTTAGAGCCTGTGCTGTTGGTGTTCCCAGAGATATCTTAAATGTTATCCTTAGGAAGATGAATTGAGTCTTGTCCTTCCATTCAGCATTGGGCTGTTTGTGAATAAACTTTACTTTTTGTGTTGTGAAACTCGTCATTTTGGTGACTGGAATACTACACAGCACCCAAAACTGTACCGGCTTGGTAAGAATGGTATGTGGACATCATAGGTAAATAACCATTGAATGCAGAACTGGAGAGAAGGCTCAGTGGTTAATAATACATGCTGCTGCAGAGAACCCCGCTTTGGTTCCCAGCACTGGCACGGTTTCTCAGGAACCTGTAATTCCAGACTCAGGGGATCCAAACGCCCTCTTCTGGTCTCTGTGAGCACTGCATACACACCACAAACTCGGAGGCAAAACACACATATGCACAGAATAAAAACAAATGCTTAGAAAACCATCCATTAGTTGAACTAATAAAGAAAGGGTTCCACCTTTCACTTGGATTTAACTCATGTCTATTCACTAATGCATTCAACAGACACACCAAGCCTCTGCTTGGTGACTACAAAAGGTTCTGCAATGATCTTGTGTGTTTCTAGGAACCCATGCCTTCTTCCTACCAGTAGCCGCTGATGGGACTGATGACAGGTAAGAGTCAGATTTTCTCTGGAAGAGGCGACAGGTGATCAGACACGTGAAAGAAAGGAAGAAAGGCATGTCCTGAGGATGGGGAGGAGACATGAGAAATTACTTTCTCCAAAGCTGTGAGGTTTCTTTGAAGAACAGAAAGAGAAGAGCATCAGGGGTGTTAGGAGAGCTGATTAAATCTTATTCTCTTAGGGACCTGAGGCCTGCTGCATGGATTTCGTTTTGATGGTCAGGGCAGCTACACCAGTTAAAACGAGTTTAATCACTGGTATCTGTCAGCATGCCTCAAATTCACTCAGGAAATTTACTTACAAGGCAGATTTTACAATCTCCTACTCAGAAAATTCTCAGTCTGCAAGGCCTGGGAATCTACATTTTGGAATTGAGCCTGAGTTAGTTAGTTAGATAGTTAGCACCACCCCCTAGTGGCGAATATTTGAAATTGCAGACGAAGCAAATTTACCACAAATAGTTTATGTTGACTTTTTTTCCCCACTTACATATTGTATGTCTAAAAAAATATATTTTACATACATAAGAACACTGTCTAGGTAAAGCTAGCTTTATGGGGCGTAACCTCCTTCACCCGTGCTTATCTGTAGACAGCGCTCAGAAATATTAACTTGAAAATGCGAACTTGGTACATAGTAATTAATGGGTTACCATGATGTTAGAGAACAGTATTAGCTTTGAAACCACAGCCTGGTTTATTATCAGGGTGCCTTGAGATTACTGTAATTGCAAGCGTGCAGGCGGTATCAAAAGATACTGGCTTTTCCTAAACGTCATATAACGTCTACACGGACTTCTGCAGCTGGACTCAAACCAGCCGTGAACAGAAGAGCAGCTTAGGCCCCTGGGGTGTATATTTCCCTAGTTAGGCTAAGCAAGATCTTGTTAGAATTCTAGTCGTTTGTCATCTAAGACTGACAGTCTCCTCCAGAGCTTTATCTCACACCAGCTCTCCTACACCACACCGTTGCCGTTTCTGGCGCTCAGGGACCTTCAGCCTCTGGGCTTGTAGCAGCAGAGCGGGCAGCTCAGCCCAGTGTTTGAAAGCCTTGGCCATCCAAGGGGAAGGAAGGGGAGGAGCTCTGTCTGGGAATGCATACTGTTTCCAGAAGATACTTCTGGCTTCACACTTGGTTTTTTTGTTTCTGTTTGTTCTCAGGTTCTCCCAGAGTCTTGCTCACACACCAACTCCATGCTTTTCCTCATTCAGCACGAACCCACTTTTTAAAAATTCGCTTCACTACTGTAGGCCCCTACCTCCTCTCCTCCCTGCTCCGCCCTCCCACCCTCTTCTACCTTTCCCCTTCCCCTTCTCGTCAGAGAAGAAATCCCTCCCTCCCCCTACACACACAGTAACCTGCTGGGCACATTAAATTGCATCAGGCCCAAGCGCATCCTCTTCCACTGAGGCCTGACAAGGAAGCCTATCTAAGGGAATGTGATCCAAAAGGTAACAGATGTCAGAGATGACCCCGGCTCTAATTACTATGGAACCCTCATGAAGGCCAAGCTGCTCATCAGCTACAAATGTGTAGGGGACCTAGGTCCAGCCCACGCTCTTTGCCTGGTGCTTCAGTCTCTGCGAGTCCCCATGGTCCTTGGTTAGTTGACTCTGTTGGTCTCCTTATGGAGTTCTTGGACCCTCCAGGATCCCTTTATCCTTCCTCCAAGTCTTCAACAGGACTCGCCATACTCTGGCTGAGAGTCTCTGCATCTGTGTCCATTGGCTACTGGGTGGAGCCTCTCAGAGGACAGTTATGGTAGGCTTCTGTCTGCAAGCACAGCAGAGTTTCCTTAAGAGTGACAGGGGTTGGCTCTCTCCCATGGGGTGGGTCTCAAGTTGGACCACTCATTGTTTGGCCCTTTTCTCCATCTTTGCTCCATCTTTATTTCTGCACACCTTGCTGGCAGGGTAAATTTTAGGTTGAAGGTTTTGTGGGTGGGTTGGTGTCCCACTCTTTCACTGGAAGTCCTGCCTGGGTATAACAGATGGACACTTCAGTCTCTATATCCCCCACTGGTAGAAGTCTCAGCTAGAACCTCCACTCCATATCCTCCCAGGAGCTTACGTTGTCCAGGGTCTCTAGCTTGTCCCAGAGATTCCCTCCTCCCCCACTGGTTTCCCTTCTCTTTCCCAGCCCTCTCTTCTCCTACCCTGCTCTACCCCACCTGATTCTCCTACTCCTCCCCCTCCTTCCCCTCTCTTTCCCAGTTTTCTGTCTTCATCTATTTCCAATGTCTATCTTAATAGAAAAAGAAATGGGGAAAAGCCTTAAACTCATTGGTACAGGAGTACAGGAGACACCTTCCTGAACAGAACACCAACAGCTCAGGCTCTAAGATCAACAATTAATAAATGGGACCTCAGGAAATTTAAAAGCTTTTGTAAAAAAAAAAAAAAAAAAAGGACACTGTTGTCAGAACAAAACAGCAGCCTACAGATTGGGAAAAGATCTTCACCAACCCTACATCTGACAGAGGGCTAATATCCAAAATATATATAGAACTCAACAAATCAAACACTAACAAACCAAATAATCCAACTTTAAAAAAGGAGTACAGAGCTTAACTGAGAATTCTCCAAAGAGGAATCTCTAATGGCTGAGAAGAACTCAAATTCTCGGTGTCCTTAACCAGCAGGGAAATGCAAATGGGAACGACACGGAGGTTCCATTTTACACTAGTCAGAATGGCTAAGATCAAAAACTTAAGTGACAGCACATCCTGGAGAGGATGTGGAGAAAGGGGAACCCTCCTCCATTGCTGGTGGGAATGCAAACTGTATTTATACAACCACTTTGGAAATCAATCTGGCACCCTCTCAGAAAAGTGGGAATAGTTTTACCTTAAGACTGAGCTATACTATTCCTGGGCATATATCCATACAACAAGGACATTTGCTCAACTATGTTCATAGCAGCTTTATTCGCAATAACCAGAAACTGGAAAAAAAACTAGATGTTCTTCAGCTGAAGAATGGATAAAGAAACTGGTACATTTACACAATGGAATACTACTCAGCCATTAAAAACAAGGAAATCATGAAATTTGTAGGCAAATGGATAGAACTAGAAAATATCCTGAATGAGGTAACCCAGACCCAGAAAGACAAACATGGTATGCACTCACTTATAAGTAGTTATTAGCCATATAGTACAGGATAACACTTTTACAATCCACAGAAACAAGCCAAGTAACGAGGAGGGCCCAAGGGAAGAAGCTTGAATCTCCCACAGACCCACTTTTGAATTAGATTATCTATTCCAAGTCGCTTTCATTCCAGATGAGGATGCAGCTGTCGGAAAATTGCTGAGGTTCCTCCACCCGGCAGCTGTCTGTCTGGAGCTGATGCCCATTCGGAATGAGTCAATAGGACCTTCAGAATAACTTCTTTTCTGAGACTGTCTCCCAGGATGTTTGTTCTCCCTCCTCCTTCCATACTGTCGCCCCATCCCCTTCGGTCCATGTTTTTTGGTTGTGTGTGTTTTGATCTATTTCTTTAAATCTCTGTCCCCCTTCTCATCTTGGTAGCTGTTTCGTACATAAAAAAACCGAGAAAATCAGGTTTTATTGTTTCACGATAAACCCCAGCCGTCAAATCCTCACTCACTGGATTATACAGTGTTTATTTGTGTTACCTCCTCTTGATTTGTTTTTGTGTGGTTAAGCCTCTCAGAGAGGAAAAAAGACTTGTTGTAATCAGCAGGAGAAAGACTGGGCAGGAGGAAACAGAAAACAAAAGGAAAGGTGAGCCGAAGGCTGGCATGACTAACGAAGGGAATACGAAATGCAAATCTGGACGTGTCCACATGTATTTTTCCACTTGGAAACAAACCGGGCTGTGAGGCTGGTGCGGTTTCTTTCTTTCTTTTCTTTCTTTTTTTAACTTTCACATTTATTTTTTATATTAATCACGGGTTTTTTACTTTGTATCCCAGCTGTAGCCCCCTCCCTCATTCCCTCCCAACCCCACCCTCCCTTCCTCATCCTCTCCCTGCCCCTTTCCAAGTCCACTAACAGGGGACGACCTCCACCCCTTAACTCTGACCATAGCTTATCCAGTATCCTCAGGACTGGCTGCAATGTCCTCTTCTGTGGCCTAGCAAGGCTGCTCCTCCCTCGTGAGGGGAGGTTGAAGAGCTCTCCGTTGAGTTCCTGTCAGAAATAGTCCCTGTTCCCCTTATTAGAGAACCCATTTGGACACTGAGCTACCATGGGCTATATCTGACCAGGGGTTCTTATTGCTTCCTCTATGTTCTTGCCCTTGGGGGCAAGTGGTCTGCAAGAGACGCTAGCCTGCCCTCTAGTGGTGGCTGAGGACACGCACTCATCTCCTAGGGCCGGCGTGGAGCTTGGCTGTCCTGGGCGAGATGCCCAGGAAACTAGAAATACTCTGAGAGGGATTGCGTGAGCAACTCTCCTGTAAATTCAGTAGGTGGAGACACACACTGAAAAACTGGATCCCAGTGAGCCTCGCTTTCGTTTGCTCTGAGAAACTGCTAGTACTCGGAATTGTTGAAGATGGATTTGAAATTAATGTGTGTGTGGTGCTTCATGTGTCCTACCTGTCTTTAATTTGTGAAACAAAAACAAAACCAAAAAATTAACATATGAATATTTTAGCCCAAACGATAACTCAATCCGCTGACCTTTCACATTATTAATTTGTGCAGAGTTCTAGCATAGGAGGAGACAAGGGTACAGAGGTTAGGGAGGCCCAGATCACATTCTTTGTAACCATCCTCTGATGGGAAGGAACACATATTTGCACATAGTTAAAATAAGCGACAAAAGGTGCAAGCAGAGAGGGTAAATGTATGCCACACTGTGTTTAATATTTAACACAAAGATCCTTTATATTGTAAATTAGTAAGTGCATTTATATTCCCTTATCTGGGTAGAATTCTGTCACAATGGCTTTCTGTGGCTTGCAGCAAAGATCTTCCTACATAAAAGGAAAGGGTTCAGAAAGGCCAAGCAGTTTGCCCTAGTGAAGCAGCATAGAAATGTCATTCTTGGGATTAAATTCAGCTTTCTGGTTTCACTGTCACTGCAGTTAACTATGACACAGCTGTACTGAGAGTCCGCTAGGTACCAGCTTTGTGCTGGATATGCCAAGACAAAGATGCCATCACAGGCCTTAGGATTCATGTCCTGCAGGGAACTGGACTGTGAAGAAATAATTGCACTTGATCTCTACAGATGTGGTAGTGGACCTATGCAGATTTTGCCTCTGGAGCCCAGCAACTTGTACAGCCCTTCCCTCTGTACATAAACTGCCGGGTCTCCCGTCCCGAGATCTTGATAACAGACTATGATTGAACTGATTGGGAATTTGTAACTTGGCCTAAGCCGATCATATTTAAATGGGTACAGCTAATACAGGTATCTGCCCAGGAGGGAAGGCTACTCATGGATCGAACCAGATGTGTCATAGACAGCAGCTAACAAGAGAAACTCAGGAAGCTCCAGAACCAAAGTAGAAAGCAAGCAAGCTGGTGTGCTGGTGCATGCATGGTATCCTAGCACGTGGGAGATAGAGGTCATTCTCAGTTACACAGAACAGTGGAGGTCAGTGTTGAGCTACGAGAGACTCCATATTAAAAGAAAGAAAGAAAGAGAAAAAAGAAAGAAAGAAAGAAAGAAAGAAAGAAAGAAAGAAAGAAAGAAAGA
>NW_026586463.1:6113062-6130562 GCF_907164565.1 Psammomys obesus
AGAAAGAAAGAAAGAAAGAAAGAAAGAAAGAAAGAAAGAAAGAAAGAGAAATTAAGAAACAAAAAAAATTAGGTTAGAAAAAAAAGCAGAGGTTACTGCTGAACTGTTAGGGAGGAAGGCAGGGAGGTTAAAGAGTGTGGACTGTGGGTGTGGCGCTCACATCAAAGCTGTTGTTACCTCCTACTTTCTTACGGACAAGGGAGGGTGCTACGGAGCAGGAGTGTAACTGCCCGGACGGACCCCGTGCTTCCTTATTGCTGCTCACCCTCATAGCTTGGGGACTCAAGTTAAATGCTGGAGGCTGTGTTTTTCACTCTGTTAAACAAGTTTGTTTGACCCAGCTGCATCGAATGTGCTTGATCGTACTCGCGGGAGGTTCGTCAGGATGTACACTAGTGTCTGATTGTGTGTGTGTGTGTGTGTGTGTGTGTGTGCGAGTGTGTGTGTGAGAGAGAGAGAGAGAGAGAGAAAGAGAGAGAGAGAATGAGAGGTTTACCTAAGTAGGAAATACATCAGGATACATGCCTGTCCCTCATTGAACCTGTTGGGAAATACAGTGGCCTTGTGCTTTGAGCCTCTGTAAGGTATGACTCAGGGGTATTTTCTGGAAACCACGAAGTGGACCTGACCAGAGCCCATCTACCTGGCCAGTATTTAAGTAAAGCTTGCTTCAGTTTGGCTTTAAATTGTGGTAGTGGTCTTATTCTCGACTAATGGGATTAACAATAGCCACCTACCTCATCTGAGACCTTGTGAGCCTGACCTTGAGCCTTCCTAAGAAAGCCTCACTTTGGGCTGATGCAGTAAAGCCTTCAATGGAGGAGGGGCCCTACCAGACTTCGAGGTGTCCTTGGGAGTTTGTCTGGAAGTCAAAGGAGTCGTAGGGGCTGCAATCATTCCAGTTCTGGGTATGAATAGTGCCTAAACTTTAATATCAGGGTCTCCTCTCAGAAGAGGGACACCAGAAATTCTCTCTTTAGCACTGGCTAAGAGGACCAGGAAAGAGAACTTCTCTTCCTTGGAGGTTTCCAGGCCTGAATCTTTGTGGCTCTGAGCATCTGGTGTGGCCTTTGTGAATGGCACATCCATAGCCCCCAGTGTGTCCATAGCTTTAGGGAGCTGGGATGGTACGAAGCTACAGGACATATGTATGCATACATATTTACATACATATGTATACATTTACCTTGGTGGGCTGTCCTTATTATCAATGGCGTGGGGAGGGGAGAGACTTTAAATTTTTTTTAAATGAGGATTTATTTATTTTATTTTGTGAGCCCTTTGCCTGCATGTATGAAAGTGCAGCACATTACGCCTGGTGCACAGGAGTCCAGTAGAGGGCATCAGATTAGGTTGTGAGCATCCCGTGTGGATGTCAGGGACTAAGCCAGGGTCCTCGGCAAGAGCAGGGGGGAGAGCAGGTAGTGTTCTGAGCCATCTCTCCTGCCCTGAGAGTTTAGAATTTCATAATCCTTAAATGTTTTGCCTGTATGATTCAGTATAAGCCTGCTTTTTCTGTGCCGGCTTATTTAAATCATTTTCTTTGTGCTCAGTTTCATAAACACCTAGCAACCCTGTGATTCTGCCATGAAATCCCTCTCAGAGGAATACACACTTTCCCATTTAATGATAACTAAAATGCTGTTCCTATGTGAAAATAAACCTTGATCTTATGGACGTGCTAACCAAAATCTGCATATGATTTAGTAACAAAATACAAGGTTTTCCTCTTAGCTGTGGGAACCAGACCAGCTGGATTCACATTTCTCTGCCCTACAGGGAAAAAAAATCATGACAAATTGGAGAAGTGCTACATTAAACTCTTGCCTGGGTTTCTTCATGTTGCCCAGATTCTTCCCAGGACGCACCCACACACATTTGTGTGCTGGTTAATGAAGGGACACTTTCTGAAGATCATGTGGCTGTACAATTTTTCCTTTTTGAAAAGATTTATTAATTTTTAAACTTTTGCTTTCTGAGGATGGGTGTTTTATTGGCATGTGTGCCAGCACACCCATGAAGTGCCTGTGGAGGCCATCAGACGTCATCAGAGCCCCCGGAACTAGAGTTACAGATGGTCGTGAGCCATCGTGTGGGTGCTGGAAATCAAACCGGAGAAGAGCAGCCAGTTCTCTTGACCAGTGAGCCATCTCTCTAGCCCCAGTTGGGTGTGTGTGTAAGCATTTCAGGACATTCTGATACACCCAGTAGACAATTCTTATGTGAGCTTTTCATCTGATCAAGACAGGTGGTAAACACAACACTTGTTTGTGCTGGTGACACTTTTTTTTTTTTTTAAAGATTTAGTTATTTTATCTTATGTGTATACAGTGTGCGTGCCTGCTTGTCTTTATGTGAACCATGTGAGTGCAGGTACCCAAGGAACCGGAAGAGGGTGTCAGGTGTTCCGGAAATGGAGTTACACCTACTGTGAACCACCCGATGTGCATGCATGGAACTGAACCGAAGTCCTCTGGAAAAGCAGTAAGTGCCCTTAACTACCGAGCCATCTCTCAACCCCCACACATTGGTTTATAGGAACCCAGGGCTTTTAACATTCTTGGCAAGAACTCTGGCATGGAGCTACACCCCTAGCCCTTAAGACATGGTGACAGCCACTGCATCTCTGGGCTATGGGAATTTTTCAGTCCCGTTATAATGTTACAGAACTGCTGTCACATATGCCGACTATCCTTGGATGAAATTTTATGTGACTCATAAATTTAATTTAACATTTAATATTTTTAAATCGTGGTCAAAGGAACGTAACACAGAAATCGCCATTTCACGTTACTGTGTGTACAATTTAGTAACGCTTATGCTTAGTCACATCATTGTAAAAACAGATTTAGAAACTATTTGCATAATGCAAAACAGAAACTACAAACCCATTTAAATAAAAACTTTCTTCCTATAGCCACTCCCTGGAGCCAGCATTCTGTTTCCTGTTTCTGTGAATTTGATTAGTTTAGATACTTCAGGCAAATAGAATCATGCTACAACTGTTCTTCTCTAACAACATGCCTTCAGCGTTCTGTGACATGGCAAGTGACGGGAATCCCTTTTCTTCCGAGCCTAGTATTCCATTGTTTGTAGACGAGCTGTTTCTGCATTTATCTGTTGTGAGTACTGCTTCTCTAAGTGCTCTGGATCGTTGATGGCAGTTCTAAGTAGAATTTCTTGAATAACTTCCATGCTACTTTCTTTAATTAAAAACTTTTCCTTACTTATCGTATCTGTGTGTGTGTGCATGTGTGTGTGTGTGTGTGTGTGTGTGTGTGTGTGTGTGTGTGTAGGAATTCGCACAGCACGTGTGTGCAGGTCAGAGGACAACTTGTGTGAGCTGGTTTTCTCATGGTGCCACATAGGTTCTGGAGACTGGACTCAGGATGTCGGGCATGGCCGACAACCAGCACCTTTACCTGTTCACCTGTCTTCCAGCCCCTCCACACTGTTTTCTGTAGTTTTATGTAATGTTTACATTCTTAGGAAAAGTGGCCTTGGTTTTCATTTCTCCACATCCTTCTCATCCTGATGTTTGGGAAGTTGCCTTTCTGATGAGCTCGAGGTAAAAATAGGTTGATTTCGAGTGCCAGTTTTCCTGGAAGGGGTAAGAGGCAGCTGGTAACCTTCGGTCTTAGCAGTGAACGCCTCATTTACCGCACATGTGTCATTTTGGTGCAGATAAACTTTGAGAGCCTTAGAAGAAGTTTCTAGATCTACAGACAGCTCGGGCTCCACCTGGAAGGTCCAGCAACACGAAGGCTGCCTGGGAAATCCGCAAAGGCGTTTATCTCCTTTTCTGGGTTCTCTTTCTGAGGATATTTTTGTTGAATACAAACAAACATTTTCATTCAGAACTATTCATTTTCTGGAGACAATTCTTTTGAGTGAATTCTTTGCTCATGCTTCTTATTTGGATAGTCACATAATTTCTCTTATTTTTATTTTACTGACATGGCTGAAATTCTAATTAGTGATTATGTCTTCTGTTTTCCAACTTTAATTCCAGAAACACTGAATCATCTTTTGTAGACATTTCCTAATTTTCCTGGGTCAGGTTCTACAGTTGCGAGTTTTTGTTTTTTGTTCTTTTTTAAGACAGGGTCTCACTATGTAGCTCTGGCTGTCCTAGAACTCATTATGTAGACCAGGCTGGCCTTGAGCTCAGGGAGATCTGCTGGCCTCTGCTTCCTGAATGCTGAGGTTAAAGGTGTGCACCGCTACAGCTGGCTGGTTGTGAGTTTTGACAAGAGTAGTTGATCTTCCAG
The DNA here is from genome assembly GCF_907164565.1 of Psammomys obesus. Lineage (NCBI taxonomy): Eukaryota > Metazoa > Chordata > Mammalia > Rodentia > Muridae > Psammomys > Psammomys obesus. The sequence goes on from NW_026586463.1 coordinate 6,117,334, forward strand.
CCACGGTTTAATGTTAGTAGCACATTGGGTCATTTTTGCTTTTGTCTGTTTTATTTGTTATTAATGCAAAGCATAGTTTTTAAAGGGCTATGTTGTGAATTTATTTATCATATTTACAGAGTGAACCAAGGGCATTGTGTATGTTCAACAAATGCTTTGCCCTGAGCCCAGCCCTCTTTTTACATTTTATTTTGAGAAGGGGGCTCTCACTAAGTTATCCAGGCTGGACCTGATTTTCCTTTTTTTTTCTTTTCTTTTTTTTTTTTTTTTTTTGGTTTTTCAAGACAGGGTTTCTCTGTGTAGCCTTGGCTGTCCTGGAACTCCCACTATAGACCAGGCTGGTCTTAAACTCACAGAGATCTGCCTGCCTCTGCCTCCTGAGTGCTGGAATTAAAGACGTTCACCACCACTGACTGGCCCTACCTGGTTTTTCAACTTGTCAGCTTTCTTCCTCCTGATAACTAGGATTATAGAACTGCATGGCTGGGCTCAATTTATGCCGTGGTTTCTAAGAATCACACATAAGAGTCGTCAGTCATTCTTTTATTTTCTTGATATTATCAAATTTACCACATAACTTCAGCTAGTTCAAATTATTTCTACTATGACCATTTCCCCCCCCCCCCCCCCCCCCCCCCCCCCCCCCGGTACTTCAAGTCAACTTCCTAATATATGTTTTCATCTCAATCTGGTTTCCAAAATGAAAACTATCCTTAGCATGTCCTTGGGGAGTCAGGGTTCGTACGGGCGAGTCATTGGTTTGCAAGTGAGAAATTCTCAGTGTTTGTGCTGGGTCTATCACCCAGTAGCCTTGCGGCTGCAGCTTAATAATGTTGATCTAAAGCCAATGACATTAAATACCTGGATTCTCTGGAGGTCTGTATCGAAACTGCCGTCCAGGAGGTTGGTTAATTTGATGGTGGCTTCACTCCTTGATTCGTTGCCTCGTACCCCTCACCCCATCCCCAGTCACCTTGGACCTGCTGACCATCAGGCCACTACCTGCACTGGTGCTCACGTGACAGCAGCCTCTGACCTTCCCCACGAGAATCTTGAGCTTTGTTTCTGTCCGTGCTGCTCTTGACTTGCTCCAGACCTCCTCTTGTCTTAGGTGTATGGAGCTCAGACCGCTTCTTTTCTGACTGAGCACTTGCCACCAGCTAAGGGCTGGAGCAGCCTTCTTTAACACTGACCCCCGCCTTCCTAGGCTAGGCCTGAAGTGGCTTTCCTTAACCTACACTGCACCATCCATCTTATTCTTAACGTTTCTCTTGGTGGTTCAGCTAAAGAGAAAAATCTTGCGATGCTGGGTGAACTAGGATTGAGCCCAAGGCCATTCTAGATAGGAAGGAGAGACAGGGGAGACCAAACCGCTTCAGGGCTTTTATATCAGGATTCCAGCAGGAAAGTGATGAACCATGCACATTAGAATAATTGAAGGCTGCCTTATTAAATGGCTGTTTACAAAGATGCAGCTGTATGGAAGGGATTCATAACACACAACACAACACAGCACAGAACAACTGGGTTCAGTTATAACTCCTGGGCTTCCGAAGATGTGGGGGGAGGATTACTGGAATTGGATAGAGACAGTCCTGTCAAGATGATGTAAGACAGCCCACTGAGGAAGAACCAGAGGAATAGCTCCTCCACCCACCACCTCCTCTCTCTCACATCGTGTCAGGGATTCCTAATTGGTAGCTGGAAGTCAGAGGACAAGGGACTCTGTGGAAGGACTTCATTCAGACCAGTGTTCTAAGGCAGACAGGAGGGTGGTGAGGGTGGCAAACAAGATGGCATAGGCAGGCTAGGTCCCCCTTCACTCTCTTTGTAAAAGGTTATAAGGAGAACACAGAGAGAAGGGAAGGAAACACAGCTGCTCCATACTGGGGGAGAATGGGTTGAATGCCCCTACTTTCGACAGTTACAAATAATAATGGAAATCATATCACCTCTTTCCTTGCTAGCTTTCTGATTCACAGCCCTGGTCCTGCAGTGGTTTTTGGATCTGCAGTGGTTTTGGGATGCCACGTTGGGTCCACTTTCCTGGTCCCTGGGGAGACTTTGAGGGATGGACTGGGACATTGTGAGGGCAGGCTCAAAATCCCAGGAATGATTTGGGTGGGGACAGGAGGTTCTAAGAACAGAGAGGACCGGAGAGAGAGACAAAAGGACGAGAGAGGGACAGCTTTCTGTCAAATACATTTGTTTTGCCTTAGTGGAGAGGGATACACACACACACACACACACACACACACACACACACACACACACAGCGAGGGAGGTGGTGGAGGGAGGAATGGAGAGAGGGAGAGAGAAAGAGAAATATGGTCTAATGGTGTAACTCCTTTCTGAGCCAGCCCAAGTTCATGGGTGGGGAAAGGGAGCTAGTGGACTGCAGGAGCAGAGTGGCCTGTGAGATGAGCAAGATTTAGAAACACATGCTTTGCTTTCTGTCAGTGGCATGAAATTATGTACTTAACATAGTCTAGAAATCTGAAATCTAATCGTAAAAAGCCAGTAGCCAGCGTTTTTTCATTATAGTTTCTGGGCACTGCCTAAAGGGTGGGTGTAGGTGGGTCATAGCTTCTGAGAGTCCGTTGAAAGGAAGAAAGAAGGAGAAAAAAAGAAAAGAGAGAATGGAGAGAAGATAAAAATAACCAATAAAAGCAAACACTTCTAGAATGGGTTTTATTGTCAAATAATTTCCTGAGGGGGGAAAAATCTTCTAAAATGTACAAAGCCCCTTTCCTTCTCTTTTATTCCCTATAAGAATCTGTTAATTTTATATTTAAAACAAAATATATTTTCTTTCCTCGAGTACTCTATAATTGTATAGGAATGTGTATTATCTCCTCCCTATAATTTTGAGAATATTTTTGAAGATGGTGACATATTCTGCCTCTTTAAGAACAAAACAATTCAATTTAGGAATCAGTGAGTGACAGCAGTCTGCGTTCTGAAGTGATACTGTTCTCCTCGGCACTTGTTGGAAATGTCATTAAGAAACCAACATATAGTGGGTTGTTATGGCAACCAGAACACCAGAGTTTATAACATCACTGTAATTAATGTTATCCAAACGTTATTAATCTTTCAGCATCACTCATATTCTCAGAAGGAACAGAAAGTCTGGCTCTCCACGGAGTTTTCAATGTTGTAATCCGCTGCAGCTTTCCTTTGCATTGTATTATTTTTAAATAGGTTTTATTCTGACTTTGCCTTGGTAAAATTAGCTATTGTTTCTACTCCTGTACTCATTCATTTTGGCTGCCTTTTTTTTTTTTTTTAAATAGAACTTGAAATAAAATGAGAAAAGAGGGATTACAGCTAAGACACAGAATGAGGTCTAAAGAGGAAAGGATTTATATATTTAAATGTGGAAACCCTGAGAAAAATATGAAAACATTTTGTGCATGGACTTTTAGTATGAACTCACATTTGCATGACACACATAATTTTAAAGCAGCTTTATTCGTACTATTAACATACCATTAGTTAACACATGATCCTAAGGAGCCAAGCCATGGAGTGAGTGCTCTGTGGAAGATAATGTGACCTGGATTCATGATTTTTTTTTTTTTTAGTTGTCACAACAACTTATAGAGTAGATATTATGACAAAGTATACCTCCACAGCTCAACACCAGGAGCAGAAACAATCAGATTTAAAAAGCAGACAAAGGGCTTGAGTAGACATTTGACAGTGATGTGCAGATGGCTGACAAACAAGAAAAGATGATGAACATCATTAATCACTAGAGAAATGCAAATTGGGATTGCAATGAGATAGTCTGTCCCACCCGTTAGGGTAGATACTGTTTAAAACCCAGAAAGAGCAAGTGCTGGCAGGGATTGTGGGGAACTGAAACATTTGTGCCGCACTGATAGGAATCTAAAATGGGGTGGTAGAAAGCAGCATGGAGGTTCCACCGGAGCTGGCAAGGCTGCGCGTGAGTGTAGGTGCACAATAATCAAAAGCAGCATTTCAGAGAGATGTTTCTACATCTGTGTTCATTCAGTGCCAGTCACAACAGACAAAAGGAGGAAGCAACTCAAATGTCCACCAACAGACAGTATTCAGTTTCAGCAGGAGTAATCCTGCCTTACACTACAATCGGAACCATGAGGACATTTTGTTAAGTAAAAGAAGCCATTTACACATAGTATACTTAACACTATTGAATTGCGTACTTAGAGATAAATAAGATGGCGAATTTCATGCTCCCTCCCCCCCAGCTTGATACTCTTTCCTTTAAAAAGCAAGCCAATTCATCCTTCCCCCTTGAGTGTGGGTTGAATTTAGTGACTGGCTTCTGATCGGCCAGTCTGTAACTACAAAGGTGGGTTTTCCTCAACGGTCATGTAAACTATGGCTGCTTTGCTTTGGTCTGTTTTCCCTTGGTAAGGGATGAAGGTGGGAAGTGGTTCCCCCCATCCCAGCTAAGATTTCAGATGACTACTCATGGTTCACAGCTTCACTGCAATCTCACGAGATGCTCAGAGCAGAGATGACCCAGCTGCCCTAAACCACAGAAACTGGGGACAAGAAATGGCCACCACTGTTTAAGACCACTAAGAACTTGGCAATAATTTAGCACACAGCACTGGATCACGAACAGAAGGCTGTCCTCATCTGAAGTAGCAGAGGTCCCTGGGGGCTTGGGAGAGACCCTCCCATTCTCATTTGCTGAGGTTTTGGTGGCCCATGGTCTATTCTGAACACTGCTTTCATGTCAGAATGAGATTGTCTTGTAGATTACCTGCAAATCTGCCTGGGCTCATGGGCTCTTTGGAAACTGGCTGCCTTGCACTCTGAGGGCTACTGGGTTTCTTTGAGTTTCTTTATCTTCTCTCTTCTTGTGGCATCAAGACTATGAGTGCCCATGGGGTATTCTCATTGAAAATTCAATCACACATAAGCCAGCGCGTTCAGATTCCAGAGGTCACATCCCAGTATCACGCTATATTTAGAGAAAGTTTTTATTCACCTTTGTGAGGAGAGCGAAAGGGCATACCAGCAATGCTTGTGGGAAGCAGCCAAAAGGGCAGCAAGAAAGGAAGACTCAATGTCGCCTGGGCCGGAAGACACAGAGATCCATTCAGGAGTGTCATTTGGGAGTGGCCTGGTTGCGCTACATAAAATCTATTCTTCTCCTAAGTGTAGAATTTAAGCTATAAAATTCTGAGCAGCAAGGAAATTTCACTAACCAACCTGGAAAAAGCCCATACATATAATCTTTAAACAACAACAACAACAACAGTCTTTCTCAGGCTTTGTACCAGCCAGGCAAGTAAGTACTCTAACATCAGGCCATATCCCCAGGCCCGCATATAATCTGTTATTATTTTTAAAATGTTCATTCACTCATTTAAAGTGAATTAACCCTGGCTTACATTTATGAATTGTTCTGGTGAAAAATTACTTTCCCATATTTATATAAAATAAAGGATTTCATTTTTGAAAATGAAAAAGTTTTGCAAATTACATCATTAGAAAGCAGAAGGTGAAGTGTAAATTTATCAAGGTCATGTGTACAGCGTGAGAGCTTAGGCTACAAACCTAGACATTTCCTGCTCCTAAACTCCATGCTCATTATCTGTGACACTGGAGAATTCATTCTAGGAATGCATACACTTCTGGTTCAGGCGTTAAGTCCTAAGTCTCCAGTGTTCCTTTGCATGCAACCATGCTGCTTTCCTATTTAGACAAGACATTTCATGAGGCTCTTGAAACAAACATTTAAATAAGGTCCTCATAGAGATGATATCTTGCCATTTAGAGAAAAAAAAAAACAACAAAACACACACATTGAGTACATATGAGTCAAGTCAGATTCTAGGTAAAGATCTCACTTTTTTTTTCTTTTCTATTTTTATTTAAGTGTATGTGTGTTCATCTGTGTGAGTACATGTCACATGTATGGAATGTCAGAACAGAATCTTGGGGTCCCCTATAGGGGACCTATAGAGAGAGTTCCTTGAGGTTGTGAGCTGCCCAGTGTAAATGCTGAGAACCCAACTCTGGGCCTCTGTGAGAGCAGCAATGTCCCTACCCACTGGGTCATCTCTCCAGCCCCAGATCCACTGGGGATCATTACATTATTGAGGAAATAAAGCTGTAGAAGAGCAAAAGCACAGAGGAACAGCTCACTTTTGTTTGCACAGGAGGTTTTCTGAGCACTTTCACTCACAGCAGCCCAGGGAGGCTCTTGGCCCTGATGCTGCTTAGTCATTCCAGGTTGGTTGTGGGAGAAACAGCCACTTCTCCCAAGACAGCATCAACATGCCGCAGCCAAATGCTGAAAGTGACTGGGAAGATAATTGAGTGTCAAACAGGGGGGCTCTCAGAACTCCAGGTCCTCCAAGGCACACTGCAAAAGTAGATGGCTTGTGTTGGTGTCCCTCCAACCTCCCAGCATCCCTGTCACAGGTCTCGAGGGAACAGCTCTCCTGTCATCTCTGATGTATTAGTATGCCTGAGTTCTTCTCCAAAGAATATCTTCTTCTCCAGCCCAAACTGCCTTTCTTTTACACTGAAAATAGGAAGCTATGCTTCCCCACCCCTGTTTTAGGAAAAGTGGTTTATTTCTAGTTGATGAAGGAAATCTGCTTTATACAAAAGAATGGCAGCTGAAAGAGAGAGGGAGGGAGAAAGGTTGAATTAGGAAATTTTAATTCTGTATCTCTCAGTGACAAGTTGGGCCTGCAAAAAAGTTGCTGGGGAACAGTATTTTCTGAGCTCAACAGAAGGAAACCTTGGCTTTCACAGCTGGCTAAGGGGCCAGCACTACTTCATCCAGGAAAGGGTTTTCTACTTTAATAGTGGGGAACCAGGGCCTTGGGAGGTGACGCCGTTGGTAACTGCTCACTATGCAAGTTTTAGGGAATTGACTTTATATCCCTGGCATGTGTGTTAAAAGCCTGGCATGGTGGCTCAATCAGGTAATCCAAACGCCGACAAGGTGGAGACAAGGGGTACCTAGACCTTTCTGGTAAGCCTGTCTAGCTGAGATAGTGAGTTCCAGGTTAGATGATGTGGGGGCTGGAGAGATGGGCCAACAGAGAAGAGCACGTGTTTTGTGTAGAGGACCTGGGTTCAGTCCCCAGCACTGAGGTTAGGCAGTTTACAACATCTTCATGCTTCAGGTCCATGGAATGCGATAGTCTCTTCTGGTGTCTATGGAAGCCCACATGCCCACAGTGCAAGCACATTCACCCAGGCACACACAGGTGAAGGGTGATGGATGAAGAAAACCGACATGACCTCTGACCTGCACACACATGTGCTCACATGCATATACACACTTAATTCTCTCACACACAAAAATACTGGGAGACCAACACCGTGTCCACAGTGAGGAGCACCATAAGAAGCAGTGACAGTCATGGGGTGTGCTTTTTAAAACACTGGACTCTAACCTGTGAGTCCATCCTCCAATTCACAAAGGATTCAGGGGGCAGAAAAAAGATGCAGCACCAGTAAGAGATAGAAATGTCTACAAAATGACTCAATCTGCAAAGCAACTGACTGAATTCCTTTTAAGATGAACGTCACTAAGATTAAAACACTGGAGCTAAACACTGGGGCTGCTGGAGGGCTGATGCTCTTTGGGACCTGCAAGCTCGGCCCTAGAAACAGTTGAGGCCGAACTCCATTGGCTGCAGCTGCAGCCACACTTTCCAGACACTTCCTTCAAGGGTTGAACCTGGTGCCTTTGCTCCTCTTTTCCTGTACCTGTAACCTCAGTACTTGGCATGTTGAAGTAGGAGGATCAGGAGTTCAAGGTTATCTTTGGCTGTGTTTGGAGTTCGAGACCAGCCTGGGGTACATGAGATGCCAATCTCAAACAAATCAAAACAATACATCCGTCTTCCCCGAAAAAACAACAAAACAAACAAACAAACAAACAAACAAACAAACCCCCTCCTCATCCAACATTTGGAAGGGTGTCTTGTCCCTATCGCCAAAGAAATTAGAACTGATTGGCTTCTGGTTTTTTTTAAAAAAAGTTCTATAAAGCTGTATTGATATATATGAGACAAATGAAGAGACCTGAAAACGGAATGGATTGCCTATTTTCATGGGTTTATTTTGTTGTATTGTATCAACTATCAACTCACTACCTCCGCAGTCACTCATCATTACTCTGCAGTAGTGGGACCAGCGCTTCTTTCTGCGGTAAGCGCAATGCTAAACATTGTCAATAGAGGGCACAAGAGGGACATCTAGGAGGACGAGGCTTCCTGTTTAGAGGCTTGTCTGTCTTTTTGCTCCAGCTGTACGGTTGTGGGGTGCGTGTGGATCTGGGGATGTCTGGTGTGCACCGCCTCAGCTTCATGTCTGGATCACTCACACACACACACACACACACACACACACACACACACACACACACACTGGCGTTGTAGTTCACACCTCGCGACCACTGTGTGACTCCCAACAGCGGTGTTGCTTGCTCTATAGTGCATTCCTATCCTGAGGTCATGGTTCTGGGGCTGCTGGAGGGCTGATGCTCTTTGGGACCTGCAAGCTCGGCTCTAGAAACAGTTGAGGTCGAACTCCATTGGCTGCAGGTGCAGCCACACTTTCCAGACCCTTCCTTCAAGGGTTGAACCTGGTGCCTTTGCTCCTCTTTCCCTGTGCGTCCTCGGGATCTCCGCCCTCACCTCCGGCATGCTTGCAAAAGCTCTTTGCATTCTCTTAGTTGGCCTCCTTTGGTATCCCTTTACACTAGACTTACCTTAAACGACGGCGTGCTTTCTGCCTGTTGATTGGATGAAGACAGAAGCAGTCTGACACTTAGTTTTAGAAGATCCACGCTGAAACTCACTGATTTGGCTGGGTCCCCGACGGATGGTGTGTCGTTGAGAACTGGGAAGCTGAGCTGCTCACAGCAAACTTTGGTGCTCATCCGTTGTAACCTGTGGTAGTTACCCAGCAGTAATGCTCTCCGGCCCAGCATTCGTGAATCCAACCATATCACAAAGCAAAGATGCTGAGGAAAAGTTTAGCCCAGTGTGGCCCAATGGATCGGGAACAGGAGGATTGTCTCGCTCTATGGAACTGATACTTTACAGAACCGCCATTCACAAAACTCTCCACTTACCCAAATTACATTTTACCCAGAAAAAAAAGGAAAAAAAAAAATCACAACCCAGTCTTGTTCCTTCCTCACCACTACCCCCATATTGAATTCTAGCCCCCATTTAATTCTAGGACTGAAGGTCGGACTTCCTTCTTGCTGTTCTCAGGCTCACAGAACACCTTTGTTAGTGTAAGCCGACGGTCTGATATTTCAAACCTTTCATCCACTCTTTCCAATCCTGCTGCAGATGACATTTGTTTACTTTTTGGTTGCCGTCCACTGTAGAAATGAAAAGGCTGGATGGCTCTTTCAGCCTCGCTGAGTTCAAGGTGTGGGTTCTGCCAGAAAAATGAATCTGTACAGGACTTGGTCTGAGAATGTGGAGGGGGAGCCACGCGGAAGCCATTGGTGCTGGCAGTGCTGGCATCATGGTTCCAGGACCAGGTGCCACTCATGCACTAGCATGAGTCTTGTCTCTGGTATTTGGTGTTGGTAGTTAATGCTTCCCCAGCCGAGACACTGATTTCTTTCCCCTCCTTTTCTCCTTCCTTCCTCTTCTCCCACTCCATGCTTTCCCCTTTCCCCCCCACTCTTTCCTCTCTTCTAGCTCTTCCTCCCCTTTTCCTTCTGCTCTTCCATCTCCCTCCTTTTATTCCTTTCCTTAATTCTTATTTTCCTCTTCGTTTCCCCTTCCCTTCTTTCTCTCCTGCCTGCCCATCTTCCACTTCTCTTTCTTTTCCCTCACTTCCTTCTCTTCGTCCATTCCTCCTTCCCCTCCAGGTTCATTTCTTGCTATATCTATTTCTTCCCTTTTTTTCCTTTTTGTTTTGTTTTTCGAGATGGGGTCTCTCTGTATAGCCTTGGCTGTCTCTTCCTCCTTTTTTACGTCTGACATTTCTCTCTCTTTTCTTCTCCCCCCCATCCTACCTTTCCCCTGTGCTCCTCCTCCTCCTTCATGTCTCATTGTGCAGCCCAGGCTGGGCTGGAACATGATTCCCATGCATCTATCTTTAAGTGCCGAGAGTACAGGCATGTCCCACCATGCCTGCCTAATATCTTCATAAGATCAGTTCTGTGAAATGAAGTTGAGAACATTGTTCTGACGGTGTGATTTCCAAGTCAGGTTTTCTGGGCCTGTTGGAAAGTATGTGGCTGACCAGTTATCTCTCAGTAAATTTTGATATTAATTGCTCAGTTGGTTAATGTCTACTACAACTAAATAGATGTACTGATATCACTTCCCACAAAGTCTCATCATTTGAGGTAATTTTCTCTCTTACTTTAGTGGTGGAGAAGAATATTTCTCTTTCACATGGTGTATTAGTCAGGATACATATTTACACACATACTATACATATATATTATACTTTATATATAATAATTTATACAGATATATTTAATATATATGTAGATAGGATTTATTATTCTATTATGTGGTCCAGCTAGTCCAACAGTGGCTATCTACCAAAAGAGGGTCCAAGAATCTAGTAGTTCAGTCTATGAGGCTAGTTGTCTCAACTGGTCTTCAGTATACATCAGAATCCTGAAGAAGTAGGCTCTAATGTCGACTAAAGAATGGACTTGGCAGAGAGAATGAGGGCAAGCGGGCAAAGAGAGAGCTTCCTTCTTCCATGTCTTTTATATCAGCTGCCAGCAGAAAATGTGGTCCAGATTAAAGGTGGATTGTCCGACCTCAAAAGATCTGTATTAAAGGTGGGTCTTCATGATTTAATTAAGGAAAATTTCTCACAGAATGTCCAACCAATGCCTGGCCTAACCTGAGACTTGCCCCATGGGAGAGAGCCAACCTCTGACACTATTAAGGATATTCTGCTCCACCTACCAGCGGATGGAAAGATATGCTTAGACCCACAGACAGACATTAGGTGGAGTATGGGGAGCCTTGTGGAAAAGTAGGAGGAAGGATGGAAGGACCTTGAGGGGACAAGATGGGCAATTGATTCTTCATGTGGGTTCCCTAGTAAGGGGAGTAGGAACTGTCTTTGACATGGACTTTGTTGCCCACTTTTTAATCACTTCTTCCTGGTGGGGCTGATGCGCTCAGTCCTGATGAGACTTGATGTGCTGGGGTGAGATGGTGGCGGGTGGGGCTCCCCTTTTCTGAGGAGTAGGGGAGGGAGTTAGGGAGAAGAGAGGGGAGAGGTGGGAGATGGTTATGATCGGGATATAGAATGAATAAATAAAAAAGAAAAGAAATAAACTTAATTTAAAACACCAAAAAGGGGGCCTGGAGAGATGGCTCAGTGGTTAAGAGCACTGGCCGCTCTTCTAGAAGTCCTGGGTTCAATTCCCGGCACCCACATGGCCGCTCACAACTGTCTGTAACTCCCAAGATCTGACACACTCACACCAACATACATGCAGGTGAAACGCCAATGCACATAAAAGTAAAAATAAATTAATGAATTAAAAAAAAAACACCAAAAAGCGAAAAGGAAAAGAGAAAAATTCCTCACAGGTATGCTCAGCCCCTTGGGTTTTAGTTAATTCCAGATGTGGTCAAGTTGACAACCAAGAATAGCCATCCCACGTGGGGACCACAGCCCCTTCCCTTCATTTCTTAGCACCAGCTCTCTTGTCTCTGTACACATAAACTCATCCCTGCTCCTGTTAACTTGCAGAATCTCATCTGTATCCAGGCCTTGCTTTTAGTCTCGGAAGCCCCCGTACTCAAACAGACAACTTTCTGTTTTTTTTTTTTCCCCTCAGCTTCAATGACCTTAGTTATGAAATGGCTTTGGGTAAGAATTAAGAAGACATTGAGATGGGATGGACAAGTCCAAAGCTTGCTCCGAACCATAACGAGTCTATCTATAAGCTAATACTCCCCATTGTGATAACATCACCACTCAAACTGAAGGAGCTAAGCTGGAGAGGAGATGGCTGGAAGGGGGATTTAGAAAACTGATTGGCAATAAAAGACGGACAGGTTAGCATTTGGTGGCTGAGTTAGAAATCAAGATCTAAGAGCGCTGTGTTAATACGTGCAACGATACTGCACTGTAGAGGCGAAACAGACTCATTATATTACCTGACAATGGCATTTATTATTTGTTATACTTCACAATTTTTTTTTAACAACAAATCCCTCTGAAATCTTCAAATGGAACTATATTATCTGGGGGTGGAGGCGATTTCAAGAGCATATCATTGAAGGAGAGAAGGCAGACCAGTCAGCAGAAATGGAATGGATCCTGGTAGGGCAGATGGGGAACCAGCCCTGGGTTCAAGAGCACAGGGTGCAGCATACATGAGTGGCAGGACTTTGACATCATAAGGACCATTCGGCCATCCTTGGGAACATGGCTCTACCACATCCCTGCTTGGACTTCCCCAGTTCTCTAACAAACCCAGAGCTTCTTGTTTTTCCAACACAATGTCTTTGTTACTCATGCGTCCCATCTGTCTTCCAGAGACCCAGGTTGCAGTTCCTATATCTTGATAATGATTTAGAGTGTCTGATGTCTCTCTCTCTTGTTTCAAGTTGTTTGTTTTTCAGGACAAGGTTCTTTGTGTAGCTCTGGCTATCCCGGACTCACTCTGTAAACCACGCTGGCCTCGAACTCACTGGGATCTTGCTCGCTGGGATTAAAGACCTGTGCCATCTTTTTTACTTTTTACTTGGTGCTGCTGTTGTATGCTTGGTGGTGGTGGTGGTGGTGGTGTGTGTGTGTGTTTGTGTGTGTGTGTATAGTCTGAGGGTGGGGAATGAAGGTAGGAACTGAAGAGTGGTTTTATTTGCATTCAGTGTCAGGATGTGCCTGGAAACTGTTGTTTTGGAGCAATGTTGAATCTGTACTTTTCTATCTCTTGACTCCCATGCTGACTATGTCTTGAGTAACTCCCATTGTCTGGTTTCAGTTAGTATCAGTAATAGTTATACAAAATGTACTGGGTCCATTTATGCTTCATTCTTCTCTTTAAGACCTTCCCCACCTCTCTATACACAGTAGCATTTGCATGTAACATTGTTAACTTGTATTTTAAATTTTTTAAATGATTTATTTATTTATTATTTATCCAATATTCTGCCTGCATGTGTGCCTGCAGGCCAGAAAAGGGCATCAGTTCTCATTACAGATGGTTATGAGCCATCATGTGGTTGCTGGGACTTGAACTT
>NW_026586463.1:6135562-6137708 GCF_907164565.1 Psammomys obesus
GTGAAGGTCCTTCCTCTAGTGAAGGCAAGGCGACTGGTGGCTTATGGAATCCATAGCTTCACCGTGTCCCCTTCCTGGGATTACTCTACCTTCTGCTGCCAGGCTAGCTGTCATCTCCCCTGTTTCTTCTCTCTTATTTCTCTCACTGTGCCTGTCTGAGTCAGGGTTTCTATCGCTGTGATCAGACTCCGTAGCTGGAAACAAGCTGGGGGAGGAAAGGGGTTGCCTTGCCTACATTTCCACATCACAGTCCAGGACAGAAGGAAGTCAGGGCAGGGACCTGGAGGTGGGAGCTGAGACAAGCAATGGAGGGCTGCTGCTTACTAGTTTAATCTCCATGGCTTTCTCAGTCTTCTCTTACACTGTTCAGGACCCCTGGCCTAGGGCTGGCACCACTCATAGTGGGCTGGGCTCTCTCACATCAATCATTAATTAAGAAAATGCCCCACAGGCTTTGCCACAGCCCAATCTGGTTGGGGCATTTTGCAATTGGGGTTCCTTCCCAATTGACTCTGGCTCTTGTCAAGTTGACAAGAAACTAACCAGGACACTGCCCAAATACCTACCCACACCATTGCCTGGGGAGCAAGTTGCTAAACACAATCTTCAGTCTCAACCTCTTGGAGCATCTCAGATGCTGTTGGCTGTCATGGTTCCCAGCTTCCTTGATGAGGGGAAGTATAAGAGAAATCAAGAAACCCAATGTCCTTTTGAATTTGTACACATCTAACTTTCTCTTCCACATAAACATACTGTGTCTCATGTATGACTCCAGTGTCCCTTTGCATTGGTTTTCGTTAGGGAGAATGAATATAAATGTGTAATGAAGCTTGGAGACCCCTCCCTCTGGCCCGGCCTAAGCTCTGTTGTCTGCATTTGACCAAGTTCCTGTCCCTCACCACATGGGTGGCATTTCCTTCACTGGGGAATCATCCAAAAGCAAAAGCAGCCGTCTCAATCATTTGTCATTTGCACAGGATGAGAGCTGAGGCCTGTTGTTCTCGGATTACACCAGCTGGGTGAGCAAATGTGGCTGGCAGCCTGCAGGAGCAGGATGGGTGGATTGCCATCATACCACGGCTCATGTTCTCCTTCACTCTGCATCCTTAAACTTTGTTCAGGGAGTAGTAATCTTCCCACTAATTGTGACTGCAGCTGCCTAAGCTGAGCTGCTTCCATTCCCCCTTAAATGGTGCATAGTCCCAGTGTTAAACCAACAGTGGGGCTGCTTTACCGTGGCAGTGTTCGGGTTAGCATTGTGAAAACCCCAGGCCGGACTCAGATTTTTATCCCAGAAGTCCTCAGTGGAAAGGAAGTGGTCTTTTCGCACTCTTCATCGATCCTAGCTCCCATTTCCCATCCAGGAAGTGAAAACCAGGAAGGCCAGACAGAACAAGCTTTCTCCTTGGCTGGTTCCTCTTTGTGTGTGTGTTTACTGATGAATATGTTATATGTAGGGTTTCCCTAGAATAATAGAACATGTGTAGATCACACATGTGGACGGGAGAAGGACAGGAAGGAAAAGGAGGGTTATTTTGGGGAATTGGCCCATGCCAATTGTGTAGAGGCTTTGTAAGCTCCAAAATGTCATGGCCTAGGCAGTCAGGCTGAGACCCAGGGAGACTTGGTCTTCTGTCACTGATCTTTTTTGTTATGGGAAGGACAGATTTTTTTTTAGGTTTTTTTTTGAGTTGCAGATTCTTCTTGGTACAGCTTTTAAGACTGAACTTTTGTCTCTGGACTTGGCCTGAGGATAGCCTGGAATGAGAAACCAAGTGTTTCTGTGAATTACCATCAGAACCCGGTTACTTTATGGTTTCTCAGAACTGAGGATGGGTTTGAAATGGCAGATGTTAAATTTGTGGATGGGCTTATGAACCACCCCGAAGTCTTGTTACCCTTTCAGAAGAAGGCACACCATTTTCATTTCTTCTTCATTACTGCTGCCTTACACAACTTCATTATTGTTATGAGTTGAATTGTGTCCTGCCTAAGCTTTATCACTAAAGAGCTAACCTCCAGTACCGAGGATGAAGACGGAGCATATAAAGAGGTGCTTAAGTTAAAATGAAAACATGAAGGTAGACTCTAAATTAATTTGACTGATTATAAAGAAGAAGACACTTGGACAAACTAAGACAAATTA
>NW_026586463.1:6137718-6172205 GCF_907164565.1 Psammomys obesus
AGAGAGAGAGGGATGGAAGCAGACCACGTTCTTGGACTTCTAGTAGTTTGCAATGGCAGTCATAGCAAACTGATACAGATTATCTCAATGGTTCTCAACCTGTGGGTTGCGACATGGGGTTTTCATGGGGTCAAAAGACCCTTTCACAGGCGTCACCCAAGACTATTGGAAAACAGACATTTACATTACAATTCATAGTAGTAGCAAAAGTACAGTTATGAAGCAGCAATGAAAATAATCTTTCAGTCGGAGGTCACCACAACACAAGGAATTGTACTAAAGCATCACAGCGTTGGGAAGGTTGACAATCACCGCTACATCTCAAAAGCCTCAGAAAACGATGAAAAAACTACATAAGGAAATCAGGGACTCCCCTCCAGGAGAAAAGAGAGGAGAGAAGTGATCATCAGTGACTTCCAGGGAAAACTGACGGGGGGCGGGGTTCATGGATCTGCTTCCAGGGCTGATGGAAAGAATGAATTCACTGCCTTGTGGGGTTTATCTAGGAAGGGACAAGCTACCCTTAGTCAGTGATCTGTGATGAAGAAGCTGAAGATACACAGGAAGAAATGAATAGTATCACAATAAATAAATGAATGAATGTGATTTGTGATGGAAACTAGATACACATATAAAATATATGAAATTGAGCCCTTACCTTATGCCCTTACCATAGACAAATACTGGCTCAAAATGGATTAAAGGTTTTGACATGTGACCTGAAATTATGAGTCGCTTACAGGACAACATAGAGGACAAGCTATGTGACATTGATCTTAGCCATCTCTCCAGCCCTTAAAAAAGTTTTCCTAGAAACATAAATCAACAGAATAAAATAAAAATGAACATATTGAAGGAAAAACAATTTACAAACTTTAATTATTAATCAATATTTTCAGATAGAGCCATGGAGTAGGTATATGTCATATACCTATATAGACAGCTGTATAGAGAACAGCTATAGGTAGATGAAGAACAAGAGCTTTAGCAGAATTGGCTCATGGGATTATGGAGGCTGAGAAGTTTCATGAGCATGCTTGGGCTCCAGGAAAGCCACTGATGTGGCTCCATTCAGTCTGAAGGACTCAGAACCAGTGAGTCCTGGTGTCATACTCAGTTCAAGCCGGAAAGCCTGGGAAACAGGAGGGGGACAAGGAGATGTGCGGGTCCTGAAATCCAGGTGCTGAAGAACAGAAGCATGCTCAGAGAGGGGCATGTGTGACACACACACACACACACACACACACACAGTGGGCAGCACTCACCTTCCCTTTGGCTTTGGTTTAGAGTCTCTAGTTGATTGGGTGGAACACAATGTCATTGAAGGGAGATCTTTGCAGCTCAGTCCACCACTGTGCATGTCAACCTTTTTCAGAAGTAACATTCCTTTGCTACTAGATTCATCAAACCAATCAAATTGACACCTATATTAATCATAACACTGCTATATCCCTGATAAGGGGTTAATCTTAAAAAAATATAAGGAATTCTGGGCTGGAGAGATGGCTCAGTGGTTAAAAGCACTGGCTGTTCTTCCAGAGTTCCTGTGTTCAATTCCCAGCACCCACATGGGGGCTCACAGCCATCTATAATGTGCACTGATGCCCTCTTCTGGTTATACATGCAGATAAAGCACCCATGTAAATAAATAAAGCTAACATATACATATGATATGTACATTCCATTTATATTCCATATATACATATATATAGAATTTATGCAAGAATAATTTTCAAGCAGAAAACCAAATTAACAATGAAGTAACTGGTAAAGATGGCAATGGGCATTTTTCTAAGGGAGACACACAAATGGCCAGCAGTTTGCGAAAATACTCTCAATATCACCAGCTATCCAGCAAGTCAGAGTAAAAATCTGTCAGCTACCATAGCATCCTGAAATAACATGCTAATGAGGAGGTGTGCAAAGGGGGACCCTTGCTCATTGTTAATAGGAATGTGTAGTAAGAGAGCCATTATGGAAAAACAGTATGGACGTTTCTCAAAAAATCAAAAAAGAGCCACTTTATGTCACTTCTGAGTATATATCTGAAGGAAATTTGAAATGGAAGTTTCTGGTTTCTTTGAAAACTCAGTTTTGTCATGTGATGTTTTGCTGCAAGTTGGGCACGTGATGTTTTGCTGTGAGCTCTCCTGTGTGAGGGGTGTGACTTTGGCCAGCTGAGAATATCCATGGGCGGACTTTGAGGACAGGAGATATATATAGAGGCCTATGCACAGTGAGGCTTGACATCACTGAACCGATCTTTGTGCTTCAGTGCTTGGCTTTGCAGAAAGAAATGTTTCAGAGAACTTCTTCGGGGGCAATTCAACTGAGTCTTGTGGCTTTCCCTGACTTCATGTTGCTGCTTCATGTTAGCCTTTGGACTGGACTATTGGTATCCTGATGACTGAATTTGGTAATCCCCTAAAAACCCATCAACCCAAATCAGCAGGAAGTTGATAAAAGAGGTCTACAGTCTTTTTTTCCTACTACTCTTCTATATAAGGTCAGGGGAAGGGGTTGGAAAGGAGGTAAAGGTATTTAAGACCCTAAATAAAGTAGGTAGGTCTGGTGAAAAAGCTAAGCCTACAGAAATTTACTCAGCATTCTAAAGATTATTTGTGTTTCCTGTTCATTGCAGGATTAGCTACAGTTCTCAAGGTATGGAGAAAATATGCCCATAAACAGATGAAAAGAGGAGAGATGGCTCAGTCAGTTAAGTGTTTCTCTTGAAAGCATGAGGAGCTAACTTCAATCCCAGCACTTCCGTAAGTCCAGGTCTGTCTGGTGACCCCATTTCCAGGGAGGAGTAGACAGGAGGATCCCTTGATGTCACTGGCCTGTCAGTCTAACCTAATTGATGAGCCCTACGTAACTATTTCAATAAACAAGGTGATGACTCTTGCAAAATCACACCCAAGGTTGGCTTCTGGCCTGCACATGCACATAAGTGCATTTGGACATGAACACTCCCCCAAATAAACTGATGAGTGAAAAGGAAATTTTAACATGTGCACACAGAAGAGAATATTATTCAGTCCCCAAGAGAAGAAAGTCCTTCCATTGGAGATAGTACACTCAGTGAATTACCCAGACACAGAATGATTAGTACTGCACGATAACATTTACATATAGAATCTTAAAACTCAAACTGGGAGAAACAGAGTAGAGGGATGGTTTCTAGACATGGAGTGACGATGTGGGCATTCAAGTACATGACGATCTAACGCACAACGTATGACTGCAGTTAGTAACCATGCCTTGAGTATTTGAAGCTTGCTAATGGAATGGAACTTAAGTTGCCACCACACATATGTGTACGCAAAATGTTGACTGTGTCAGGTGATAGAGATATTATTAACTTGATTGTGGGAAACTCCATAGAGATGATCCTCCTGTGTCAGCCCTTCAAACCCATGAAGCTCCAACCACACAAGGCATATACTGTGTGCCTCATCCATGTTGTTTTGTCACATGCACACACCTCAGAAAAGCTGAAACAAACAAACAAACAAACAAACAAACAAACAACATATCTGCAAAACAAAAGGATATTTCAAAAGCCCTAGCTGAGGATTGGGGGTGTGGTCCAATGGTAAAATATTTATATGGCATAAGCAAGGTCCTAGGTTTGATAGCCAGAACCACAAAAAATCTGAAACAAAAATAACCATCCAGCTAACCAAACATCCCAAAAGGGGACAAATGATTCTCCTTGCAGTCCCATCCCAGGACTCATAAAGTCCTCTTATTTATTCTCACAGATCCCGACTCTTTCTCTCTCTCTCTTTTCTCTCTCTTTCTCTCTTTCTTTCTTTCTTTCTTTCTTTCTTTCTTTCTTTCTTTCTTTCTTTCTCTCTCTCTCTCTTTCTTTCTTGAGACAGGGCTTCTATGTGTAGCCTTGGCTGTCCTGGACTCACTTTATAGACCAGACTGGCCTTGAACTCACAGAAATCCACTTGCCTCTGCCTCCTAGAGTGCCACTGCCCCACCCTGCATTTCTGATGGGAATATATTTCTTTTTTTTAGATTTTTGTATAAATGGCAACTAGACTTTATTGCAGGCCTAGAATCCCATTTCAGATACATTATGTTTAAGCGGGTGGGCAGGCTGGTCTGAGGTTCTGACTATCATGACATTATTTGGGGGAAAAGGATTTGACATTTTAAACGTTTGGCTCATAGCTACATAAGTACTCAAATTCTTAGATGGCAGCCTGTATTAATATTTATTAATATTAGTCTATGAATGCTCAGTATAAAACTTAAGGCATTGAAAACTTACTATTGTTAAGAACTGAAAGGTAAATATGTAGTTTAATACTTATTGAGCCACTTCTTAGTAGCAACTTGATAGACCAGAGAATGCTCATCTGTTTACGTAGAGAATTTTGTTTCAAGTAGAATCTTTGTTCATGTAGAATCTTAGCATGATCAGAAACAAAGGAAGAGGTATGTCATTCTTGGTGAAGTACAGGTGAAGGTTGGAGCCCAGTGTATCCGGTCCACTCTGCTGCCTGGTAGCCACTGAAGAGAACTCCCTAGAACCACTTGGACACAGTTTTCTACCAGTGTGACAGACCTGGTGTGCAGACTCAGACTGATCCAGGTGGGAGAGTCCTGGGTATTTTGGGAACAGAGAGGATCCCACCCAGAAATAGTAATCTTTTCAATGTCTCTTGACTGATCTGTGATTTCTCACCTCATCAGCTGTCTTAAGAGCCACTGTCTGAGTTTCTGTGTTTTGTTAGGTGGTTGATCCTACAGACTGTGGTCTCAAAAGTTCCTGTGTGAGCTGATTCCTGTGGGGTTGCCTGACAAAAATTTAAGGCAGGAGACTGAAGGCAGAGTGTACAAGACAAGGCAGGGCATTCTTCCTCCTTTTCTCCACCCCTAAGCCTTTCATGAACCCGCACCAAATCCCCTCTACACTCTCCTCCAATGTCTGGGGCGGTGTCCCCTCTGGACTGCTAATTTCTCTAGAGCAGCCTGCCACTGTATTCCTCCACTGAGAGCAGGTCCTTCACATTAAGAGATATTGTTAAGATAGGAAAAAAATTTAAGACTGAAAAAATTCTGCTCATCCACAAGGACTTTTCCCCCTGTGAGTTGGGAGAGGAGAGATGCCGTTCTCTCCCATTTGTGGCACTGAGATATCAATCTCCCAAAGAAGTGTAGTTTGGAAGTTAGGGCATCCCAAGCCAATTTAACACATTGACTCTAAGTGGTTTTGGATAAAACACAGCTTTGTAGGTCTTCATTTTAGCTGGACTCTGGGGCTGTTTTGAACTTGCCTTGGTGATGTGGCCTGCAGAGAGCCCTCAGAGTACATAGTTCTTCAAGAACAACAACTATGGCTCCCCCTATGCTCTCTAGTGCTTCCTTCCCAGGGACACAGCCTCGGGACCAGTCCTCAAGTGTCTGGAGTCTTAACACATTTTACCTTCCCCCTTTTCTTTGTTTAAATATGGAAGCTATAGCTTTGATCTTGATTCAGATTTGAAATGAATTTGATCCCTTGATTCTGGAAAAGGCAGAGGCTGAACTGCCAACCTATTTAATATGTCTCAAGTGCTGTTTGGCAGGAAGGTAGGAAAGGACCAGCCTTCCTAAGAAAATAAGTGTAAGTGAAAGATCCTAGACCCTGGATGAAGGATTTCTCCTGTCAGAATCTTTATTCTGATGTCGCTGGCAAAGCTGACAGGGAGGGCCACATGCTTGATGACTTGGTTTCCAGGTAGACATCATGGCATCAACACAGTCTTTTAAGATCATGAGAAACATGTCTCTCTTTGTCTCCTGTTAATTACATTGAGGACCTCAAAGGCTCTCAGCTGCTTTACAGGCCTTGGCGATAGGATATTCTGTATGTTGTCAGAAAGCCTATATTTGGAATTATCTACATAAATACTTTTGTCTTATCTGCATTTCAACTGCTGACACCAGAGAAGTTATTATCTTAGTGTTGGTAAGAAAGGCCTTATCAGGTGGTGTTGATTTTGCCTGCCCTGTGGTGCTCTAATTTGGATCCTGAGACCTTTTAGACCACACCCAGAATCAAAGAGAGCCAAGTAATGCTGACAAGACAAGATGGTTTTTTCCCCCTCCTTCACCAGCTTCACCCAGGGAATCAGGATGATTTTGGTGGGAGGACTGTCTCCTGTGGCTGAATCCTCCTTGCCCTATCCCACTACCCACCCCAGGCCTGGGTGGCATCCTACTGTGCTCCCTGACTGTTATGCTAATTTTCTACTGAAATCAGAGCCTTCTTGGCTATCTCTACAGGGAGGCCTTTCAAACCTTGACTCTCCTTTCCTTATGGGTGACTGAACTCCTACTTTGGGCTGCTGAACATCCCTCCTGCTCATTTCCAGAGTAAAGTTCTGCTGTACATCTGGAAGCCAGACTTCTGTGACCACATTCTAACTTGTAGGTAAGATTTTTCAACATCCGCTGTCCCTGGGACACTGTCATGTGAACTGCTGGGCATGCATCCCATAACCAGATTAGTTCTCTCTTACTCTGGCCTCTTTCAGTTGTTTCATCTTCTGGAATGAGGTTAGTCTTTAAGAATGTTCATATGTCATGCCTCTTTATTCCCGATATGTTCCTAGTCAGATGGAGACATGAAAGCCAGCTTGGTTTGCACTGGTGTAAAATGAATATATCTTTGTACAATATATATGTGTGTGTGTGTCTGTGTGTGTACTTTCTACCTGGAAATCCTATTATCTTTCTAAGACAAGATTATGCCAAAAAGTCGAAAAATGTGAATGTTTTGTTTTCTACAATTCACCCCCATGGTTAACATATTGACGGTCTATAGTAAAGTATTTCTCCCAGAACTTTTCGATGGGATGACAACACACACACACACACACACACACACACACACACACACACATTTAAAATAGAAAATGGATTATGCTTTTGTAACCTGCTTTTCACTTAACTTGGGGATTTTACTGTTGGACATCATCTGCCCTCATTTTAAACCTGGACTCTTGTCGTTGGCTCAGCTTCAGAGTAGTCTATGATTTAAGTACGAAAGAATAATTCATCCTCTTTTTATAGGCTTTTGGGGGGGTGTTGTTAAATTATTTATAGTGATAGGTTCTACAGAAATAGATGCTCTTTATTGAGGCCATCAAAGCCCTCAGTGCTTTAATGATTCTGCTGATTAAGTGGAAAACACATGCAGGCACGTCAACCTGTCAAGCAGAGAACACGCTCTCTCTCCTTGATGTAAATGGATCACACCAAGGCCTGATCGCTCGCTGCATTAGGCTATGGTGTTTCATGCTCTAAGGACCAGGTAGGTATTACTTTGCACAGTTCTTATAGATTGTTGAACTTTAAGACGAAGAACCAAATTTTAAAACTGTCATAAATCTGAGTCTGGCTTTCAGGAGGCAAGAATGCTATTTTTAGTGCGTCTGGATTGCAGGCTTTTCCTTTGGTAGTTGATGATGACTGCACAGTAAGAATGAAAAATGAAACTTGTGGAGATTGGATAGCCAAGGAGATTGAAAATAACACCCAGACAGTGGAGCCTTTGGGTCACCAATTTGAATTCAGCTCAGATCAGTGATGACTACAAATTGTTCTGTCTGATGGCAGTGAGGCCTGCAGAAGACCCATTCTTCATCATTAGTGGTGTTAATTGTGCTGCAGGCTCATCAAAGTCCAATTTGCCAGCTTTGGACTATAATCCCCTCGAGGGTAAGGGCTGTGTCTGTGCCATGCTTTTTTTTTTTTTTTTTTTTTTTTTGCTGCCTCAGTTAAACAAGTGTGGATTAGATACATTTAGTTAGGGAGACAAAGGGCTGTTCTTTCTGAGGTGTGAACTTGTCACTAGCAAACATTCCTGTGAAATATGAGAGTAATGTTGCTTGTAGTTTGTTCTGGGCGGCCTTGGAAATGGTTTAATCCCCCACGACGATAAACAGCCTTCTTCTATGGTCCTGTCAGCGGCACTGAAAGACAGGCTCCACGTTCTCGCTTTCTGACGTGCACAGGTTACTGCTGTCTAGTCCAACACTCATTTCGTACGATTTTCTTAATCGCTTCAGCTCACTTTGATTATGTTGTGCTATTGTAAATTCCTTTTACTTTGTCCTTGTTAAATATTATCTTTCATAGATCTGTGTTTCTTTTCTGAATGTGCCCTTTCAGAAAAGAATGTGTCTTTCCATGTAAGGTAGGTCTTTTCAAGGTTCAAGGTTGATACTTACATTTTTTTTTGTTGTTGTTGGAACTTTTTTTTTTTTAATTGACTGATGGGCATAGTGGTACATGCCTTTAATCCCAGCACAGAGGCAGACAGATTTCTATGAGTGCAAGGCCAGCCTGGTCTACCTAGTGAATTCCGGTCTAACCAAGACTACATATAGTGAGACCCTGTCTTTAAAGTCAACAACAACAACAACAACAACAACAATTGTTCTTTCTATGGTGATGGTGCACCAAAAAGTACTAGTACTTATGGATTTTCCTAATAATATTTTTGAAAAATTAAACAAAAAGTCTTATGTGCAAGTTGGTGTAGTTATCCCTCAGCTGCTGTAAGGCGAGCCATGCTTCTCTTCTGACTCTTAATTCCGTGTTACTAGTTCCTCAGAGATTGTGCCCGTAGTGTTTTTTCAGGTTGAGCACTGTACAATTCCACAGGGTCTATTCACATCTGTGACAGTTACGTTGAGTGCTGCTGATGGCTCTGACATATGGAGGCTAAAGAATAAGAGCACCGATGCTCAAAAATAGATGTATGCTAGTAATTTTAACAGGCTAGACAGTGAGGAGCCACTAGGGTGTCAATCTTCATATATACTTGTTTTGAGATCAAACCAAACATGAGAGGGAGAATATTTTCATCAGCTTGAGCGTTCGCTTCTACTCTGTTCTGCCCAACTTAAGGCAGCTTTTGTTATCACTGTTACTATTATGTTTTGCTCCTTGAGACATCAGCTCATTCCCATCCTTAGCTCTCAATAGAGTTTGACTTTTGTCAGCCCAGCTCTTGGGACCTTGGGATATAGAACCCAGGGGCTGTATTGACAACAGGGAAGACAAGACAAGGAAAACCAATTCAGAGTCCCAACTGCTGGCCTTGTCAGGATATTAGGAGAAGCTATGGAGCAGGGGAGGCTGGGACAGAATTTAAGGGGAGAGCAGATAAAGGGGTTCATGAAGTTTTGTGAGGAGTATACATTAGATTCCCTCAGACAGCTGCATGTCAGGACTTAAAGGCAAAAGCAAGTAACACCACGCTTAGATCTTCATGGCTTCGCATATCCCAAATTCAGTTCCTGCTCATAGTCAGTTGTAAGGTCCTGCTGAATTCCTGAATGCAGTGATGTAGTGGTCCCAGCTGCATATGGCTGCCTCAAGGGCTTCCTGCCTACAGCACAGCTGGGAAGCTGTGTTTTCCTTGAAGTGTGTCATAGGGAACTGTCAATGGCATCATGGATTCTTCATGCAGAAAGGCTGGAATAGCTTTGCCTTTGTTGGCCGGACTCTTCTAGGTGACAGGTGTATGTGACTGGGCCACAAAGGATGCTAGAATTTATTCTAGTCTATAGAAAACATGTAATCGCGTGTAGCAAAGGTGCC
Source organism: Psammomys obesus (assembly GCF_907164565.1). Taxonomy (NCBI): domain Eukaryota; kingdom Metazoa; phylum Chordata; class Mammalia; order Rodentia; family Muridae; genus Psammomys; species Psammomys obesus. The sequence continues at coordinate 6,147,331 of NW_026586463.1, forward strand.
ATAGCAGATTCTGGGAAGCACAGTAAAGTAGCTGTGATATTGTTACACGTTATGAGAACTTTTGAAACTTTCACCTCTTTGCTCTCTCTTTTGTTCCTTCAGTGAGAAAATATTCATAAATTGATCCTATTCCCATGACTTATTCAGAGGAAGTTTTAAATTTGGTTTTATTTCTTTTGCTTCCTTGATATTCACTTTATTAGGCATCTTAAGATGGAGAAAAGGTTACAAATTCCCTTTAGAGTTATTAAGAAGAAGCCTGTCTAGGATGACATAAATGTGATGGCCGTTCACGATCCCTTTGAGCTTCATGGCTCTTCCAAGAAAATAAAAAGTCTATATCACAAATCTGTAGGAGAAATGAAGCAGGAAAGATGTACCTAATGTGATTTCTTAGCAAACATAGAGGACAGAAGAAGAGACATGCAGATGTTCTAGTGTGGCTTGAACCCAGGATCTTGCATATGCAAGGCAAGTGTCCTTAAAATAAAAATAGACTAGGCAAGGAAAAAATTTTATGTTTTTTTTTTTCAGTCTTCTCAACAGGAACAACTATATTTTAGAAGAATAATGTGATTACTTGTGTCCTCACAAAAATCTCAACAATTTCAACAGGTGAACATTAACAACAACAACAACAACAACAACAAAAACAAAACCCACAACTGCTGGTTGGCATAAATAAGATGCAATGGAATTCTTCAGTGTGCAATTACGTTTTCTGCATAATTAGTCATAAATTGAGCAGCCAAACATAGATGCATGTTTAATTAATTATGACTTATTTAAAAGCACTTGGGTGGTGACACTTTGTTCTTCATTTCCTGCAAATCAAATTACTAAAGTTTTCAATTTAATCTAAAGTAATCTTCCTTGCATTATTTTTAAAATTCCACCCAAGACACAGGCTTGATTACAGCATAAATAACTGAGGCGTGAGGTAAATACCATCTAGGAGAGGGCGGGCAGGGATATAGCTGAAGGCATAAGATGGCAGAGAATTAGTAAGAGAGGTAAGTTGAGGCCAGGGGTGGCTGAGCTAGGGAATGGAAGCCTCTACATGATGATTTTTGACTAAGGAAAGACATCACAACCTCAGAAAAAGTGTAGATAAAACTGTCTAATACTTAACGACTAAGGACTGGAGATGAGCCCATCATCAGTGTCTTTTAGAGCATTTTCCCTTGAAACATACAGTCACCTAATAGATATTTGTTTTTAAGGGGTTTGGGAGGTGAGGAGTCCAGACTCTACCCTTTCTAGTAGAGCTTTGTCATTATTGAGACATATTGCCAGTTCATGTGTCCACACTTTTGTATTTTCTGAAATGCTACATGACAACATCCAGTTGCAGTCTCTGCTGAAGGGGTATTAGCTGTTAGCACTGACTCTCCTATCATGAGCAGTCACAAAAACCGAGCTATTAGTATCTCCTAGATTCCTTTTTCTGCAAACTTCAAGCTAGTGATTCTCAGCCTTTCCCAGTTACTGTCCTCTAACAGCATGGACATTAATTGATACATCTAGAAATCTGAGATCGAATTCCAATCTTGTCGTCTTAAGGACAGCACTTCCTTACTTCTTATGTCACAAATTCATGTGAATTTTCATTCTAGAATATACCCGTATCTCTTCTTATATATAAATATAAATCATATACTATGGGGAAATATAAACCATTTTCCCTAACTTATTATTTAATGAATAAGATTATTCAATAAGATAAGTGATAGACATCTGGCCTCACACATCTGTTTCGGTGTCTAGCAATTCACCATGCCCTTTCTCTCTCTACTGTGTCCTTCCCTCTACTCCTGTCATCTCTCCCACCTTCTCTACCCCTTCCTCCATTTAGACTTTTAAGTTTTCTGAGTTGTGGCAATGCTGCAGGAGGAGGCTTGGGGCATTTTCATGCAACCCCGTTAGTGAAATTTTGTTAGTTCTAGCTTCTGACTGAAAGCTGGTCAAGTTACTCTGTGGTGGGACCAATACAAATATCAGTTCTGTTTTACCAGATCATTGAACACAGTGAGAAGATAAAGAGCAGATGTTACGCATCAAGGCATTGTGGGTGAACACAATACTGTTCTACCAGACTGTGTAGTGCTTTGGGTCTGTTTCTGCAACGTTGCTCACCATAGATTTGATGCTGCTCATACATATGCCCCTGTGCACTCCTGCCCTACTCCTTAGTTCAGTTAAAAACCACCAGACACTAGACGGAATAATATGAGTGTCATTAAGCACTTTAGCTATTAGCATATGACTTCTTTATTATAAATACAAGAAATAAAAACAACTATAAGGCATGTTCATTTATCTCTACATGCTCTTGAACTGTGATAAAAAGGAATTGGATTACTCTTAGTTGCTCAGCTAGTTAAATATCTAAGTGCATGTGTTAGCCATGTTTATCTAGTCATTTCTTTAGGTAGAGAGTCATCCAATTTGTCCTAGAATGAGCTTAAGTGCAGCCTGGAAATGTGTTCCACTCCACTTTGGCTCCGAGAAAAGTGATTCTGCAAGTGATTGTGTTTTGTGGTCATCTAGGTTGGAGGCGAGTTTTCTTTTTTTTTTTTTTAATTTAATTTAATTTAATTTTATTAATTACACTTTATTCACTTTGTATCCCCCCATGAACCCCTCCCTTCTCCCATCCTAATCCCACCTTCCTTCCCCCTTTTTCACGCATGCCCCTCCCCAAGTCCACTGATAAGGGACTCTCCTTCCTTCTAATCTTAGTCTATCAGAGCACATCAGGAGTGGCTGCATTGTCATCTTCTGTGGCCTGGTAAGGCTGCTCCCCCTCAGGAGGAGGTGATCAAAGAAAGAGCAGGCCAATCAGATTATGTCAGAGGCAGTCCCTCTTCCCATTACTATGTAACCCTCTTGGACACTAAACTGCCAAGGGCTACATAAAAGAAAACAGGAAACAACCTAGAAACCTGCCACAGAGGGCCTCTGAAAGGCTCTGCCCTGCAGACTATCAAAGCAGACGCTGAGGCTTATGGCCAACTGTTGGGCAGAGTGCATGGAATCTTATGTAAGAAGTGGGAAATAGTAAGATCTGGAGGACAGGAACCCCACACAGAGAGCAGCAGAACCAGAAAATTTGAACACAGGGGTCTTCCCAGAGACTCATACTCCAACCAAGTACCAGGCATGGAGAGGCGGGTTTTCTTAATCTCAAGTGTTGGAGGACCCTGCTGTTTGAGGTTGCAGTCCTCCCAGTCTGGATAACCTTTCTGATGGAGGACTCTCTCCCTCCAGCAGAGCTTTCTACTCTCTGCCTGACCTCATCTTCAGAGTGTCTTTAGGCACGGATGCCCCTAACCACATCTGGTATCTAGCATTTGGCACAGTTCCCTGCTAGCTCTACCCTCCCTGTGTCTATAGGATAATTAAGTATGGTGTTCCCTTTCATATGATAGGATTGTGCTGCCTAATGCAAATTCAAGCGTCCTTGAAATGCCTGGTTCCAACCAATTATGTATACCTCTTCTGGAAACCCTCTATAGACTCCCCAAAGACTATACAGCCTTTGTTCTCCCTGAATAAAGTTGAACTATTTCGCTGAAGTGGTTCCCGGAGGTCATTTCCTTGTGCTCTCGGCCCTTTGAGCCCTGTGCCTCACCTTCTGTTTCTCCTTCCTTCCTGAGAGGGTGGCCAACAGCCCTGCAGGGAAGAGGATACCCCCACTCAACCATACTGTTAGTGACCAAGCTTCCCACATGCAATTCTGGAGGACCTAAAGACGTCCAGAACTCTTGGATAATTATCGCCCAATGCTGGGTCAGTTCCTAGAGGCCTCTTTCACTTCCACCTTTATTTTTCAAGATGGAAAGTCCTTTGATCTTTTTCAGTTAAAGGACTTCTGCAAATCTCCCTTCTTTTCCAGTTTCCCTCACTCCCAGCATACTAACCAACCGACTCTATCTTTTGTCTGCTTTGCAGTAGCTGGGAGTGTTTCCATACAACTTTTCCACTCCTTGGGCTGTCACCTTTGAATTTTCTTTCTCTCTCTTTTGGCTAGAAAAGGAAAAGAAATGCCCCTGAGGATAGAGAAATCATAAACAGATTAAGATTCTAAAGCAGAGTCCCGCCACACTATGCAGTTTTGTTCAGTTTTTCTCCTGGTCATTTTACGGTGGCCTAGAAGTAAGCTTCAAACGATTCTTTCTTTGAAAATGCCATCTGGGCTGCTGAGATCCCTCAGCGGATAAAGGTTCTTGCCGTCAAGCCGTACGACCTGAGATTGATCCTTGGAACCCACATAGTGGAAGGACAGAATTGACTCCTGCTGTTTGTCCTCTGATCACCATATATGTGCTGTGGTACCCAGACCTCATCTACATGTACAAAATAAGTAAATGTGCAGACATGCTTTTCATGACTGCAGAACATGTCAGCACTTTCCTCATCTGTAGCCCTTTGCAGGATAGAAACTTCTGGAGAAGACCTTTAGGCTCTCTAGGTGGTTCGGAAACGTAGGCTTTGGTTCTTTCTTTGAGCTAGAAAGGGCACTGGTCTTTGTTGCCCTTGGTTATCTGAAAGAATGGATGGATGATAATTATACATGCTATTTCATGTTGATTTCACTGTATTTAGTGTGAAAACATAGTCCACTTATTTTTCTATGAGTGCATTACAAGAGAGTTTTTAGACTTCTAATGGAAAGAAACCTTTCCAGAAGGAAAATGAGAGGAGGAAGACATCTGAGCCGTCTTCAGTGAGAGTACTGACCTCAAAATAGCTCACTAGCCCTATAGCAGGGAGCATCGTAGCTTTGGTCTTGTGCATATCCAAAGAGTGGGCTGTGGATGCCTGGATTTGGACAAGGGCAAACTGGTACTGAGGTTTCCCTGCGATAACAAGAGTCCTTCACACCCTGTTGATTCAAATCAAAGGAACCCACATCAGTTTTCACATCTCACTGGTTATTTTGTATATGGCCCTGCATGTTCATTTAGGCTCAAAATTGCACCCATATATTTCCTGCTTTCTGTGATCTCCTTTGCTTCATTTGTTCTTCTGAAATATTTCCAATTGTTTGGGCGCCCAATTGTTCGTGAACTGGCCTCTCAGTTTGTGCTGAAAAGCCATTTTTTTTTCTTTGAAAGGAAAAAAAAAGATTTATGATCATAATTATTATCATTATGTTATATGTTGACTTTTGAAAAGATCCGACCATTGTTGCCCTTTGAGACAGTAAATGGTTCCGCATTCCCAAATCTTGAAATGATCTTTCTTCCAAAGCTATTGTTTTGTGGCTGGTGAGGTCTTAGCCAATGAGTTACAACAGAAGAGGTTTATATCAGATCAGCCCATACCTGGGTAGCTTAAATAGAGCAACTGTACTCAGAGAAAGCAATACCTTGAGTTCACATACCGAGCAGCATAGTGTGTACTCTCTGCTAATGGTGGCATCAATCAAAATTGAGGATACCATTCTGGGCTTGGGCTCTGAAGACAGATGCAGACTCCTTGAATGTTTTCCTGACATCCTTTCACAGCAAACCGAGCTACTTACCCCCCCCCATCTCAGGAAGCTCGTCAGATTCTCCCTGTTGATACGTACATTCTACATTACTTCACTGTTTGTCAGATCAATGGATGCTGAGCATGAGGGGAGGACCCAAGTGATAGTATTGACCTCAAACTGTCAGGCAGAATGTGGTTCTGGCAGTGCTAACAAACACTACTTGTCTACACAGCATTTTTGCAAATGGCAAGAAAATTCATTCCTCGGGAAGATGAATTACAAACCTACCCTCTCTTGAGCATAAATTCAGAGTCTCTCAAGGGCTAGGCTAGGTTTTAGCTCCTTCAATTTTCCCTCTACTAGGTTTCTTTGTTCAGTGTTCAAACATACCTTTCAAGGGTCCTGGCAAGATTGCTGCAAGAACACAAGATATAATAAGCAGATAGAATGCCGGAAACCCAGAGATCCAGGGGAGGAAGAAATGGGGCAGTTGGACTCTTTCTCAATTAATACTGGTTGCTGACAGGTAGGAACTAAGAGCATCTTGCAAATATGTCAGTCAATGGCTAACGCTGTTTTCTTGTTTCACATCACTTGCTTAGAATGTCAGTTTGGAAGCTGAAAGGAGCTATCCATTTCTTGCTCCTGTAGATATATGTTACTGTCCTCCTAATTTTACCCAGGACTGAAAGATCGTGGCTGCTGAATTTGATTATATTCTTTAAATGTATTATTGTTATTATTATTATTGGCTTTTCAAGACAGGGTTTCTCTGTGTAGCCTTGGCTGTCCTTGACTCGCTTTGTAGATCAAGCAGGCCTCGAACTCACAAGAGATCCACCTGCTTGTGCCTCCTAGAGTGCTGGGATTACAGGCCTGTGCCACTGTGCCCAGCATAAATGTATTATTTATTTTTTGTGTATGAGTGTTTTGCCTTCATGTATGTCTATGCACATGCATGTATGTGTGTGCCTTGTGAGCACAGGGTCCCCACGAGTATTGAATCCTCTGGGACTAGATTTATAGATGGTTGTGAATTCCCATGTAAGTGCCGAGACTTGAACCTAGGTCCTCTGGGAGAGCAGCAGTATTCTTAATCACTGAGCTGTTATATGATCTCTCCAGATGTTAGAATCACATTCTTTTTATAGCAAACAGTTTTTAGGTTTAACATGTGCATGTAAAAATCTAAATAGATTTGAGGTTTTTTTCCCCCATGTACTTGTGTTAGCTAATCTTGGTTGTCACCCTGACTATATCTGGAATCAACTAAAACCCAAGCTGCTAGGCATTCCTGTGAGGATTTTATTATTCAGAGCATCTAAAGGAGGAACCACCCTAAGTCTGGGCCATACCTACGGTGGCAGTTCACAAGAAAGGACATGGAAGAAGGGAGCTTTTTGCTTTTGCCTGCTTTCCCTCTCTTTAAATAGCAAGTTTGCCTATCCTGTTGCTGTGGCCAGCATAAACTCAAACTTTTTCAGCGTTCCAGCAAACCTTCAGGAATCACCCCAGAATTTAGCACCAGAGTGAGAGACACATTCAGCCTCACAGAGTGAACAAATACCAGATTCTCAGCCCTTCCATCATGGGTCAGCCATTGTTAGATTATCCAGACTGTAGTCCATAAGAAAGTTTAATACATCCCATATGTACATCCATTCTCGCAGTTCTGTCCTTTAGAGAGCCTTGACTAACCTTCACACTTGGAACAGTTGATGTCTTTTCTCCTTTCTGCAGGTTTCCTACCCTTTACGCGCTTATGGAGCTTCTTCTGACTTCTCTAGCTCCACACAGACTTTCTGTCCTTTCACCACATACTGTTCTCAAACCTTTCTTAATGTTTCAAGCTTTTTGCCTCTCCAAGGTTGCCAGTTTCCGAAGAACAGCACATCTTCAAAGGCATGTCTCCGACTGGTCTTGCAGATACAAAGTAGTCATGGAAACCTAAGCTTATGCTTGACTGGTGCTGATAACCTCAGAGGCAGAGATTCTAGGGAGCATGCGGCCTCAGGTGGAAGCCAAAGTTTTTATAATCTCATCTTACAAGTGACACCTTCTCAAGCCTTTGCTTTTTTGTTTTTGTGTTTTTGAGACACGGTTCCTCTGTGTAGCCTTGGCTGTCCTAAACTCACTTTGTAGACCAGGCTGATCCTTCTGTCTCTGCCTCTGCCTCCCAGAGTGCTGGGATTACAGGCATGCACCACCATGCCCAGATTAGCTTACATTCAAGACAAATTTTTACCTAAGGACAAGAGTTTTCCTCCAGCAAATCCTCAGCGGCCATTCCTGTTCTGCTTGTCTCACGACCGGTTGTCTGAAAAAGCATGGAGAAAAATGCCCCTACTAGAAATTCGAGGAAAGCTTGAAGACACTTATCCAGCCTGTGCACATTTCTCATCCTGAAATAGAAAACTTTTGCTCTCTGTGTTTCCTGGAAAGGAATCGAATTGGTGCAGAGAATGAGGATGTGCAAGCAGCAACAGATGACACAGACAGAAAGCATTCTTTGGCTTCCCACTTGCCCTTCTGCCTTTGGGTTTTATGAGTTATCTCTGTTGCCTTTTAAGAAAATACTTTCCCAAGTCCTCCATTCTCAGCTAAACTCATGTTGGCTAAGATACTTGCATGGAGCTTTTCTATGGCATAAATGAAACATGATTAATTGCTTTAAAATTTAAACACTGTGGGCATTAATTTCATGTGCTCTTAGTAAGTGCATGTTCAGTGTAAAGCAATGTCCTGGACGGTGGGAAGATGATGAGGGAACATAGAGTTGACCTCGTACATTCCACTGTCTAGTTCGATCATTTTCTTTAAAGATTATGTATTAAAAACCATTCTTTTAAATATTATGTGTATGTGTGAGAGTCCATGTGGGAGCATGCAGGCACCAGAGAAGCCAGAAGGGGGCATCAGATCTCTTAGGGCTGGAGTTACAGGTAGCTGTGAGTCAACCTGTGTTACACGATTTTCTCTGAACGTGATTTCTTCTTGGGTGTGCAGTAACTGCCATGTGTGACTAGTAGACAAAGTATGACTAGAATTTTAAGTCCAAATAGTAAATGGCTTGGGTTTTGCCTTTACGTGTATGAGTGTTTGTTTGCATTTACGAGTGAGCACCATAGGGATATTTGGTGTGAGAGGGGGCGAGAAGAAGATGTCAAATCCCTTGGAACTGGAATTACAGATGGTTATTAGCTGTTAGACCATTTCTCTAGGCCCCTTTTGTTGTTTGGAACAAGGCCTTAAACTCATGGGAATCCTCTTGCTTCAGACTCTGCGTTCTAGAATTAGGGGCATAGCCTATTATGGTCAGTTCTCAAGTGTTCTTTTATATGAAAATTGTTTCTACACCCTAGTTTCTATACTTTAATCATGCCTGGTAGTGTTTTTTGTTTTGTTTTGTTTTTTTGGCTACGTCTGGATTTATCCATGACTTAGATAAGACCTCTGGAGACATTTAAATGTTCCCTTGAAATAAGGTTTATTCTCAGTCAGAAGTTGTGAACTTATTTCAGTGACCTGTCAAAGTTCAAAATACTTGAAAGGCAGAATCAGTGAGGTGGTTTGAGCTGGCTGGTACCATAGTTAGTGAATAGGAAGTTAAATTTCTAATCATCACACATTTATTGTATGTTTTTTCTTCTTTGTGGTGTAGTATACTTTCCTATTTCATTAGCTTTTGATGTGTATATAGAATTTGGTCAACAAAATTTAAATGGCTAAATGGGAGGTTTTATCTCAGGATTTCTACTGTTGTGGTAAAACACTATGACCAAAAGCAAGTTGGGGAGGAAATGGTTTATTTGGCTTACATATCCCGAATCATAGTCCATCCACTGAGAAACACCAAGACAGGAACTCAAGGCAGGAACTGAAAGAAAGGCTTACTTTGAATTTCTATTCTGTGATAGAACACCATGACCCAAACAGCCTCGGGGAAGAAAGGGTTTATTCAGCTTACACTTCCACAGCAGTGTTTATCATGGAAGGAAGTCAGGACCGGAACTCAAGCAGGGAAAGAACCTGAAGACAGGAGCTGATGCAGAGGCCACGGAGGAGTGCTGCTTACTGGCTTGCTTCTCCTAGCTTACCCAGCCTGCTTTCCCATAGAACCCGGGACCACCAGCTCAGGGATGGCACAGCTCACATTGGGCTGGGCCCTCTCCAATCAATCACCAATTATGAAAATGCTTTCCAGACCTACCCACAGCCTAATCCCATTGAGGCATTCTTTTAATTAAGGTTCCCTCCTCTCAGATGGCTTTGGCTTTTGTCAAGTTAACATAAACTACCTAGCACAGAAGCCACTGTGGAATTCTGCTTTCTATTGACTTGCTTATCACGTCCTGCTCAGCTCTCTTTTTTATACAACTCAGGACCAACTGCTTGGGCTTCACCACTCATGTCAATCATTAATCAAGAAAATGTTCCACAGTCTTGTTCATGGACCAGTCTGGTGGAGGCATTTTCTCAATTGGAGATCTTTCTTCTCAAATGATTCTATCTTGGGTTGATTGACAAAATACTAACCCAAGAAGGCTTCTTAATGATTTTGTAAGTCTTAGGGGGGGAAAAAGCCCAAACTTTTCACTGTTTTTCAACCTGGACTACAGGTTGAAAGATATGAAGCAGGGTTAAATGTGTCCTTAATCTTGATGCCCAACTCTCAGCTCAAAGCAGAATCTCTGTAGACAACTTGTAACTCAAAAATTAGAAAAATACATGCTTGCTACTGTGATCTGTTGATTTTTGGAAGTAGTTTATTATAAAACATTATTGTAGTGATAACTAATATATTCAATTTATGGGGACTGAATAATGGAATATTATAGAAGACAAGATAGAATTAATGCCCCCCCCCCATCAGAACTGTCCATTTCCCAATTCTTGGAAACTACAGATATGTTACTTAACATCAATGGTTCTTAACTGATGAGTTGCGATCCATTTGGGAGTGAAATGACCCTTTCACAAGGGATTGCCTAAGACTATCACAAAACACAGATGTTTATAATGCAATTCATAGCAGAAGCAAAATTACAGCTATGAAGTAACAATGAAAATAATTTCATGGTTGGACGTCACCACAACACGAAGAATTGAATTAAAGGGTAACAGCATTAGGAAGGTAGAGAACCACTTCTTTACATGGTAAAAGTGTCTTTGCAGATGTGATTAAGGATCTTGATGCAGAGCTACTCTGGCTTATCAGTCTGAATCCAGTGTAATGATAAGAGTTCTTATGTCAGTGAGGCAGGTGAGTAAGGGAAGGAGATGTGACAATGGAAATTGTTGTTTGATAGCCACCCCAGTAGTGAGAGCACCTACAAACCAAAGACAGGGTTCCATCCAACTAAGCTTGGTGAATATGAGATTTTTTTTTTTTTAACAGGAGCATGCATGACTTGAAGTGTGGAAGCCTCGTAAAAAAACCTGTACTCTTGAAGCGTCTCTTGTGCAACATACAAGCAGCTACACTATCGAGGAGTCCCACACCTATCAATTGCTATCTCTTATATCACATTGGGGAGCAGAGGGCACTCGTAAAAAATGACAGGGCCTTAGAACCTGGTGGGCCCTATGACATTATGACCCCTATGAGCCTCCATGCTCCCTCTGGGAGGAAATGCAAATAGGCTAAGTCATTTGCAGCTGATCACAGCTTCTGTGAGCCAAGACAGTGATGATCATGTCCAACTTGGAGGAAATAGCTATGTGACAAAGCAGAGACCAAAGCAATGGGGTCAAGGACCCATGGACTGTGAGTGACCTGTAGAAGCTGAAACAGGAGAGTCGCTAGGAGGAAATCAGTGTTGCTAATACCTTGACATCAGCTCTATAAGATTTGTTTTGGACTTCCGACCTCCAGAAATGTAAGATAATAAATTTACATTATAAACTAGTCAGTTATAATAATTTATTACAACAACAGGAAATTAATACTTTATTATGATTAAATAGGTAATTCCCATCTCTTCTCTTTGCTATAGAAAGATATTTATACATTTAGAATGATACATTATGATATAACCCCAGAAATATATTCAGAAAATATATTTTTCTAAAGTCCACAAAATCATTTATTATGGTGGAAAAATCAAGATGGTAGCATTACTTGAGTATACATTATGAAGGGGAAAAACATGCATTACACAATTCATCATTTTAAATGTGGGTTAACGGAACACAGATGAGGGTAGGGTAAAGGTGAATGAGTTATTTAGACACAACAGGATTGAAGAACATATGATCACATAGAGTCTGTGGCTGTATGCATAGGGCCAGCACAGGGTTAGGCCAGATGTGGTATTAGCACTGAGAGAGGGAAGTAGATACGAGCTCCCATTCCTAAGCAAGAAGATGGCACCACTGACATCCACTTGCAAAGGAAAATTCAGTTTCCTTCGACAGAGCCTCACTGAGCATGTTAACTACACTTAATGGTAGCCCGGGCCTAGAAGTAGATGGCTAACCCAAAACTAACTTCATGGTATTCTTGTAAACTTTTTGTCTCATATTGCTTTGTTTGAACATTTTTGGGGCATTTTTTTTTCCTTACTAGTCTCTGCTTGTATATTATGGTTTATGAGTTGTATGTGTGTGTTTTTCCTTTTTTTTTTTTTTATTTAAAATTTTTGTTTGTTTGTGTCATAGTTAAGGTTTTATTGCTGTGAAGAGACACCACGACCATGGCAACTCTTATAAGGGGAAACATTTCGTTGGGGCTGGCTTACAGTTTCAGAGCCTTAGTTCATTATTGTCATGGCAGTGTGCAGGCAGACATGGTGCCGGAGATGGAGCTGAGAGTTCTTGATTGGCAGGCAGCAGCAGGAGAGGTAGCTTGGGCATATATGAGACTGCAGAGCCCACCTCCACAGTGACACACTTCCTCCAACAAGGCCACGCCTCCTAGTAGTGCCACTCCCTCACTATGGGCCAAGCTTTCAAACCTGTACCCATGGGCCATACCCATTCAAGTCGCCGCAGTATGCATGCCTGTTTTCTTCCCTCTAAAGAGAGAGAGAGAGAGTACGTGGAGTTAGAGGAGGGGGTGAGCAAAGAGGTAAGGAGGATCTAGAGAGAGAATTTGGGGGAGGGGAACCATGATCCGAATATATTGTATGAAAATGTATTTATATGTTAAGTATAAAACATTTTATAATGTAGATTTATTGATTTTGAGTACTGTAAACTAAAATTATGTTAATAAAGAATTGGTGGGTAGTTTCTATGTCTTGAGGTTTTAAAGATTCACACACACACACACACACACACACACACACACACACACACACGAGTATATATACAAATCTGTGTCTACTCTGCTTATAGAGTTTAGGTCCAGAAAAAAAAAAAAAAAAGAAAATTGGAGTTAATAAATGTTTACTAAAAAGACTGAAATGGTAATTTGTACTTTTTGAAAATAAATTTCACTATGGAGCAGTTTCTCATCTTTGAGAGAGTAAATAGTTTCACCTAGCCTTAACAATGGCTACTGTTTTTCTTTATCTATGTGTTTTAAATAAGCTTTATTGTTAAAAGTTCATGCATAAAAATCAGGGAATGTAGTACCATCAACTCCTATGTTCCATTGCCCTGCTTTAACTCATCCACAGGTCTATTACAAGTTCTGTCACTCAGTCTCTTCACAATAGGGGTTATTTAAGAGAAAATTCCAAACAAAGACTTTTAAACAAAGATTTCAGTCTGGGCTGTGAAATGAAAGAGAATAAAGGAGTCTTTTACAAAGCTTAACCATGCTGAGAACATCACACCTAATAAATCTAACAATGATTTTTAAATACGTTAATAGAACTGGTTCAGTTTTTTTTTTTTTCCAGTAATCTGCATTTTTAATGAAACCCTACAGGAGGTTCCGGGCTTTTCTGTGAATCCCTGCTTTCAACATTGTTTTATAATGTCCTATTATGGAAGTGCAAGAGAACCTTTTTGAGGTTTGAAGCTGCTCAAACTGTTTATTCTTTGAACTGTTTGAACACCCACTAGGAGTGCTTGTAGACATTCGCTGAATCTGTTGTTTATTGAATAGTCAGCACATCTTATTGGAGGATTCGGAGAAAGTGAGAGACTTCCACAAGATTACAAAATGGAATAAAGAAAGGAGAACTGAAGGGGAAGGAGGAACAGCTTGCTACAGCAGGTAAGCATGGGAGCATCTTGGGCAGGGATCATGATTCTGAATGCCGAGGTGTGAGCAACTCTGCATCCTGGGTTAGCAACTCCAGCCAGAAGGATCTGAGAGCCAGATGAAAGCAAGGTGGTCTTGAGGTTAGAACTCCAGCCTGAAAAAGGGATAGGGTTGAGATGTTCTGGTGAACAAACATGGCACAGGTTAGCAAGGACTAGCATTAAGACTTCACAGAAGTGGGAGAGTGTGTGCAAATTCATACGCAATAGAGACAGAATGTACACACGCTTGCGCAGATTAGATGCACTTCTACTAAGGCAGAGAGTGATCTGAGCATGGGCTAGAGGTGTGGTCACTTCAGGGTCCTTGACTAGAGATAAACACTGCTGGCTTAAGAAGCGTTTTCCGATTCCAGTTTGTACTAGATGACAATGCTCTGCTGGCATTTCTGATTCATTATCTGTTGGGATTCTGAAGCTTTCCAGAGGTACACGAGTAGTTGCAGCGAAGGACACCTGCTTTATCTGGTCTCTCTCAGACCACACGGCTTGTAAATGAAAGGAGCTCTTTGAGAACAGAAGGGCTAGGCAGTGACAGCCACGGGCAGTACTTTTGATGCGGGACAGTCTGCTGACAAGCTCCTGACACTGAATCAAACATTTGGGACATTGGGAGGAAAGCAGGACCGGGATCCGGGACATCCAGATCGAAGACCTCATGGGACCCCAGTGCATTTCTTTCCTAAATATAAAATTGAAGTAATTACCAATCAAACACACCACTGAGATGAATAATGAAAAGCTAATAATTGTTTTCCTTCCCTTTTAAAGAAACACACCACATTCAGACGCCCATTTACAGACATTTTCAGTTAAAATGTCACATAATATTTGTTATATCAACAGAAGAATGGAAATTGAGTTGGCGGTGAAGCACTGCAGTGACAACTGTTGCCTTGGAAACTGTAGTAAGCAATCACAATTACAATTAGCAAGACTCCTACAAAGTGTGCATAAATACTCACACAGCAGAGATGAGTGTCACCCATCAGACAGCAGAGCAAGCCGTGGGACTGGCCTCTTTTTCTCTGTGACACATCCTGTGGATATTAAGGTTCTGGTAAGAGACACTGTGTAGCATCTTTGAGCGCAGGTGAATATATTCCTTTCATTTGCTGGTTTGGGGCTCCCAGCATAATGACATTTGACATACAGCAGATTAGACGGATGCTTCAAGTGACCCTTAGTTGAAGTACAGCTGGTCTTGAATGGACTTTTAAACAAAGCCTGGCTTCAGAAGAGAATGAGGCAATTGTACATAATAAATAATGCTGTGGTGCGATTACGAGGATGCTCTGGAGAGCAGTCCCGTGACACTGAGGGAATGGGTAAAGCGGGCGATTCAATCGCTTTCCGCTACTTGACTCTAGGTTTCTTCATTATTACCTTGGAAGTGTTCCTTTTGATTCAGTCTGCACTGTCAAATTGAAAGAAGCCACAGAAAGAGTGAGGGATAGGTCTGCTCCCGCTTTGACACCTCGGGAGAGTCCTGTCCTCCGAGTTCTTTCACAAACAAGGGAGAAGAGACAGTTAAGTCAGGTGTGGTTTGTGTTTCAAACAAAGCTTTGGAGGCAAAGTTATCTTCCTAGCAAAACCGTTGCTATTTTTAGGGCCATAGGGCATGCCAAAAACTCCATTCTCTTATACACAGTAGAATTTTTTTCTGTTCGGCTTGTCTGAGCATGTTGGCTGCCTGGGGCTCTCCAGTAAACACATGCTGTGAGTGGTTGCTATGATGTGGGGGCGAAGGGGGTGAGGGGGGCTGCGGTGTTGACATGCTTCCTCTGAGAGCAGAGGCCTTGACCCAGGCTTGAAAGAAGTCTGCTAAAATAGGGAAAACAAATGGCCTTGATGTAGATACTGAAATAATTGGAAGAAGCCATCCAGCAGAATCTGTAAGGAGAGGGTTGGGGAGGGAGGGTATAGAAGCAGGGGCAGGCCCAGCAAAGTGACCTCCCTTCTCTAGAGAATGTCAAGTGCTTCTGAGTGCTTCCACTAGGGCCTGGCTTTCTCTGCAATAGAGGCCAAGTCAGGTATTGTCAGACCTATGGGTTATGAATGCTTGCCTGTGGGAATGTTCTACTTGCTAAGGAGCAGGGTATCGCCCGGAACAGAGGGCAGCAATACTGCCTCAGTTCCCAGTTCTCACTACTCCAGGCCCTTGCCCCAGAAACTAAAAACTGCCTGGAATCAAATAAGGTCCCAACAGTCACAAAAATGTTACAAAACGGACAGGTAGAGTGTCTTAGGTTTCTCTCCTTATAATCTGATCAAGGTAGAAAAGTAAATTAGTTTCAGTCAAAACTGGAATTTCATCTTTCTGTTGTTTTATTTTATTTGAGACGGAGTTTTACTCTGCAGCTTAGCTAGCCTGGAACACACTGTGTGGTTCAGATTGGCACTGAAATTATGATAATCCTCCTGTCTCAGCCTTTTGAGTGTTTCTGTTGCTGGTGTGAGCCATCTCAGTGGGCCATTACTTTCAACAGCTCTGAAGGTGTAATTCCTTTTTAGAAGATCAGCGCTGTGCAGTCCTTCCAAAGAGAGGAAAGAGGCATGCCAGGGCTTCAACCTTATAAAAAGAAAAAAAGATAGGGTTGGGTAGGAGGGGTTAGGACGGTTGCTGGGAAAACATGCTCCTATTGTTCTCTTTGTGTGTTCTGTTGTTGTTTGTTTTTGTTTGTTTGTTTTGACTTGATATGAACTAGGTCATCTGGGAAGAGGAAGCTTCAATTGAGAAAATGTCTCCCTGGTTTTGGTCTGTAGGAAAGTCTCGATTAAAGATTGATGTGGGAAGGCCCAGTCCACTGTGAATGGTGCCAGCCTGGGAAGGTGATCCTGCATTGTGTAAGAAAGCAAACTGAGCAATCTGCGGTGAGCGGGCCAGTAGGCAGAATTCCTCCACTGTTTTTACTTCATCCAGGTTCTTGCCTTTGGTACCTGCACTGATTCTTTACCCAACCCCCAGAACACTAATGTTTTGCTTAATAGTGAACTCTAATCTGTAGGAACGTAATCGATCCTCCCTCCCCTAATTGCTTTGGGTCATGGTCATTATCACAGCAATAGAAAGCAAACTTGAACAGGTATTGTTGTCAATTATGAATACTAGGTTCCACCTACAACAGACAAAAGGGAGGCTTCTCAATTGCAGGGATTGGAAAGACAGACATCCTATGTGTGTATAAAGGGGATGACAATGGAGCTGGAAAGTACCAGGAGAAGCCTATTAACCAGGAGAAGCCTGTTTTGGAAGGAGCCAGCGCTCATGACTCACAGCATTTCAGGAGTTTGTTGCTCTCTGTGGGTGCAGCTTTGCACAGCCTCTCTGGGCTTTTGCTGTTCCCCAAAGCTCTACCTCTTATTGGGAACCCTCCAGGAGGATACAGAGGCTGCTTTCTGATCTGACAGCAATTTGACTCTCTGCTTGGAGCTCCTCTTGTCATTGTCGTCTCCTCTTCCTCCTCCTCCTCTTTCTCCATTCCTATACTCCCTTTATTAACGGAAGGACACAGTGACTGTCTATCAGATTCTCCAAAGGTCTTAGGTATCACCACAATTAGGCCTTAAGTAATAGTCCCGAGGTAAGATGTGATATTGAGTCATCTAGAAAATAGTATCAGACTGCCAACTGCTGAGGACCGTCTTAGTTTCTAACGCTTTCTCACTTTCACAACTTACACTCCCTGTAGAAATGTGTGCACGTGGTAACAAGCAGAGTGACACTGAAGGTAATATGAAAAGCGTAGGCCTTCCACCCATTCTCATCCGAGCCCCAACCTCCAGGGCAACTGTATGTCCAGGCTTCTAACTGTTGTCTTCTCTATTAGTCAAGGAATGCTAGAGGAACAGGACTAACAGAATGAACATACATTATGAAAGGAGACTTAGTAGGTTATACTTTATGTAACTATTATCTGGGTAGTCCTATTTTGGATGTCTGCACTCAGGAGAGGCCACAGACCTGATAGTTGCTTTGTGTGTGAAGCTAGATGTCTCTGCAGTTCCAAACTGGCACTTAAGACCTAGAAGATTCTTGGAGAGGTCTTCAGTCCACACTGGCAGACTGAAAAAGCTGGGTTCTGATGTCAATGAAGGATATCAGTGGCGTCATCACCATCATCATCATCATCAGCAGCAGCAGCAATAGAATAGAGGCACTCATTAGCAAGAAGCAAAGGCAGGCAAGCAGCAAGCACTACTGTACCCTTTGATCTCTTTGTCTCTGGGGTGATACCCAAAGATACCACCAACTTCTTGGGAAGGTTTTATCTTCTCAGTTAAGCCTTCCTGAACATGTCCTAGCAGAGCTGCCTCTTTAAACGATTGGCTCTCAGTTGCTTCTAAATGCAAATCAATTTAGCAATCGATATCAACCACCACACCCTCATAACTGTAATCGATGGCCTTCAATTTCTTGATGTATTTTGAACTTTAAACAATATTAGATGTTGACTCTCAGTTGTGAAAGACAAAGGCTTGGCAACTTTATTTCTACAGTATTTTGTCCTTACATTATTTTTTTTTAAATATTTCATTATGTAATGTTGTGATTACATAATTTCTGTCTAGTTTTGTTTTATTCCTTTTATATATTTCTACATGACTTCTCTCCTGCAAATTCTTTTGTGTCCCAGCCATGATTCAACTTCACATTGTCAAGATAATTATCTACCAAATTCTTTTCTCTTCCTCTTTCCTTTTTTCCTTCCTTCCACCCTCCCTCCCTTTCTTCCATCCTTCTTCCTTTCCTTCCTCCTTCTCTTCTTTTTTTTCCTCTTTGGAAATAAGGTCTTGCTCTGCGGCACAGGCTACCTTCAAACCCTTGAACCTGACCTGCCCGAGTCTCCTCACTGTGGAGATTATAATTGTGTACCAGTGTGTCTAACAATAATTAACATTTTAGTCAGTTCTCAAACCTCAGGAAATGGACTTTTTAGAGCTTTTGCTATAGGTTGAAACCAAACAAACCCAGGTTACACTATAGCTGTTCATATTGTTCACTGTGAAGCTGAATAGTGTGTGAGGTTACTACATTTCCTTCTATAAGAAAAGACTACTCAAGATAAAATCATAGCTTCAGTGTAAAAATTGTTCTTTGCTCCCATTTTTCAACAATTGCTTAAATTCTAGAATACTTCACTCATGAATCTCTCAACATCTTTTGATTGCTCTTTCTGTTGATTTTCCCTGCTGGGTTCTAGTAGACTTATGCTCTTCAGTCACATTTAAAAGCAAAGGCAGGAGGGGCTGGAGAGATGGGTCAGTATTAAATAATACTGGCAGCTCTTCCAGAGAACCCAGGTTCCATTTCTAGCATCCACACGGTGGCTTACAATCATCTGCAACTAATTGTGGAAGATTTGATGCCCTTTTTGGCCTCCTTGGGTATCAGGCATGCATGTGGAGTATAGACATATATGATGATAAAACACCCATACACATAAAAACAATAAGATAGGAACTTTAAAAGCAAATGCTCTGCACTTCCCCTGTCTTAGAAAGAAGGCTTTGTGCTTGGTTGTGAGCAAGAAGCTTGGGGTGTACTCCTGGTTGCCTAGCTTTTGGGTGAGTATACTGGAGTTCTTCCTTAGGCCACAATGATGACATATCTCTGGCCAACAGCATCTAACACAGAGCCTTTGCTTGTTACAGGCCAAAGTCTGTTCCCCTTCCATAAAGAAGCCTCTGGAGTTTTTGGTGGGGATAAATGCCTAGGCTGCATACAGCAGGAGGGAGAGATAGGGTACTCCCTGATACATCGCTGTGTGTGTGCAGACATGCCAAGACTCCTCCAGACAACCCAGTGTCTTCACATCTCCCTTTCTTGTAGCTAGAGAGCCAAGATTCTACTTCCTGCAACTCCCTCAACTGGGTTTTGGGTTGTGGTTCTGTGTCTTTGCTCTGTCTACTACGATCCCACCCATGTTCCACCTAGCAGAAATGTTTTGGAACCTCTCACTCATCAGTGCAATGGATTGAGTGTTTGTATTGCCCCTTCCTCAGTTTTGAACATCTCATGGTACCACCTTTGGGCCTATCACAGTGTCTCTTCATGTCACCTTCGTCCAACCACCAAGTCCCTCGGATTGACTAGTCCAGTGGCTGTCAACACTAGATAGATGCACATAGAATCACTTAGAGACTTCAAAATGCCAGTCTTGCCTCCATTTTAGTTTCTAAGGAGTTACTTCTGGGAATTGTTATTTACAATTTTTTCTTTATTTTGGTAAAATTTAAAACTTATGGAAAAGTGGCAAGAAAGGTATAAATATTCACATGAACCTGTATGCAGCAATTGGTCAGGGTTTCCTTCATTTGCTCTGTCGTTCTTTCTTTCTCTTTTTTCTCCCCTGACAATTTGAGGGTAAATCCTTACCTCTGGATGTTCTTCAGTATGTGCATCTAAGAATAAGACTTCATAAGCACAGTACCCATTACCAAAATCAGGAATGTAAAGTTAACTTCTGATCACTTGATGATGCCGGTTTGCAACACACACACACACACACACACACACACACACACACACACACACACACCTGGAAAATCTGCCAATTCCAAACCAAGAGACTTCCTATTGTTTGAAAATTGGAATAGGTGAGTGGACCTGACTCACAGCTGGGTCATTCGCCACTTACCTGGCCTCTGTTGAGTTAAGACAGCAATGTTTTCGGACCATGGCAGGTGTTCAGTAAACCTCCCCTCCCAGCTGTATTTTTTGCGGGGTGGGGTGGGGGGAAGGTGTCTGACATCCTTTTGCTTCTACCTGTCCATACTTCTTCAGGAGGGACCCACCATCCTGATCATCCTACCAGCTCTCACAGCCATCTTGAGGTTTTAAAGTCCGACTTATTTTTTTTTTTTGTTTTATTTTGTTGTTGTTGTTTTTTATTTTATTTTATTTTTTGAAACAGGGTTTCACTATGTAGGCTTGGCTGGCCTGGCACTGGCACTTACCGTGAGACTTGGCTGGCCTTGAACTCATAGAGTTCTGCTTGCCTCTCTGCTGGGATAAAGATGTGCGCTACTGGTGAAAGCCTGTCTTATTTTTAAATATCTAAAGACCAAATTCTGGTAACACTTCTTGCCTCAACATTCCCAGGCTGTAGGAGGGGTGCAAACAGAAGGCTGTCAGGTTATTGGGCCCAGGAACACCATGCAGAGAAACTTGTATGAGACCTAGAGTTAGACAGAGGTACCCACTGTGGAGGTGCTTCCGTGAGCCTGAAGACATGGCCCTGCCCCCCTCTGATCTTCACTGTCTAATAGACAGTCAGCAGTGAGGGGTTCTGGGAAGTGTGGCTCTTAGTTTCCCTGGGCTAGCTGCACATGGCAGGAAAGGAGGCTGGATACTCGCTCTGAGACAGCAGGAAGGTAACTGGGCTCTCTTGTAAATTCACCAACTTTCTCCTGGATGTTCAGGAAGTTTATAGAACTTGCTCTAAGGCCACCAGCAAGAAAAGACCTCTGAGCCCCAGTGATACTCTCTAGTGCTTTTACTGACGATTTACTTGTTTTTTTTCTCTTTGCAAAGGTATAAATAAAATTAATTACATGAAAACAGAAACTCAAGGACAAATGAAAGAGAGAACAAACAGAAAAGCTCTAATGGAGGCCTAAGGCATCACATCCTTTCCTTTGAAAACGCTTGTGGCCCTGCTTTAACACCCATAGCCACCTACCCCCATTCTGACTTGGAAAGTTATTATTTGATAGGCCTGTTATATTGAAAAGTATAGCTTGCGTCTTAGGTATCTCAGGACTTTATGTAACATTTCCTGTTCTATAGGATCTAACAACGTTGCTTGTTGAGAATGCTTATCAGCTACTTGGCTCTGCTGTGTGTGTCCATGTTAATTCCACAGAATAACTATATGAAGTAGGTCTTCTTTCTGGCTCCATCTTACTGCTTAGGGTCTGAAGCTTTGGATCTGAACAGCTGTAACTAGCCTGAGGTCACCCAGCAAGGAGGTGGCAGAAGATGGCTGAGGACGAATGTGAACAGTCTGACTTCAGAATTTGTACTTCCTCGACTGCTGCCGCCTCTTGGCCATGGACCAACAAAATATAGTCATTAATTATCTGCCTACAAATTATAAGTGTTCTTCCTCTCAGATGGAAACTATATTGGTGTTTTCAGTTTCCACGCATTTCTAAGCAAATGAATGTCAGTGATCTCCTCAGTGTTGGCCAGGTGGATCGGAGTGCCCCTTGGGGTCAGCTCTTCCGCATTTTAAAGTTGACCCTGCCACCTACTTGATGTGTGGTCTTGAAGAAGCCACTTAACCTTTCTTGCTTCTCAGCTCCAACTTCCATCATTGGACATTTACATAAGATTTGTTGCCATAGTAATAGAAAATAATACTGACCTATCTCTCAGGAGTGAGTGCCATGGGGATTGATTAATTTACAGCTGTGAAGAGCTTTCAGCTTACTAACTGCTAAACAACTGTGCAATCGTAAAGAGAATTTAAAACACCATCAGCCTGTGGAGCAGGCCCGCGTTTGATACCACATTATACGTTAACTATTAGGATTACTACTCATAATAAACCTTTATGAGGTACTTTAGGAGGTTGAAGTGTTTTTATGAGAGATAATTAGTTGTTCCAACCAGTTCTATGAGGTAGGTCAGTATTTTTATCATCCCTATTTTAGAAATCACATTAAATTGGCACGTGCATCATTAAGAAAGCCGTAAAATTTCTTGATATTTGGAAGCAACCTGTGAGTGGAGACAGTTTTCATATAGCTATCTCACCTAGCATGTGGATCTTGGTAGGACCATGGGTGGGTGGGGTATTTCATTCCCAGCTTACAACACTGGCCATTCTTCTAATCATTTTGATGTTCACATAGTGACTATGTAGAATTCCTTGTGATAGCCTCATTGTGTATCAGTCTGGTGCATCTAGGAAAAAAGTCAAGTCCACTCTAGATACTTCAATCAAGTGGCTGGGTGAGGCAGTGTACACCTCTAACCCCAGCACTCAGGAGGTAGAGCCTGGTGGATCTCTGCGTGTAAGATCAGTCTGGTTTACATGCGAGGACTGTCTAGAATGACCCTGTCTCAACAAAAACAACAAAACAAAGCAGAAGTGTTCACTGGGCTTGCTTTAGAGTCAGACAATGGAAAAATTGGGAGGGGGTGGTCAGAAGATCTCTCAAGAAGGAGAGGTCATATCTGACATTAGTCCTCAGGTTCCGTCTCACTTCCAGGTGTTGGGGAGCAGAAGGGAGGCCGTTAGGTTACCGAGTCCGGGAACGCTATGTGAGGAATCTGCTACAAGATCTGGAGTTAGAGGGAGGTACCTACCTGTAGAGATGCTCCCACGAGCCTGAAGACATCGGCCCTGCTCCCCTCTGATCATCGCTGTCTAATAGGGGGCAATGGGAAGTGTGGCTCTTAGTTTCCCTGGCAGGAAAGGAGGCTGGGTGCTTCATTGAGAGGCAGCAGGAAAGTAACGGGGTCCTCTTGTAAATTCACTAACTTTCCCCTGGAAGATTCATCAATGTGTTTCAAGGCCACCAGCAAATGGTGGACCTTCAATTCTAACTCATATTGCCAAGTGTCATGGGGGCTCCAGGCACCATCCTTGGGCTGAGTTGTGTACTTGTTCACCAGTGGGGCTTCAGTGGCAGATGTTGAGAAAATTCCTCTTTACCTACCTTCTAAGGAGAATGGGGATCAAATTAAATCCTCCATTTTAGGTTTGGGTCTTACTGAGGAGGCAGGGGAATAAGGTGGGGAGAGAGGCCTGCAGAGTCAGCATATGAGAAAAATCAGTTGGCAATGAGGAAAGTTGAAAACTCCAGCTTAGATCACAAAACTGGCTTATGCCGCTCGTACAGGCACAGAGATAGCCTGAAAGTCACCTATGGCTCATTCCATTACCAAAGAGTTCGCCCTGGGTGGAGAATTCAGATGTGTACTAGGAATACATAATATAAGGTGTTCTGTGTATCACACGGAACAGGCAGAGCATGCACAGAAGAGCCCATGCTATGAAAAGATGCCTCAAACTCATCACTTCTAAATGACTCCTGAAATCATTCCAACATTACACAAAATCCCCTTTCTTTCTGTAGCAGGCCCATTGGGCTGTTTAGCTCTGCTTTCCTTTTCCCCTCTAGCCTGCTCTTCCTCCCCCCCTCAGAAGTATGTTCTAAGTTCATAAACAGCTCTTGCTTTTGTCAGCTTTTGTATGTCTCTGCTCAGTTCTTCCTTAGGGGACACAGGAACCTGGAACTCCTGTTAGGGACAGCCAGCCTCCTCCTCCCATATTGTTAATACAACTCACAAACACAAGCTAGGTTTGCATTTTGTAAATGGGATTTACAAATTTTATGGAAGTACATATGAAGAGAAATCCAGGATTGAGATGAGATTTTCTTTCCTTGGAATATAGTCAGAGCTCCTTTCTTTGAGCCTGTGGCTGGGGGGGGGGGGTGGTTGCTGAGGTGGCTCAGCTTGCTGCCAAGGCTTATGACATGAGTTTGATCCCTGGGACCCACATGGTGAAAGGAGAGAACCAACTTCTACAAGTTGTCCTCTGACCTACACATGCATGTCATACATGGATACATACCCTAACACACAGAGATACACTCAGATACACACACACACACACACACACACACACACACACACACACACAGAGGGAGACAGACATTGAGACAGACAGACAGTCACAGACACAGAAAGAAAGACACAGAGACAGAGGTACAGAGAGATAGAGGCTAAATAAATGAGGTCATGAGTAAATGTAATTTATGAAGACTAGTAGAAAGTTGGGTGTGTCACGTGTCGGGTTCTTTCAGGCGGTGGTTGCTGCTCTTGCTGCATTCACATGGGTTTTCACAGAAGAGGTTAAAAGGATACTTGCAGCCTGTAATTCATCCTGAAATGCTTCAGAGAGTGTTGTAGGCTCTACTGGCCTTATTCTTAAACAGGGACTTGGCACACTGATATTGGTAATCTCATCATATCAAGAGTGACTAAACTACAATGCATGTTCATAAAATAGCTGATCAAAAATAATTCCATCCAGTTTTCTGATCTCCACCCTATGAGAAGGTGTTTTGATGTGTTAAAAGTAACATACCTGGTTCGGTAAACTGAGGTAAGCTTCTTTCTTTCTTTCTTTCTTTCTTTCTTTCTTTCTTTCTTTCTTTC
>NW_026586463.1:6172215-6263649 GCF_907164565.1 Psammomys obesus
TTCTTTCTTTCTTTCTTTCTTTCTTTCTTTCTTTCTTTCTTTCTTTCTTTCTTTCTTTCTTTCTTTCCTTCCTTCCTTCCTTCTTTCTCTCTCTCTCTCTCTCTCTCTGTCTTTCTCCTTCTTTCTTTTCCTTTCTTAATACGTTAGGAGTGTTTGCCCTGCCCACCTGGAATGTGGGCACTTGAGAAGGGTCAGTTGTGCTGATACGTTTAAAGTGTTAGGTAACACGTACTGGGTCAATTTGTCCAGGACTGAAGCTGTATTGCCTTGATGCTCCTGGATGATGCTAAAACACGGCCTCTGGAAACACCGAGAAAGCCTTACGGGGAAACAGTGTGCGCAGCTACCTTCCATTAGTCATCCCACAACGTCATGAACTCACTCAGTGTTTATGCCCACCCTCTCCCCTAGAGACAGGACCATTGCTCCTGTGGCCTGCTGTTTGCCCAGGAAAAAGCCTGATCATTTGTATTGTTCTGAGAAAGGACTTGTCAGACTCTGCCCCCTGAACTCCTGCTTTTCATCACTCTCTGTGGCTGCAGAGCCCCGTGGAGGAAGACAATATCCAAATTGCTTTTCATCCAATAACTTATCCCTGACAGCGGCAGCAAATCTGAACTGATTCGAAGTGAGGTGTGGCAGGGGAGCCGCCCTTTTGCAAGGATCCTTGTACTATTTTGATCTGCTTGTTTAAGCTGCTGGATGATAGTCATCATCTCTGGGAGAATTTCCTTGTGAGTAAAGCCAATATCCAAACTAGACAAATCGTCCCTTTGATTTGTCTGAGTTAAACAGGGCTTCAAGCTCAGGCCCTCTTTACCCATGTGACACAGAGATGGCCAGAGGCAGCTTTTAAGCAAAGTTGGCCAAGTGTGTCTGAGTTCGGAGTCCACTTCCCAAGCCCAGACAGAACACCTGACCTTAGCGCATGTCTTTCTGTGGAGTGGTCCTTAGGTGAGCCGGAAGAGAACCATATGTTTCTTAGTTTTCTGGGCATATGCTTTCCTGTCAGTAAACATTATGTATGGCGTTGCTTCTAATGCAGTGTTCGAATCTCCAAATAGGTGGACTGGAACAAGGCTGGAGTGGTAACAGCCCCATTACACTACATCCTCAGGAATTCATGGCCTAGAAGGGAGCCACAGGAGAGACCAGCTGGGCATCACCTCTCAATGCCACAAATACTTGCTTCAAAAACAATTTGCTCATAAATAACGCAACTCTACAAAATTAGTGTGCTAACCAAAAGGCAACGATACCCAAAGGACGCATTCCTGTTCGAATTTAATTGATTTAAAATTAGCGTTCTTTTCTTTTGATGGCTTCATTCTTGTTTACTGGGAAAACATTCACAGAAAAAAAACACACACACACACACATACACACATAGTGTGTACCTGGGTATTGCTATTCTCACTGGCAAATAGGTTCCACACGGTGCCTGGATACATATTTGCCTCAGAGACTGGGACTACTCGGAAGGAACTGTTCAGAGCTCCCAAGGAAAAGCTATCTTGGCTTGACAAGGGTGTTGTTGGTTTATGAAATCACCTTGCAGAACAGTTCTAGGGGTGTGCCTCAATTGCTGGGGTCACAGAACACACTCTGTTGGGAAAGTGGTCCTGCCAAGCTGTGGTGCTGGCTCTACTTTCATTTCTTGATTTTAGGTGTGTGTGTGGGGGAGGTGTAAGGTAAGGCAGGGCAGGATGGGGCTGCTTGCTTAGTGGAGAATCTGTCTGGAGACAGATTTTTTTTTAAATGTTGTTATAATCTCTTTGTTGCTTTTTCATCCGAATGATGGAGATGATTCTTCAGCGAGTTTATAGCATGAGAAAATACTAAGAGATGCATGCTGGAGGCATGAGGTCGCTTTAGATAAAATGTCTAATGTACCTTGAAGCCTCCAATTTCTCCTCCAGTTTAAACACAAATGACATGCATTCTTTTTACAAATGTGATGCTTGTTCATTGTGGGAAGTAAAAGGAAAATGAGAAACAAAAACAAATATTAGCCTTAATGGTAGCACTCAGCAGTAATTTAAAATCTCATTAGCATATTATTAATTGTACACAATAAGCATTTCATTATGAATTTTTGCACATGCAGAAAGCCCCCTTTATATTATTCTTTCTTGTCCTTTTTCCTCCTTCCCCCCTCATTCCCTTCTCTTTCTGAACAGAGGCACTTTTTTGTTTGTTTGTTTTGTTTGAGATAGTGTATCACATAGCCCAGGCTGGTCTCAAACCAGCCCTGTAGCAGACAAATACCTTGAACTGATTTTTTGCTTCACATCTCCCCATTTCCCACACCCAGGGCTGAGGTTACAGGTGCGTCACCATGCCCAGCTAGAAGTAACTTTTAAAAAATAGTTTTTAAATTTTATTTTGCCTGGGGTCTCATGTGAGTGTGTGTGTGTATTAATCTAGCCTCTTTATATGTATGCCAGGGATGAAACTCAGGTCTTTAGGCAAGTGCTTTTACACACTGACTATTTCATTGCCTTTTAATGCGTCTGCTATCCATAATTTACAATGTAACATATTAGTAAAAATGTTTTTTAGTGGGCCTCCTTTACATGTTTTATTTACTTTTGCATGTTTATCATAGTGAATTTGTGTTTCCATGCTCAATGCTATGCGTTATTACAGAAATAGCTTTACAGAATTTCAGTGTGAGGACTAACATTACTTCTAGGTTCATGTGTATGGTGCATGCACATGTGTGTTTTTGTGTGTGCAAATGCAGGAACATGTGTGCATGGGCCTATGGAGGCCTGAGGTTGATGTTAGGTGTCTACCTCAACCACTTTGGACCTTATATATTGTGGCAGGGTTCTTTTTTAGGGTTAATATTGCTGTGATGAAACACTATGACCAAAAGCAAGTTGGGGTGGCTTATGCTTTCATATTGCTGTTCATCATTGAAGGAAGTCAGGACAGAAACTCAGGCAGGGCAGTAATCTGGAGACAGGAGCTAACGCAGAGTCCATGGAGAGGTTCTGCCAACCGGCTTGCTCAGCTTGCTTTCTTGAAGAACCCAGGACTACCAGCCTAGGGATGGCACTACCCATAATGGGCTCACCACAGTGGAATTACCCATAGTGACTGATGGACCCTCCCCTATCAATCACTAATTAAAAATGCCTTACATCTGGATCTTATGGAGGCATTTCCTCAATTGTTTCCCTCCTTTCAGATAGCTCTAGTTTGTTTGTCAAGTTGACATAAGCCCAGCCATTACACAGGGTCTTTGGCTGAATCCAGGGTTTGCTTTTATTAATCTGTCTAGCCGGCTTGCTTCGGAGATTCCCCTATTCCAGCCCTGTGTTTGCTGGGATTGTAGGCAGGATGCCGAATCCATCTAGGTCTTAAGGATCTGAGCCCTAGCTCTCCAGCTTTCATGATACATGCTTTACATGCTGAGCCATCTCTCTAGTGTCTCTGCTGTCCCTCTGAGCCTTTAGATAGAGGGTCTTGTGATGTAACCTAGGCCGGTCCTGAATGTGTCATTTCTCTGCTTTAGTGTTCTTAACTGCTAGGGATTACAGGCATGTACCACCATGGGCTGGTTTTCCAAATTTTCATTGTTATGGTAAATGTCCTGGAGGTAAATTTGGTTTTTCTTTATAAATGGCTAGAAATCAAATGGCTAACTATTCAGGCTTTCGATATCTATCTATATAACTATCTATCTTTCTATCTATCTATCTATCTATCTATCTATCTATCTATCTACCCACCCATCTACCCGTCACATTCCTGTTTGTAAGACTTATGCTTCCTCTGTCACCAGAAGTATTAGGGTATATACCTCCCATGTATTTAACAAATTAGGAATTTCAAAATCTTTTTAGCTCTATGGTTAAAATAAGATGAGGGACAGGCCACTTTCAAGCTAAGTAATGCTAACAAGAGCTGGTTCCTGTTATAGACTAACTTGTGTGCCTCTTCCAATTCACTTGTTGATTCCCTAACCCCTCATGAGACTGAGTTTGGAGAAAGGACTTTAAAGAGGCCGATACGGTTAAATGATGTCATGAGGAAGGACCTTAATTCTTTTTTTTCTTTTTATTTATTCTTCTCATGTATTACATCCTGTCTGCAGATTTCCCTTCCTCCCCTCCCCCAGTCTCCCCCCACCACATTTTCCCTCCCCTTCTGTACACACCCCCTCCCTATTTATCTCCCCTCAGAAAAGAGCAGGGCTTCCAGGGACATTAACCAAGCACAGCGTCACAAGCTACAATATAACCAGGTCCATATTCTCACATCAAGGCTGGACAAGGCAATCCAGAAGGGGAGAAAAGGGTCCCAAAGGCAGGCAAAAGTGTCAGAGGCAGTTTTCCGTTCTGACTGTTAGTTATCCTACAAGAACATGGAGCTACACAACCCTAGCACATATGCAGAGGACCCAGTGCAGACCTGTACAGGCTCGCAGGTCTTCATGAGCCCACTTGGGAGACCTTAATTCTTAATCTGGTAGCACCGCTGTTCTTAGAAGAAAAGACCCCTGCTTGCTCTCCTACCTCATCATACATGCTCATGGAGGAAAGGTCACGGGAGGGCACAGAAAGTAGCTCTCTGGGAGCCAGGACGAGCAGCTTCACCGGAAGACAAACCTATCCACGCCTTGTCCTTCCTCGACTTCCAGGTTCCAGCAACTCTGTGAAAAAGTAATTCTGTCTTGTTTTGTAAGCTGCCTAGTCCATGGTATGCAACTTATTATGGGAGCCTGGGCAGACGAACAGTACCTTTGAGAGTCTTAGCAAAACCTAGGCATTTTGCATGTCCAGACGCTATAAAAGGGGGTATTTTAAAAGGCTCAAAAGTAATGGTTTGGAAATGCTGACTTGGGGACCCTGTGCTAACACAGATGGAAGGAGAGCTCTGAGCTAGTGCAGCTGCAAGTAAGGTGAGCCTAGGAAGCAATTCGGCTGCCACAAGCTGAGAGCCAGGTGGGCACTTGTGTTTACTTATTTATTTTTACCACAGCTGAAAGGGCCCCTACCCATACAGCAGGCTAGCTGCAGGCTTTTGCTTTTATTTTTACCGGATTGTCAAACTCCCTTTGTGTGTGTGTGTGTGTGTGTGTGTGTGTGTGTGTGTGTGTATGTGTGTACAATAAGATAGCATGACTTCCATTTTTTACTGCATATTTCCCTTATGTACAAATTGTGTATAAGCTAACAGAGTTTTTTTCATTCATTAATTAGTTCATTAACTTTACATCCAGATTGGAACTTTCCCTCCCTCTTCTCCTCCCAGTCCCTCCCTCTCACCTCTCCTTCCCTCCCCTATGCCCCACTCCCTTTCTTCTCAGAGTAAGGGAGGCCTCCCATGGATATCAACCTGCGTTGGCATATCAAGGTGTAGTAGAGATTCTTCTCCTATTGAGGATAGACAAGACTGTCCAGTTAGGGGAAAGGTATCCAAAGGCAGGCAACAGAGTCAGAGACAGCTCCTGATCCTGCTGGCTAACAGAGATTTAAAAAAAATAAAATAGCTTTTGTAGGAGAGCTGGTTATAATTTGCTTTGTGACTTCAGTTTTCTTAAATATAACTTGAACCCTTTCAGTGAGTTTTAATATTTGTGCATAGCAAATCTGCAAGGTTTTGTTCTTTCATTTCTCAGTGCTATGAGTTGGGCTATGGGGCTGGGACCTGTTTGTTTTGTCTGAGTATCCTGGTATTACTCTGAGAGAGGCTCTTACTGCGTAACCTTGACTGGCCTGAAACTTTCTATGTAGGTCACAGAGATTCGTCTGCTTCTGCCTCCTGAATGCCAGGGTGTTGTAAATATAACGTGGTCCTTGAATTTTGGCATTTCTTGGTATAACAGAACGGCTCCAGTTTCTGCTGTATGTGGTTTTACTTGGAGAATAGTTCTGTTATGGCTTGCACGTGTTCTCTCCAACTTAATATTTTGAAATCATAGCCTTCAATATGATGATATTAGGATTCAGGGCTTTCATGAGGCACCTGTGTCATGATGGTAGCACCCTCAGGAACAGAATTAGAAGCGGTAAGAAAAAGGAAGTCTCAGAGAACTTTCTGGCTGACTTTCTTAGAAAGACAGCTTACATCTAGGGGAGAAAAACCCTCATTAGAACCCAACCCGGGCAGCCTCAGACTTCCACCCTTGAGGGAGAAACAACTCTCTGTGGTTCATAAGCCATTCAGTCTATTACATGTTAGAGCAGTATGAATTATAGCTGGGCCTTTTTACCTAACAGGCTTGAAAACCTTAGAATGGGCTAGTATTAGGCACCCCCTCCCCAATTTTATGATCTTGAAAATTGGTTTATCACTTGTGTGGGACGTTGCACTCTTTCTGCTCTTTGCGGAGCACGTTCCCATTCCACGGAGCACTCCTTGCGGGGATGGGGATGCATCTTTGCACCCACCTCATAAGCCTGGCATTCTTCCCAAGGTCACTCGGCTAAACACAGGCAGAGCTTATTCTCAGTTCTTCTAGCTCCAAGCATCACCACTTCTTCCTGGTTTCTGTGAGAGAATTCATAGGGAAAATAATATCTGAAGGCATAAATTGAAATGTGTATTTTTTACGTGAGGTTTTAGGTTTTTTTTTTTTTAATGAGCTAATTGTTAAGATTGCTATTCTACATTCTTGTCCTTCCTGTTTATTTTACTAAGAGTTATAACTTTTGGCTATAAAGTCTGAAATGGCCCTTTTCTAGGAAGATAGTGAGTCTGAACAGAAGGCGTCTTGTCATTCCCCACGGATTTGTGCATTTGAACATTTGGTCCCTAGTTGGCGATGCTGTTTTGGGAGCTTTGTGGAACCCCTGAGATAGAGGGGCTACCAGGCAGATGCAGGCTGCTGGGGGCGGGCCTCAAGGACGGAGCCTACCTCTATTCTGATGGAAGGCTCGGCTTCCTGGTCCCCAGAGACAGAATGGTTTCACCTCAAGCTGCCACAGATGGAGCTGTCAGCCCCCATGTCTTCCTTACTCTGATGGACTTGTATCCCCTGAACCATGACCCCCCAAATAAACCTCTCCTTCCATAAGCTGTTTATGTCAGGCATTCTGTCATGGTGATGGGAGAAGTGATGAATACAGCAACATTTTTGGAATCTCAGATGAACAGAGCTCTTTGGATCAGCATATCCCAGATGCCAACAAAGGAGACAAAGGAAAAGGGCTCAGGAGATGTTCCTACTCTTAGGAACAGGTGGACA
Source organism: Psammomys obesus (assembly GCF_907164565.1). Taxonomy (NCBI): domain Eukaryota; kingdom Metazoa; phylum Chordata; class Mammalia; order Rodentia; family Muridae; genus Psammomys; species Psammomys obesus. Next base: position 6,179,417 of record NW_026586463.1, read on the forward strand.
TTTTTTTCTTCCCCCAAGCCTCTGACATCTTAATTTTTTTCAATAATTATGCCTCTCTTCTTTCCATCACCTTTTATCTCATGCAATGGAAGTTTTGTGGGTTGTCAAAGAAACTGCTTTACCATAATCATTTAAGCAGACTTTTTTTTTCCAGTTTCTATCTTTTCCCCACATGAATTGACTAGGAAGGTCCTCTGTCCAGCTTGGAGGACTAAGGGACTAACAATAACTGGCTATCTTTGACTTCTCAGTGCTGATTCTATCTAAATGCAAGCCTTGTATGCTGCATATACTATACGTGTAATACATGCTGCATATATAATAACATATAATGTATGTACATATATATTATTGGGCTACAGCTCCCCACCAATTCTTAGCAACACTTTTCTTCAATCCACGTTGAGAAGAAATGATCCACTGAAAGCAGCCAAATGTCATGTTCCGGGTACCCCTCTGTCCTATCTCTTTCTGTCTTTCTATTTCTCTCACCTCTCCAACACTTACATTCTCAGTTCTGCTACAAGTAATCTGGAAGGATAAAGCCAGAAGCCTGCCCTGATTGACACTTCCCTGGAATAACTGTTGGGTACCATGGTGTGCATCCCAGGGGCGGACATGCGTTTTTCCTTCTACAGATCCAGGATAAGGAAGAGTCAGAGAAGGCATCCCTCCACTAAGCCGAGGGAGCTGGGAACCAAATATATCTTCCAATTTCATAGATGCTCAAACCCACACAAGCTTAATGAGAAGGAACTTGAAAGGCGAAGATTATCAAATTGCTTTTAGGCTCCCTACTTGATTACTTTTAGGTGCTAAGTACATGTGCCAATTTGTGTGACTGACTTAATGGTTTCCCTTTATGACATTGTTAATCATAATAATTATGGTAACTTACATTTGTTTAGCACTTCACTTTTTTTTTTTAAAGCCGTTTTCTATCCATTATCTTATTAGATCTTCATGGCAAACTTGGGAGGACAGATTTGCAAGAAGACAGTCCTCTTGCTGAGAATATCATCTCTATAAGCACACAGCTTCAGGAAGCATGAAGGCTGAAGAGGAAAGGGACACCAGGTGGCAAGCCAGCAGCATCCATACGGACTGGCAGAGGTCACCCCACCTCTCTGCCACCTAGGTGGGAGTATTTAGCCTTGATTCGGTTTATACAAACATCATCCCAGCCCTGCTAATCGCTTTGCCATGAGAGTATCTCTGTCTTATCTACTCATACCATTCTCAACATTGGTTCTATTATTCACTAAAAGTGCAATACTCTAGCTCTGCCAGAGTTTCACTCGAAGAACGTGCAGCTCAGTTCTCTCCAAGACCCACAAGGAGGGCTGATGGTGACTAGAACAACTGCACTTTTTTTTTTTGTCTTACTTGCATCCAGAGTAATGCAGTCTGTAATTACTAGCTGTGGGATGCCTAACTTGCATATTCCCCACTTACCACCCCAGACGCACAGCGGTTGATCTAGCGCTTGGACCTGGTAAGGGATGGCTACTGTAATTCAACACCTATAGATGAGGAAACGGCTGAGAGGCTGCCTAGTTTGTTCACACAGCCATTTTAGGGGAAGTGGGAGCAGTCCTCACATCCTCCAGCTCCTAAGTTAGTTTCTGTTCCTCCATGTTAGTGGTCCTCAAACTTCCTAATGCCGCACACCATTAATATAGTTCCTCATGCTGTCGTGGTCCCAACCATAAAATTATGTTCTTTGCTACTTCATAAGTGCGATTTTGCTACTGTTAGGAATCATCATGCGAGTATCTGATATGCAAATGGTTTTATGTGAACCCTGGGCAAAGGTCGTTCAACCCCCAAAGGGGCCATGGCCCACAGGTTAAGGTCTGCTGCCCTATATAGGTTACAAGTTAGTGTCTTTTTCTGAATCCACATTTCTTTTATAAGTTTTCAGAAATGGAAAAAAAATCCACCAAACCCTTTTTTCTTTTCCAAAATAAAACATGCATATTATTTTGCCATTTCAAAAAAAAAATTCTGCTCTATGTTTAAGTCATTCAGAGTCATTAGTAAAGTGACTGTGCCCTGCTTCCTAACCCACAGCCCTCTTCTCAGGATGGTGTCCCATGAACAGAGTGACTGCTGATCACCACGGCCCTACACATGCCTGCTTAGAAAACAGATGAGCCTAAGTCGGAGGAAGCAAACAGGCTGTTACAGAAATTGTGAATGAGAATGAATAGCTGATTCAATTTAATGGTTTATTTGAATGGAGGACAATTAAGCTCTGGGGATGTAGCCACCGTGTTGGGCTATTTGAACTTTAAACAGGATCTGGGGATGGAAGCAAAAAGCATGGACAAGCAAGAAGAGGGAGAGACCACTCAGAGCGGGTGGACACCAAGTCAGCAGACGGCAAGAACTCTGGCTGCCTGGACTGTTATCTGTGGTCTAGCTCTGCCTCAAGGGCAGACCAACTCCTGGTGTATTTTTGCCCTTGGAGCATAATGAGACAATCTATGGTTCCCTCTGATATACTGCTGATTTCATGTAAATTATGGTGAAGAATCTCTCATTCAAATAGCTTGGACTTGGATGTTCAGGTGACAACTCTTTTGAATTATTTGCTCTAGGCATTGGCTGGGTGTAGGATGCCCTACCCCAGCCCACTCACGGATGCAAACATTTCCCTTGGTGTGTCTCTGCTCAGCTGCACAGTCACGGCTGTAGTTGTCAGCTGCACCTAGCCTCACCTCTTCCTTCAGCCTGAATGAGAGCCACACGCAGCCTGGCACTTGGGTCCTCTGCCCTCACTGACCCCCATTGCTTCACTGCTTTGCCCTGTGTCTAGCCCTCCCTTTCTTTTATGCCGCGGTGCTCTCACTCATTGTTTGCTAATGACTAGTTGGCAGGCGGGGAGAAGTGGCAGCCAGCCTGGCTTCCAGACTGGAAAGAAGCGTGTTTTTCAGAGAATGAAAACATTATTTGGTAGGAAGCACATTCCAGTACTATTTCTCCTTCAAAGTCCTGCTGGGCTCCTTCTGCCTCCTAATGTGTCTGCACTTTCTACTGACACTTCCTCGAACCTCCTTCCCAGATGGAGGCTGCCGGGGTCATCATCTGTAGGGATGGGCTCCTGCATGGCAGGTGTAAGCTCTAGGGGAGAAGCTTATACAATCCCTAGGAAGCAAAATGAAGAACAGTTATAATGGAAGAAAATAATGGGCTGCTTTTTGCCAACCTTTGACACTTCTTAGGCTTTTCTAGGAAAAGCAAATCATTTGTGAGAAGATGCCAGGTTCTCGGAGAGCCAGAAGTAAGTGTCCTAAACCTGCATAATGAACTTGCCTCACCCACTCAATATTTGTTCCTGAGGAGGGCAGGCTCTGACACCATTTCTCCTCACCCACCCACACTCCATCCTGCTCCTCTCCAGCTATAAGAGCAGGGCTTCTGGAAGCAGCCCTATGAGGTCATAGGGGAAATGTTGCAAATGTTAACAATAATGTTGATTACCCATTTTATCATTTTATCACACTCTACCAAGCCTATCTTAAGAATCTGCTTAAACAACAACAACAAAAACTCACGACTCCCTGAGTTCCGCCTAATATTTGGCTGTGGGTCTCTGCATCTGTTTTATTATCTGCTAGATGAAGCCTCTCAGAAGACAGTTACCTTGTCTGCAAGCACAGCAAAGTATCATTAGTAGTGTCAGGGATTGGCTCTCTTCCATGGGGTGGGTCTCAAGTTGGGCCAGTCATTGGTTGGCTGTTCTCTCAAGCTCTGCTCCATCTTTTATGCTTGCACATCCTACAGTCAGGATAAATTTGGGGTCGAGGGTTTTGTGGGCAGGTTGGTGTGCTCCTGCCTGCTCTGGAAGTCCTGCCTGGCTACAGGATGTGGCCTCTTCAGCCTCACTATCCCCCGCTGCTAGGAGTCTCAGCTAGGGTCACCCCCAAGTCTTCCTAGGAGTCTCCTCCATCCCAGGTCTCCAGTTTTTCCCAGAGATGTCCCAACACCAATTTCTCTTCTCACTCCTAGCCCTCTCGCCCCCCCTTGCCCTAAAAATACAACAAGAAGAACTACATAACCAATTAACCTGGGCCTATGGGGGCTCACAGACACTGAACCACCAACCAAAGAACATGCATGGACTGGTCCTTGGCCCCCCTATACATATGAAGCTGATGGGCTGCTTTGTCTTCAAGTGGGTCTCTTAACAATTGGAGCAGGGGCTGTCTCTGACTTGGACCTTGTTACCTCACCCTGGGTCCCGGTTCACTAGCAGGGCTGTCTTGTCTTGCCTCAGTGAAAGAGGAGCTCTTAGTCCTGACGTGACATGTTGTGCCAGGGTGGGTTGGTACCCTGGAGGGGAGCATGGAGGAAGTGGGTGGGAGGGTGGGACTCAGCGGATAGATGGGGGGTGGGGGAAAGAGGAAAAAAAAAGCCAGTGGATCTGTGAGACGCTCTAACCGCTTCCCTGCCAGAAGAGGGCGCTGCATCCCTGGCTCCTCGTTTCCCCTTTTAAACCACAGGAAAGCCCTCAGAAGGCAAATGACTTAAAATATCCACACTGTTTTCTGTGCGTCCGTAACAACATAACTACAAAAAAGTTTATCTGTTGAAGACAGTCAAAAGACATATTAGTAAATGCAAGACGGGCACTGGCGCAGAACATGGACTGGTCGGTGTGAAGGTTCAAATGGTTTTTGGCGACCATGTTTCTTATTTTGGCGACAATATGTCTCATGCTTCTTGCTCAGGATAGAGATGAAGTGACAAAAAAAGAAAAGAGAAAGCAAGGCAACAAGGGCCTCTTGCTCATGAGGAGCAGTGGGTAATATATTTGTTTGTATTATGGGATTGCAGTTTTACTAGAAGGAACACTTGACATTTTGATGAGTGCCTCGAGGGAGAAAAGGTACTAACTTCAGAACTTAGTTTTAATTATACTAAGGAGATTACATTATTCAAAAGCATCCCACTGGTAAGGTGCAACATTTCCTGAAACAGTTTAGTGGAAAATGCCACATTAATCAGTTCAATATTTCACTCAGAAGGCTTAATGATGGGAGAAGTTTAAAGCACCGTAGCATTTGATAATGTAGAAGCGGAGAAAAAAAAAAGTGTTCACTTGAGGAAAGGCTGAAATAGTTGTTAGTCCCTCTTGTGTCTTCCTGCGTTAAAAGCTGCCTCCCTGTGCTAGCTGCTCAGGAGGGATCAACACATGGAGCCCCATCCCTGAGACAGGACGACCCTGCAGAGGCAACACACACACCCAGAGAGGGAGAGGAGAGTGCTGTGTGTGCAAGCTGCACCCTCTGTCCAGCGTCTGGACCCACTCGGGTGGAGCGTGTCTTCTCCCTTCATTGGTCCAGCTTGCTGACACGCAGGTACCTTCTTCCTTCACATCCAGACTGACAAGCGGTCTTTGTGAACCCACAGGATCTCACAGAAAAAAAGAAGAGGCGGGCAAAAGGTGCTTCCTGAGTACTTTTCTTATTCTTTCCGCCAACTTATATTCCAATGACCGTTTTCTCTCTACAAAATATGGGTGAGAAATCTGATCTGAAAGACAAAAAACTTTGTTTTTCATAAACAGGTCCCCCCCCCCCCCCCACAGGCGACCAACACACATGGATAAATTGAGATGCTGAAAAAACTGGGTGATGAGAAAGACTGGAAATTTAACCCAGGTATTAATGTTTGTAAACATGCAAATCAGCCTTTCTTAGTCAAATTAGAGGAATGAGTTTGTTCATTTTTTTAAATTTTTAATTAATTAATTAATTAAGTTTTTTTTTTTTTTTACTTAATCAAGATCAATTATCCTCATGGCACAGTAGTCTAAGCAATTTACTGCAAACAACAGTGTGGTCATAGGGGCCACGTGAAGTCTTGTTGCTGTGGTTTAGATAAAGGTTTGTTCCTCAAAGGCTCATGTGCCAGAAGCCTGGACACAAGGTATTGGTGTTAAAAGGTGGTAGACCCTTGTCTTAGTTAGGGTTGCTATGGCTGAGATGAAACACCATGACCAAAGCAAGTTGGGGAGGAAGGGGTTCCTGCTGCTTGTGCTTCCTCATCACAGTTCATCATTAAAGGAAGTCAGGATGGGAACTCAAGCAGGCCAGGATCCTAGAGGCAGGAGCTAATGCAGAGGCCTTGGAGGGGTTCTGATTACTGGCCTGCCCCCACGGCTTTGCTCAGCCTGTGTTGTTATAGAATCCAGGACCACTAGCCCTGGGGAAACACCCCTACAATGGCCCCTACAAAGGGCCCTTCCTCATCAATCACTAATTAAGAAAATGGCCTACATCCACATATTATAGAGGCATTTTCTCAATGGAGGTTTCCTCCTTTGAGATAACTCTAGCTTGTGTCAGGGCGACATAAAACTATCCAACACAACCGTTAAGAGGTAGGCCTAGAAGGAGGATTTTAAAGGGCTAGAGTAGATTCCCAAGAGAATGGGATTGTTATTATATGAGCACATAATTATGTATAATTATATAACCATGGTCTTTTCTCGGTCTGTTTCCTCTCTTCCCCAATGTCTTCCAACCATGTTACTATAACTCCCCATGTTAATACAAACATAGGGCCTCCACCAGATATGGGCACCATGCTGTTTGGACTTGCTAGTCATCAGAATCATAAGCCAAAATAACTAAAAGAAAAAACAAACAAACAACAAAAAGCATTTCCCAGCATTAGGTGTTTTGCTATCGTGACAAAAAAAAGACTAAGTTTAATTTTTCTTCAGCTCCTATCACAAAGGAACCAAAGATCCGTAATTTAAAACTAAAAGTTCTGTTAGAGAGATGGCTCAGTTGGTAAACTACTTGCCTTGCAAGCATTAAGGACTGAGTTTGATCCCCATAACTCACATTGAAACAAAACAAAACAATAACAAAAATCCCCCGGCCTGTTGATGTTGCCTGCAATCAGCACTGGTGAGGCAGAGAGGCATAGATTTCATGACTTATTGGCCGTCCTAGCTTACTGGGCAAGCTCAAGGCTAGTGAGAGACCCTGTATCAGAAAATAAAGGTGGGTGGTGCCTGAGATGACACTCATCAGCATGCATGTGTGCAGGTGCACACAGGAAACAGAACTAATTCAAGAGTACAGCTGTACGATTAAATGGTCTAGGATGTACACATTGTGCCCTTTCCCTGACCTGATTTCTTCCCTCTGTTCCTCAGTGAACGTCACAATACCTTTGCGCTGGATTTGCACGCAGGATGCCTTCGTCTGTGTGTGACAACCCCTTTGTCACCTGCTTCACTCTTCCGTTTTTCTGTAACATCATCTGTCTCTTTGCTGTGTAGCAGGTATCTGAGTAGCTTTATCTTTGTATATTTTCTGTTATGGATGTGTATACAGATACACACACACACACAAACGCACACATATAACCTTCTAGGCAGCTTTCTTTACGAAAGAAGTCTAACCTTAACGTGTTCTAAAGTGGCTTTCTTTCTCATTTGTCCTAATGCAGAAACACTCAACACCATTCTTGCTCTGTTCTTGGCTTATTTTGGCACCATATTGAAAACCGCAGCAAATTTGAATCTTGTCTTAAGGTATACGTCAGCTCATGAGATTTTGACAAAATCCCAAGGAAAACAGTATATGTGATTTTTACCTTTCAGGTTATTGTCTTGTGCCATGATGTCAGAGCTCAGACATAAGTCACGTGAGTGATGGAAGGAGATTTAAGCAGGCACATTCTAGCTTTCTTCTCATCAAGGCTCCCATACTCTGATCATCTTGGGAAGTCACAGTCACATATTTCATTTGTTGCCACCTGCAGCCCCGTGCCATGCCTTGGGTGAGATCTTCATAGTGTATTGAATGGCTTTGACTGGCTCCTCACTGGTTCCTTCTTGGAAGTCCTCCTGGAGCCTGGTCCTTCCCATAACAAAGATACTGGAATCCGAGGGTTAGCATCCATCTTCCTGCCTTCAGTATTGTTTTAGGATTCCAGGTGCTGTTCTCCTCATTGAAGGTGGCTCATTGCATTCTTGGCTTGTTAGCAAGTTAGTTTTCAGAGCCTCACCACCATACCCAGGTCCTAACGGAAGGAAGCAAGGGTGGACTATAGTATTGTTAGGAAACAGGAGGGCAGAATTCTGAATATTGAATCACTTAGGAATTGCTAGGTATGGACTGGCAGGCTACACTGACCTGTTTGAGCATCTTCATTAACTCAGACAAAACTCAGGTGTACTTGTGCAGAATGGCACGCAGTCTTCTTTGTGGCTTTCAAGTAATTGACATTTTATCTGATAAAGACTCAAGAGGAAGAAAAACATAAAGGACACATGCCTCATGTCGAAAATGCTGTGAGCTTGTAATTGTGCCCCCAAGCTCTTGTTTTATAAGTATCTCTGAAGCCTCTCTCCCTCTCAACTTTCTCTTGCCTCTGACACGGCCTGCGCTGGCTGTAGGCTGCTGCTCTGACCTTCTCCTACGCTGCTCATCTCTCTCTTAATCATTTACTAAGACTTGCTATCTGATTCTTTTATTTTTCTTATTTATTTATTTATCTATTTATCTATTTATTTATTGTGTGTCTGTGTGTGTTTTGGAATTGACCTTGAGTCCTTGGAAGAACAGTACATTTTCTTAACCACTAAGCCATCTCTCCAGCCCTTTTTGTTATATGACTCTTGCTAGGCAGTGTTCTATGCTGTGGAGTAGACTCAGGGTCTTGTCCATGCTAGGCAAGTTCTCCACCACTGGACTACATTCATAGCTGTAGAGTTATATTTTCCTATAGGATAAAAATTGATTTCATGATTATGAAAACAGCAGGGAAATTTTTATGTTAGTTAACACCTCCATAATTTTACTTATCTGTCTTCTATGGTTGGGGCATGTTTGATGTTCCCTTAGTACTTTTGAAATGTAAAATAAAGTATATCAACTAACTGAGTTCACAACCCAACAGACTGCAAGAAAGAACAAAAACCAGAATGGTTCCTCTCATCTAAATGAGACTTTCTGCCTTTCGACCACCATCTCCTCTTTCTTTCCACTCCATCCTGGGGTCAGCTCCTTCTGCTTGCTGCTTGCACCATATGTTTTAAATTGCACTTTGCTTTGATAACATTTCCCTGGCGTCCCAAGCATAATTTATCACCCACAAGAGATACAGCCCAGTTCAGGGGTGAAAACACAGACAGGAGCCAGACTTCTTGAGTCTGAATCTTGGCTGTATTACATATAAGCAGTGTGGCCTCAGACAGACTGCTTAACATCTGGGTGCCATATTTTCTTTACCTGTATAGATTCCCTGATCTCTAGACCAATCACATTCGCCTCTTACGATCGTTAAGATAATTAGATGAATAATGTTGTTAAGAATTTAGCATATGGAATATGATATGTGCTATGAAGGCAAAGCCCCGGGTTCAGCTCCAAGCATTGTATGAAACCAGGAATGGTGACACAGAGCTGTAACCTGAGCTGTAACCTGGGAAGTGAGGCAGGGTGATCAGAAGTTTAAAGTCATCCTTGGCTACATGTGTCTTTGAAGTCAGCCTGAGATACATGAGACCCTGTCTCTACCAAACAAACAAACAAACAAACAACCCCCCCACAATCCCCAAACAAACAAAAACTAAAAAAGAAATAAAGTGTCTCCCAAACACCATATGCGTGGAATCTGAGCCATTAATCCTTCTTAATGGTGAAGTGGAAAAAAATAAATGTTTCTTTGATTCTCCACCCAAGCTAGCAAAAGTGAGGACCAAACACAGCCTGTAGAATTTCCAGGTAATTGAAATTTTTCTAATTCAAGAGAATGATCATGATCTTCAAGAAATGGGCTCTGGGACTACAGAGATCTGGGTTAAATAGCAAGTAGAAAGCAGGCCCTAAAGGCTGCCTATTCTCTGAAATCTACTTGCACTTCTGGGGCTAGGAAGTGGAGGATCCTGAAGTTTGATGCTTGTTCAGGGCTGTTAATATGGCTATTAACCTCACTTCTCTCTTACATGGCACACATCTGCATTTTTCTATTTCAACCTACTCATCTCCAGGTTTCCCACTTTTGACCTTCTTTTCTGCTTCTGTTGTGTTTCACAGTCTTTGCATTATGGTTTTATTCTCTTCAGGAAATTAAAATCTATATTTCACTGTATGAACAAGGACCAAATCTTAAGGCTTCTAGCTGTAACTCCTTCCAGCCTTTCCTTGTTGCTCTAATTGTCCCTATGGTGCAAATAAGGCAGGCATCCGCCTTTGCAAGATACATGCTGAACGACCACCCTCTTCTTCTGTGAGAGAGACTAGATCCTAGGGGCAAAGAGCATCCCTTCTTAACACAGAGAGTAGCTGAGAGAAAGTTACCATGCCTGCACCTTACCTTTAAGTTTTGACTCTTGCCACCGTCATTGCTTCTGCTGTTATTAGCAGGAAAATCCCTGAAAGGAAAGTGTAACATTTATGTGAACAAGGTAAAGCCATGAGCATGGAGTTTGCAACCCCTTTCCCCCAGGGAGCTCTTCTGCTGAACAAGAGCTATAAAATGTAAAACAGCATCATTAATAACTACACTTTTATGATCGTAAATAGAAGCAACTAAAGTAAGTTGCCCTTTTCTCTAAGCCTCTTGCTGGATGCCCCATATATAGTGAGCCTGTTACGTTGTTCTTCCTTTCTGTGTTGCTCATCTTGCATGCTCCTCTGCAATCGCCACAAGCAAATCACTTAGCCCACAGGAATAATGCTGGGAAGGTGATTTCAGAGCAAACGGATCTGCAGCTGTAAAGACCAGCCATGCACAAACACCCAGAGGAAAGAGCTTATAAATTATGAAGTGCTATATCAATAGCAAATACTGCTGCTAATTGATAATAACAATACATGCACAAAGCCCAGAGCAGAAAGAGAGCTGGGTTTTGGGGCACTAGGCAAAATGCACCAGCTCTGGAGAAACTGGAGAGCTGGTGTTCTGAGCCTCGTCTACACAGCAGGACCACATAGCAGACACACTGATTTCAACTCCAGTGTAAGGGAAGTTTTAGTGAAGTGCCAGGCTTGGTTGGGTATGCTGACAGCCTGTTTTTTTTTTTTTTTTTTTTTTTTTAATAATTTAAGATTATTTAACAGGTATGTCACAATGGAGGATACAGAGAATGTAGGCTCTGAGATAGCAGCTGCAGAACATTAAGAGATGGGCTTTCCCCTCCATTTCTTTTGTGGTTCTGCCCATGTTAGACCCTCTAAAATACAGCAGAACACAGCAACAACCTGTGTGAAGAGCAGGGGGTGAGAAAATGTAGTTCAGAGCATTACTGGGTCTAAATGGTGTCTCCATTAGTTATAAGTTGGTCCACTGGAAAATATTACTTCCTTAGGCTCAACCTTTTTCTGTGAAGTTCCTGTCACAGTATTACACGTGAGATTTAAATGAAAAGCACACTAAAAGATCTTGAAAAGTACCTAGCACCAGGTAGCCCAAAATAGACACCAACCTACTTTACAAAGTTAGAAATCTGAAATAAAACCACATTTCTTCAGGATTCTGATTAGATGGCCTGAGCCGTTGTGCCCATCAGAGTGTCTCACTTCCAGGCTCAGCCCTTCTGTGACAACCTGTTGGAAGGCTATCACTTGCTGCTAGAGCCAATGAAGGGTGTCCTGGGCGGTAAGAGACTACAGGACTGTCCCTGCCTGATTGCATCTGCTAGTGCAACAAGCCACAAACTCAATAGACTGGAGAATTCCATATCCTTTGACCCATCATCATTCCTGAGATGTCAACGTGCCAATATCAGAGGGAGGCTGCATGCTTAAAGCCTGTATAGTCACCCTACTAGGTTGTCTCTTCAACCTAGTAGGCTCCTCCTCTACCCCTTATCCTATGTTGGCCAGAAACGTCTCACATCAAGTTTGAGTAGACTGATTCTATAGGATTTCATTTGTTGATAAATTCACCTTTTGTTTCTTCAAACCCGAGCGTCTTTAATCTTTCCACTGCCTTGGTTCAGGTTTTTTTGTATTCCTCACACTCTTTTCTTTCAATAGTCATACTCAACTGTCTTTGCCACTGAACCTTGGTCAAGAATACTATGGCACATTTCAGTGACTTCTCCTTTTTTAGAGGAAGGCTGGGGGTCTCATCCTGTTGAATTCTAAGTGTTTGTGTCAAAATTCATACTTTCAAATCCCAGCTCCAGAGGGGATAATCACCAGGGGGTAACCAGGTCATGGATATGATGAATGATTACATTAGTCCATTTTCTGGTGAGTGGCATGTGGTGTCATGGTAAGAGGATGTGAGAGAGGGAAGATCATGGGGAGGCAGGGCGCCGGAGAACAAGGTAGGTTAGTCTTGCCTTTTCATAACAACCCACTCTCTTGAGAACTAACACAGTATGTGAGAACCACGTTAATCCCTTTCCAGGACGATTGTTCTCAGTGACCTATGAACATTAGGTTTTTATCTCTTTATGATTACACTGTTTCTGAACATCCCCATACTGAGGACCATGCTTTTATTAGATAAACCCTTGAGGGCATCCCAAATGGAACAATAGCTGTGCCTTTACAAAAGAGCTTCATTCACCACCTGGAAACTACCTTGCCCCTTTTTCCTATGTGAAGACACAGTAAAAAGGTGGTGTCTACAGACCAGAAAATGGGGTCATCAGATTCTAAACCCTCCTGTGCCTCGATCTTGAATTTTTTTCAGCTTTCAAACCTGAGAGAAATAAAAATCTATTGTTTATAAGCTACTGCACCGGTGGAATTTTGTTATGCCAAGCTGAAAGAACAATTTACCCCAAGGAAGCCCACAGTCTCATATATATTTGTTCACTTACTCTTAGTTTGGAATGTCAATGGGACATTACACACACACACACACACACACACACACACACACACACACACACTGTATCTGTATAGTGTGTGTGTGTATTAAAGTACTAAAGTTCTGGCTCACTACATACCTCGTTTAGCTTCTGCTCTGGTGACTTTTTATAGGTTATCAGGAGTGAGGCACTGCTCTGAGAGCTGTCAGTGGAGTGTTGGGTAGGATGACTGAACAGCATGCATCATTTCCTGATGACCTTTATTCGATTGTACATTTGAACAGCCTTACCTATTCAAGAGAAGGTAGAGAGGAAAGACATTTATTTCAGGAAGAGGAAACATCTTTATCTATGGTAAATATTTACTGAGCACTCTGCCAGTATTTTCAATCTTTTTTTTTTAAACATCGTTGGAATGTTTTGAATGTTTTTCAGTTAGGAAAGTTTACATGCACAGTATTGGTACACATACACACACACACACACACACACACACACACACCATCATCATCATTATCATCATCATCATCATCATCATCATCATCATCATCATCATCATCTAGTACTTCTTAGATAGTTTCATTTCCCTAAACTCTTCATGTCCTTATGTGGTTAGCTGTTCTTATGTTGAATCCTGCCCCACAAACTTACTGCCTTGAAACAGCCGTTTTTATTGTATCCCATGGCTTTGCAGGCTGACTACACTCAGCAGGGAGCTTCTACTGTACAAATGCAGCGGGCACTGCTGCCAGCTGCGGGATCCACTGAGCTGCACTGACCCAGCTCCCCAGTCACATGACTAGTGGTTGGTGCTCTGGGGAGGCTGGCAGCTCACCTAGGTTGTCTGTCAGAATGTCTTGGTTTTCTGCCATGTTGGCTTCTCCATGGCGCTTGGGCTCCTCACAGCATGGTGGGTGCCTGGGACCCATGAAACGATCAGGGAAACAAGTCTCAATATAGACACGTGCTTATGATATGTACACACACACACACACACACACACACACTCATACACACATGCTCACACACACACTATATACAGGTCATCTACAAGCCCCTGTTTATCAAGTTTTCTGAATCTCAATAGCCAAATCCACTCACGTGGTCAAGCCTCTGCTCTAAGCAGGGACTATATGAAGCTCTGAATTGAATACTGGCAGCTTTGTTCACTGCAGTCCACCAAGCTGGCAGTCAACCCTGCTTAGAAAGTCCTGATTTCTAAGTTGGCAGTTTTAGAATTCCAGAGTTAGAAGATGCTATACATTTGGTTTGTTTGCTTTGCAAACGTAGATCCACAGGCTCAAAGAGATTTACTTGCCCAAAGTGCCAACTCAAAGCTGGTGTGTTCATGCTAAGAATGCCTTTGAGCCATGCCCTGTGCAGGCCCTGTCCAACCTTCACCTGGCCCAGCCCCTGCCCTCACAGAGTTCATTGGGCAAGGGCAGGCCTGGGGTTGGGTTTTCCATTCCCCAGCACCATGCCTTAACCATGACACCTTCACTGCTTCTCCATAGTTAATTAACTGTGTAATGACCGCATTAAAGTTAGCCTCCGATTCTAATTTATAGCACAGTGACTATATTTTAATGGACTTTGATGGCACATTATAGGCAATCAGTAATCAGTGTGTGTTTACCTCAGGTACCCTCTCCTTTATAATGCTTGGTGGGTTTTATTATTTGAGAGAATAATAGAAATTTAGAGTTACTCGAATCCTTGCTTTTGTGAAATATTTTTGTTTATGTCTACTAATTACATGAAGTCAAGGCCTTTGTCAAGCGTACAGCCTTTAATTGTAAAAAACTGCTCCTATGGGAGAACGTAATTTTCTTTCTAGTCACCCCCATGATGACATGGGCTTGGGGAAGGTGCTGTTCTATAATAAAAAGCAAGCAGAGACTGCAATCTCAGGACCTTCTGGCAATTGCCTGGCACAGAAGGGCCACCATTTTAAAAGAGTCCCAAATCTGTTTATCGACATGTGATGTCTGAGCTCGGATGCAATGACTGGTTTTCCTGATTTAGTGTAGTGGGTAGGTAAGGGGGCAACCAAGAAAGGAGAGGGCTCTGTGTTCTACCCACAGTCTTCCTGTTGGTTACTTCTGTCTGCTTTAGCATTCCTTACTTTAATTCTTTCTCTCCAGGAATGAAATGACAGTTACAAGAAAGGGTTGGTGGTTCACATCTCTAATCTTGACCCTCAGGAAGTGGAGGCAGCAGGGTGAACTGTTCAAGGTTAGCTTCTGTGGCATACTGAGTTTGAAGCCAGCTCCGGCTACCTAAGACTGTTTAAAAACCAAACCCCGAAGAAATGGCAATTACAGAAACCAGTGGCTCTTCAACCGAGAGGCTTTGCAGGTGCACTGCCGGAGGACAATGCAGGCTCTGGGTAGTTCTGAGGACTTCTGGCACAAGTGGTGTGTTGCTAGGAGCTGAGGAACAAGGAAAAGAACTCTTTAGGTTCAACCATGTCTTAGGCGAAGAGTAAGCAGGGTACACAGGGGCTGGAGTGGATGAAAATATGGACACCAAGGAGTGACAATAAGCTCTGAGCGCTGTGAACTGTCTGTGTTGAAGAGATGGAGGGTAAAGGGAGACAGGAGGTGTAGGCAGAGACCAGGTCACAGCACTTATGTCATATAAAGCAGTGAGGGCGTCACCCTTTAGGATGAGATGGTGTTGAAGGGAACACCAGATACAATGTATCAGGTGTCAGGCTTCTTCTTTGAGAACCCCTGGAAGCAGAGAGATTTGGAAGTGAGCAAAATTGGCAGCAGGAATCTCAGAGCGATTTGGTGCTCCGGCCAGCAGAGGGCGGTGGGGAGATGTGAGAGATCACCGAGGTAACAGACTCAATGGGACCCTTGGAGAGTTTATGGGACTTCCAAGCCAAGACACCCCAAAGAACAATAGATATTGGCTTCTAGAGCTCCAGGGTGAGGTTTGGGGCTGAAAAGTTGAGCCATCATCAAATAGTTGGAACTGGCAACCACGAGTGGATGAGTCTGTTGAGCAGAGAAAGAAGGTAGGGCACAGAAAAAAGTCTGGGAGCCAGCCTTCCTCAGGACTCAATCCTGCCTCCTGTGAAAGGCATGTCCTCATAGATGACGTGTAGTAACTACTATTTAGCATGTGTTCTTGAGATACATTGCTATTCAACCTTTCATGACTATGACAAAATATCAGAGCTAAGCCAATTGAAAAAGAGGAAAGGTTTATTTTACTTCACAGTTTTGGTACACTATGACTTGGTCCATTGCCTTGTGCCCGTGAAAGCACAGCATATTACAGTGGAAGTGGGTGGTCGAGGAAAACTGTTTACCTCATACTTGGGCTTGGAAACAAAAATGGAGGTGGGCATGCTAAGATCTTTAAAGGCATGACTTCAATGACCTAACTTCTTTTTACTAAGCCTTAGCTCCTAGCAGCAGCACAATTGTGACTGAAGCAAGTGGGTTCTTGGGGGACATTCAACTTCAGCAGGCTATGGTCAGAGCAGAGAATGTTTCTAATGTAAAACTTCCTAACCAGGAGCTGAGGCACAGGCTGCGCTTAGTCAGCTTCTCTGTTCCTCATGGGCATTCTGATCTTGACCTTGGTGTTTCGAGGCTACTGCTCCATTTCTGCTTGGCCCAAAGCACAGCCTAGATTGTGTTTATGATTAAGAACAAATACTCGTCGAGAAGAAAGGGCTAGAAGAAGAAATCAAAACACAGATCTCTCTTGTCTTTGAACCTCAGATAATATAGATAAGTCGTGCAGGGAGCTAGATGACAGATCTTTTAGGACCCATTTTGGTCTTATTCCTTAGCTATTTCAGCCTTTTTTTTCAATGTAGAGTTCAGGAGAGAGCAGAGAGCAGAGGAGCATGGGGAGTCCTGAAGGAGTCACCAATACCACAGCAGAACCAGAGGAACTAGCACCCTGTGAGCTATCCAGAATCCTCTACACTTAGAATCTAGTCACCCGTGAAGGTGTGGGTACCGGGGGCTGGACAGTGCAACGGAACCATTTCTTTCCTGCCCCTGGGGCAGGTCCAGCTGCATATTAACCAGCTCCTCATACTCTCTCTGTGCCAGGCTCTTCTTTGTCCAGGCAGAGCCCCAGAATTTCATGAGAACATGATGGGATGCCTCAGTTATCACAAAGAGCGGTCTAGTTTCTCATTGACAGAAACATTACAGTTCTAGTGATGGTAGGTTTAGATCTGTCTTTAAAGGGTTTGCTTTTCTCTCAAATCAAAAGGCAGCACAACTTTAAAGAAAAATGTAAATGTCAGTCTATAGAGATGGAGAGATGGGAGATCTGTGGACATCTCCGAAGCAAGGCTTTGGCCAGGAGGAATTTGACATAGAAGGTGGCTTCTAATCCATTAAAAGTCTGGGGTATGGTTCCTTTGAACTTCAAACCTATATCTGGATTCCTGTGACCTTAACTGTATTGTATGTATGTATAGGCACTGTTCTAAAATTATAGCTGTATTAAGATGTTTACAGAAAACCTGTGAGGTTTATAATTACAGGCGGCTGTTAATGATTATAGTTATCATTTTCATTTTACAGATGTGGAAATGGAGGCATAAAGAAGTTAAATAACTTGCCCAGTGTCACACAACTAATCAGCGGCAGAAGCAGGATTCAAGCCCAGAAGGCAGGATGATGAAGTCTGTGCATATATCCCCTGCGTTTCCTCACCTCCCATTTGGCAGTTAGGTGTGGCTTGTTTCAAGTTTTTTTTTTTGTTTTTTTTTTTTTTTTGTTGTTGTTGTTGTTGTTTTTTTCTTATGGCTACACTTGGTCGTCACCTCCTCCAGGCCTTGTGACAAATGTATTTCCATAGCAGAAAGGATTGTGCCTTGGATCAAATAAAGACTAAAAAAATACTTGCTGGATGAGAAGCTGACAAAAGCTACAATACTGATCTTTATAATTACATGATTTTCTGGAAACATTTTGAGCTTATCCAAAGACTGCTTGTCGTGTGTCATGACCATAACAACAACAGTTTATAAAACACCTGTAGTGCCAGACTACAGGCAGCACATGCCTGTCATCTTAGCTCTTGGGAGGCTGAGGTGGCATGATCAGTTCACAGCCAACCTGGGTGACATACTGAGACTTTGTCTCTAAAATCAAACAAATAAAACATCAGTTCAATATGACTTACTTTTTAAGGTGGATTAGAGCAGATCTCATGCCTGTTTTATAGCTGGAAGACTGACACATACACAAAGAAGCTGTCTTGCTTCCATTGTTTATAAAAGTTGTTTAGACTCAGGACCGCAGGCTCCTGACTTCTAGTCCCATGATACCGTCCTTTGGATTTTTCCATCTCTCCCTGGTCTGGCTCTGAATTTCCCCATTAACAAAATCATTTGTGTTTTGGTGTACATAGATACAAATTGCAACACTGAAGACTGAGGTGGGTCAGGATAGGGCAGGACATATGCCGCCAACACTGGACTACCGATCAGTCAATAGGACGATATTCTTATGATGAGCGTGGACACAGGTTTATCAAGGATCAAAATCAAAGCCATGATTAGTCAATACTGTTTCCATTCAGCAGTGACAATCAAATGCTGGAGAAGAGGTAAATACTAGAAATCATTTCAGAGAAAGAGAGAGAAAGAGAGAGAGAGGAGAGGAGAGGAGAGGAGAGGAGAGGAGAGGAGAGAAAAAGGGAGGATACAGTCTTGAAGAGATTTCCTGGATGCAAATCAGATCATTTTTAATTTGGGAGGGAAAAGATACAAAGCGGCAATATTTGCTCTGACTTGAAAATTGAAATGCCAGTGAGGGTTCAGGGTGGCAGGCCTTTTTGGGAACTCCCTTTGTTTATAATGTAGGTTTCTCTCCTTTATGAAGCAGATGCTTTTACAAGCATTATCGCTGTTGTCAATAATACTGTAACATTTGCCTTCCATCCCTTTGTTGCTTGGGGAACGTGTTAGGTTTCGGCACATTTAGCTTTGCCATTTACTTCACAAATCACAGCTGTGGAGTGCTACAGCTAAGTCGATTTTAGTGAGAATGAAATGGAAGAAAGAAAAAAAACCCTCCAATCTTTCCAGTTATTATAATTGAAATACATAGGAGTGTGTGTGTGTGTGTGTGTTTGTGTGTGTGTGTTTTCCAAACAACTTGGTTTCAGTACAATGATACTTCAGTAAGAGTCTTCCTGCAAATTTAATTCAAACGGGAAGGCTTTGTTGTTATTAAACACAATGGCAGTTTGTACATCTCCACGTCATTATGTTGCTTCTCATTATGGAAATTCATTTGCTGCTGCTTTGTATGGATATCAAATAAAAATCTCCCTCGCTCTTGGCAAGTGACTGCCATTACAGAGACAGTCTGGGAGCTCAGCTAAACGGTGCTTGGTGTCATAGCAAACACAATTAGCAAAATGGCATCCAGAGTGGCTTTATGGAGTTGCCCTGTGGTGAATCTCTGTGTATTCCATTTAGCAAGGCTTGAGGTTACCAGATTTGGCCGTGTGCTTTCTCCAGCCTGCTCTCTGTACCGTTTTTCTATTCAAGTGCAACAGCATGAAGACTTTGTGTGAATGCTCTCTCCTACTCGTCTTTTATTCTTTCTGATGGGCTTTTCTACAGCACTCGCTGGGCTCAGGGAGCCAAGGGTTATTTGGCCCATGTAGGAGCGCATGTGTCTCTAAAGAGGGGTCAGGAACAGTGTCACCAAATGTCCACTCTGATCTCCATACTTTGTGTTTTCCCTCTCTTTCATTCCCCTCTGTTGTTATTTGTCAATAATTATAGGGACTGGGTTTCCTCCATAGTTAGGTTACTGTTAATTTCCTTTGTGTAAGAAAGAAAGGAATTTTACATTCTTCCCCATGGAAGAATTGGAGGGGAGAGGGTCATGGTGGAGGTGGTGGAAGGCATAGGACCCTAGCCCATCAGAGATTAGTGTCCCCGGTGCGTCTTTGAAATAAAACACATAGGCATGGCATTAGATACTCTTTTCATTACTGTGAGCAAATACTGAAGCAGCTTAAGGGTGTCTGGAAAGAAAGGTCCACATTGGCTCATGGTTGGTGGGTCCAGTCTATCGAGGTCAGGGAACACATAATGGTGGGAATTGGAGCATCACTTTGCACCCGCAGCAAGGAAGCAGAGAGCGACAAATGCTGGTGTTCAGCTAGCTTTTTCCTTTTTACAAAATTCAGGGTCCTCAAGCCAGGAAAAGTTGCTGACCAAATGTAGGACAGGACGCCATAGCGACGCTAGATCTTGCCAAATAGACAAGATTACCCATCATGCTTACTTGTAGGATAGAGTGTGGTGTTCCCATATGTGCATATGTTGTATAAAGATCAAATCAGGAAATTTTTCCTATACGTCACCTAAAATATTTATCATTTCCTTGCAGCAAAAACACTCAAAATTCCTCTTCTGGTCATGTTAATATATATAATATATATTGCTAACTATACTCACCTTACTGTGCAAAAGTACACCAGTGCTCGTTTACCTACCTAACTATACCATTGACCAATATTTCTCCACCTCACTGACGCGCTCACTCTTGCCAGTTTCTGGTAAATTATCATTCTACACTCTCATTTAATGAGATGAGCCATTTTATCTAAAAATGAGTGAGATCGAAGGATACTTGCCTTTTCTTCTCTCTTTTTTTTTAAATTTAAAGTCACACATATTTAGTGTCTGTGTATGGGGACGTGAAGACACACAGAGGTCAGAGGACCAACAGTAGGAGTCAATTCTTTTCATTCCATGTAGGACCCAGGGATCAAACTCAAGTCATTGGGCTTGGTGGCAAGTACCTTTACCTGCCACCTCCCTGAACCATCTCGGTGGCCTGGAACTGGCCTTTCTGTGTGCTCATTTTACTTAACATAGTGTTCTCCAGGTTCAATGATATACTATGAATGAAAAGAAAAAAAACCTCATCTTTTCCTATGGTTTAATAGGGTTTTGCGGTATAGAGGCAGCACAAATCTATTCAGCAGATGATTGACAGGTTGATTCCATACCTTGTCTATTGTGACTTGTGCTTTATTATATGTGGGATGTTAAGGTTTTTTTTTTGTTGTTGTTGTTTCAGGTGTGAATGTAAGTGTGTGCATGTGTGTGTTTGTGTGTGTTATTACTTAATGAATGTGAGATTTTTTTTTTTTTTACTTAAAATGTTTTTCTTCTACATTTCAACTTTATTTACATCTTGGGGTTTGCATTTTCTTTCTGTGATTGCCCAGGTCTGCTTTATTTTCCATCTCATTTTGGACAGAGTTGAGAGCAGGCTTGGAGAGAACTAAACTGAGCAGAGGAAAGGCTGCATCCCTCTCCTCCTCCCACCTGAAGTCTGTCCTTCTGCCTGTCTCCATCAACTCTCTCTTTATTTTCCTGCATTTCTTCTCCCCTTTCTTCCTCAGATCCATTCTGATTTGCTTTCTGTCCTTAGACTGTAGTGTAGGCATTTAATCGGGTACTGTGGGTGTGGAAGTGGGGCTGGGCTAGCCCTCCCTCCCTCTGCTGCCTTGTTCTATGCTCTCCCCTCCCTAGGGCTTAGGTAGAGGAATGGGAATGGAGCTGTAGAGAATTACCTGTGCTCATGGCAGTGCTATTTGTGGTTTGCATGAAGACCCTTCATTAGGAGTGCTAGTAAAGGGTACAGTGTTGGATACTGTAGCCTGCTTAAGACTTGGTTATTTGCAGTGGATACCAGCCAGCAAATGGAAAGTCAGTTTTCTCCAGGAGAATCACACTGGTTTTATCAACCACAATCCAGGGCAGTCCCCATGTTGAGGAGTAGTTGGCCAACACAAAATGAATACCATAATTTATGGACTTTTTTGTTTCATTTTGCTATGGCAGTTTTTATTTTTTGCCTTATTGGGTTTTGCTTGTTTGTTCTGTATCTGTATTCATTTTTGTGGTTTTTTTTTTTTTTTTTGAGAGAGAAAGAGAGAGAGAGAGAGAACAAACACCAAAACCCCAAACATGAGGTGGTGACAGACCCGTTCCTGATAGTCCTGCTGTGATCTTCAGACTTTCTCTGTGAGCACTTGCTCTGGTTTCCTCTCTGAGGCCCCCTGCCAGCACGGGGCTGTAACTCCTGCAGCCACCCAGCCTGGCACCCTGAAGCCCGATGAATACTTAGAGTAGGTGCCCTGTGTTCTCTATTGTGTACTCTTGCCATTGAAGGTCCTGTTCCTTTTCAAAATGGTGTTCCTCTTAGGAATAAAGTTACTCATCATCATAAAAAAGATGTGTAACTTAGCTTGTATGTTGCAGAAGAAATGGGGCCTTAGTCATCTGATAAACACACCATTTTTGGCTGTTCTACCTAGGCATGAAAAAGCAAGGGTGTCTTTCTTCCAGTTTGCACCAAGGCCTGAAATGTGTAGAGGATGGGATGGTTAGAAGAGTGTTCTGAATCTGAGGCCTGCTCTAGGAGAGTATGTACTCTATCCTTATCTCCTCCAAATCTTCTGCCAGGGCCAACCAAACCAACATAAATCAAAGCATGATGGGCCATAGATGGTACTTTCTTGAAGAACCATAAAGATTAAAAAAAACCCCAGCTCAGTGTAAAAGGAGTAGCAATGCAAACTTAATCTGTATTTGTATCGTGTGATGGAGGGACCCAGAGACTAGGTCTCCAGATGTACCCTCTCTCTTGACTCTGTCTTCCTTTTCAGATAGCTTTCTGATAAGCCACTGTATACAGAAGGGCTTCCAGTCTGGTGTCTTCAGACATCTATTATGTTTCTTACAATTGAGAACCTTTGGCTTCAGTTGGATGCACATGATATATTTCTTCCTCATTTGGTCATTTCAGCTACTCAGACCTGGGGTTTAGGGTACCAGCCCCTGAACTCTTGCTCCAGGTCAGTCTTCCCAGGAAGCAAGTACTCCCTAACTTTCCCAAGACTCCAATCCAACATCTCTCTTTTTGATGTCCATACAATTTACTCTTAGATTTAAGAAAGCATCTTTTCTTGTTATTATGACTTTGACCTTTTCTATTTTAAAGCCCTAACCCATGAAGTGAAATTATTGTGCTGAGGAACATTTTGACAAATTCACATCTTATTTAACAAGATCTACTATAATATCTATAAATGGCTTTCCAGTAAAAACAAAAAACAAAAAACAAAAAACAAAAAAACCCAACCAACCAACCAACCAAACAAACAAACAAAAAACAAAAGCCAAGTGAGAACTGGACCCACAGGTTTTAAAATGATCCTTAGGTGAGACTGTTAAATGGAAGGGGATAGCAGAAAGAAGACAGTAGAAAGTACGGAAACTTCTAACAACACTCACAGGGAAATGCTTTCTTAAGAACCCAACTTGAGACCTTCTTATCTGTCCATATAAAGGGGTGTTCTGGATAGTTTTTGTCAGCTTGGCATAAGTGAGGGTCATCTGGGAAGTGGGGCCTCACTTGAGAAAGTGCCTCCATTGGATTGGCCTGTAGGCAAATCTATAGGAGCATTTTCTTGATTGATGACAGATGTGGAAGAGTCCATCTCACTGAGAGTGACATCAGAGCTGGGCAGGTGATCCTAGCCTATATAAAAATGTAAGCCATGGCTAGCAAGCCTTCAGGAAACATTCCATGGTTCTTGCCTGTGCTCCTACTTGAGTTCCTGCTGTGACTTTCTTCAAGGAAGGACAGCAATCAGGATATGTAAGCCAAATAAATCCTTTCCTCCCTAAGTTGCCTTTGGTTGTGGTCTTTCTAACAACAATAGAAAGGAAACTAGAACAGGAGGGCAGGTGTATCATGTCTGGGTGCTAACATGTACAATCTAGTCTTACTGGATTAATGGGCATTGCCTTTTGTTCTGTCCCATAACTTTTCCACTTCCAATTGAATCACTCATTAAACCCTGTTGACTATGTTCCCTCAAACCATTGCATCTCCTCTTTTATCCACATCTCACCTTCTGCTTTCTCAAAGTCTCTTAATCCATTCCCTTTAGTTCGACATGAGTTGGGTTCTATCTATGATATCAAAATAAAAAAATCCCTAAGGAATAAAAAAAGCATTTATTTTCTGTTTCCTATGTCCTTGACCTGAGCTTCCAAGGGATTTCGGGATCCATTTCTCACTTGTAACGTCCCAGGACAGTTGGACATGTGCCTCCATCTCCTCATCATACCAGTAAGCCTAACCCTTCTCCTACATGGTGACTAATGTTTGAACATATTTCAAAACTGAATCATTGTCTTACTCTGTTTCTATCGCTGTGATAAAACAACATGACCAAAAGCAACTTGGGCAGGAAATGGTTTGTTTCATGTTATAGTTCAACGTATAGTCCATCATCAAAGGAGGTCACTGAAGAGACTCAGGCAAGAAACTGAATGCTCTGGAAAAGGGTAGTCAGTTGACTTAAAAAGACAACTAGCATTTTTTTCCAATAAAAATATTGGGGTAGGTAAAGGGGATCTATCTATCTATCTATCTATCTATCTATCTATCTATCTATCTATCTATCTATCTATCTATTGTTTTTACTTTACAACTATAAAACTGTGTGTTAGGCGGTTTGGTGCCAGAGCGAGGATTTCCCCTGCGTGTAAAGAAAGGTGTCTAGAAGATGCTGCTGAGCCCTGAGTGGTCCTCAACAGAGACTAGAATGCTGCTGACACTGTAGAGTCACGGATCCAGAGTAAAGACTGTTTATTTTGGTTTGAAACATTTTCTGTTAATTCCAAGAAGAGTCAAATTCCTATAACACAGTCTTCTGAAAAAAATAGTCTAACAAGAATTTAAGTTTTCACATGCATATATATGCAGACACTGGTACATGCACACACAGGCTTCAAAAATATTCTTTATCATATAATGCACAATTAATATAGCTGTAAAGAAAAATGTGATACATGCTTTTTCAATTAAATAATCGACATAAACAAATCTGAAAGTAATACAGTATTGGGCCTAAGAGTTAAAAATGTTAAGATAGCTATAGTAAATATGTTGAAGGCGTTAAAAACGTGTTCAATAAGCCAAGTTTTCATGAACGTAGGAAAAGTACCTAACAAATTTTTTTCTCTCTATACTCACTGTATTTCTAACCCCCACTTGCTATTGTTGCCTACACGCTACTTCTAGCATCTCCTGTCTGGACCACTGCTCCAAACATCTATTTCTCACATGGTTTTAAAAGAGATTTTTCTGGAAAAAAAAATTGGCTGAACATGTCTCCACGTAGCTAGCCTTTGTTCAGGCTTGTGCTCTAAACTTTAAAACAATACCCACTGATTTTTAATTCTTTGGTCTCTTAGTATTCAATTGTCAACCTGTTCAGATCAGGGGGTAGCTGTATATCTGGTTAAACACACTTTCTTCATGTGTCTGAATATGTAGTTTCTTTCTTCTTGGTAGAGGAGAAGGGAGGCTCATGAAACTCCCTAGAAAAGCTAGAATCTCTCACAAGAGTTACAAGAGCCATGAGCCCCTCCCAGAGTTACAGTAGATACTCCTGCTAGAGTTGCTGCCTGTAAACTAAGCAGTGACCTCCAGAGATGAAGTTTTTTTTCACCTGTGTTGGGCCGGGACTTTTGCCTACATCTGCTGGAGTCACCCATTCATTTGCAAATAATCCTTCATCTCCATTCTTGTAAGTAATGCCAATAAATTGTGTAGGGACAATAATTGTGTTGTGTAGGGAAACCAGTCTTGGGTGGAATCATTTCTTTGGTCTGTTTTTGGTCTCTGTCTGGGGAGAGTAGATGTTTGTCTTCATAGGAAAAGTCACTCAGGGACCTGTGAAGATGTATCTGGTACAGACTGGCATTTGACTAATATACCGAGGGAAGCAGATGGTCCTTCTAAAGAGACTGAGCCCCACTCATCCCTTGAGGACTTGAATAGAACAAAATACTTGAGCTGAACTTTGAACTGCCCTTGACATTCCTGGTTCCATGGCCTGTAGACTCAGACTAGAATCTACACCATTGGTCCCAGGCTTTTAGTGGATTTCACCACAGGTGTCCTTTGGAGAACTCTGATTAATACGACTTTCTTACTTAAAAAGCCACTCAAGCTCTTGCAGCCTTTTTAAAGACTAATTAGAAACTCTTAAGCATAAAATAAAATTCCTTAGACCACACAGGCAGGATACATCCTTTTGCATATTTTCTAACCCGATGCATTGTCTATTAAGTGGTAGCACTTAGAAAATTTTTATTTTTAGCCCTTGACACATATCTCCGAGATGACTTTAACTCCATAACGTAGCTTTTTCAGAGAAAACAACTCAAGTATCCAATTCATTTACAATTGGAAAATATAATTTCTGTGATAATTGTGGCAGAGGGAAAGAGAATTGGAAGGTTGCACAAGGACTTTTAACCACCTCTGCCAAAAGACTTTATATATAGGCCATGGGCTAGAGCTAGACAATATGGTTCAGTAAGTAACATCGTTCCAAAGGAATCTGGGGAATCCTGTCTTCGTATGTATTCAGGAAAGAAGGAAGTGGGACTTGTTGCTGTTTTAAATAACACAAGGGAGGAAAGGCTTCTTTTGGCTCATTGTTTTTAGGAGATTTCAGTTTCTCACAGCAGAGAAGGCACTATGGCAGAACATCTCAGTTTATGTCCCACTCAGTGGGAGTTAGGGGTAGCTGGTCCTGTCATGGTAGCAGACAGGAAGCAGAGAATGGAACTGGAAGTGGGGCTGGGCAATAGCTCTCAACATCCTAATAATAGTTGAGAGGACAACTATTTCTCCATTTTAGGACCAGGCCTGACTTTAAAATAAAAGTCACCAGTCCCAGGGATTAGGCCATAGGTTACGAATTCCAGGAACAAGACCATAACATCCCTTACCCAAGGGACAGCCTGGAGATAACTACATAAATGGGAAAATATCTTATCTCAGGATGGGACATCTGTGCCAGGCAGCCTTATCTCATCTGTATTTAAACATTTATGGTGCAGGATTACAGTACCTCATCTTGTAGTCAAATGTTCATGGCACAGGAATGCAGCCCACTGACCACCTGGATGCAAGCTACAGTTGACCCTTGTAACTTCCATGGCACCCACCAGTGTGGTTTTGGATCACCTAACCCTTGCTAGAATTCCTCGCATGCAAGTCTTCACCAAATAAAGCACTCCTGCCAACTGCACGTGTGAGTGGTGGTCTCCACGTGGTGATTACAGACTTAACAATAGCGACCTTTTGCACTCAGGTCTTACTCAGAAGGTTTTCACAGCACCTCAAAACAGTGCTATTAGTTGGAGACCAGGTGTTCAGATTCATGAGCCTCACCAGGAGGTGGGGGGCTGGGAGGGAGTGCAGCATTTCAGATTCTAAAGATAGCAGGGTGTATCTAGTATTGTGGCTGCCACAGAGCTAATTGAGAATGAACCACCTGGAGTTTGAGAAATGTGCTGTCTGCATTCTAGCATCTGTAAGTCATGGAGGTTTCATTACTTCTTTGAGTGGGTTGACATATCCCCTGAAGATCCCAGCTATTGCCACTCTTAGTTGTGCTTGGAAAAGACAGGTAGGTCTCAAATTTTGGGAAGGTATCTTATTTCTGTGAAGAGACACCATGACCATGGAAACTCTCATGAAGGAAAATAATTAACCGGGGCCGGCTTACAGTTTCAGAGGCTTACTCCATCATCATCATGGCAGGGAGATCAGAAGCACACAGGCAGACATGGTGCTGGAGAAGGAGGTGAGAGTTCTACATCTTGATCTGCAGGTAGCAGAAGGAGACTGTGAGCCACACTGGGCAGAGTTTGAGTATATGAGACCTCAAAGCCTGCCCCCACAGTGACAAACTTCCTCCAGCAGGGCCATACCTTCTAATAGTGCCACTGCCTACGGTTCAAGCATTCAAACCCATGAGTTTGGGGGAGATTCCTATTTAATATACCACAGAAGGAAACTGCTGTTTTCAATCTCTGGACCAGGGGGTCGGGAGCTCATGACCGTCAGGCGGTGGGTCTAGAGATTCTTACCAAAGGTGGTAGACAGAGGAAGACAAGGATTCAGTTGCTTCATCATTATATGGGGTGTCATTGGAGAAGCAGGGTGGGACTCTAAAGCTATAATAGATGTTTGTGAGTGACAGGTGACACAGCAATGGAGTTTTATAAAGGCCAAACTTTCCTCATCTTGGGCCAGCACTACTGGGTCTTGACTATGACTTTAAGGTAATCAGGGAAATACCAGAGCCTGCTTTTGTATCAGATCTGGACAGTGTGAATAGTTTGTGCAGAAACTGCTGAGATGGAACAGTGAGGCCTGAGAGTTTTGTAATTGCAGGTTTGGAGAGAAGAGCAGTAAAACAAGCAAACGAAAATGAAGAATGACTAGTGAAACTTGAATGTCCAAATATTCTAAGAAATCAGGCTGGAGAAAACATACAGAAAAAACTGACATTCTTTCATTGCTGCATTTCAGAACCCAAAGTCATGATGGCGAGGATATGAGAAGAAATAGGACCTTATTTTGTAACCTTAGTGGGTGAAAGAGGACATTTATGTTACTAACATGATGAATATTTAAAGAATATTTCACAACCTGCACTGATTTATATTAGCCCGGGCTTTTCTCAGCTGATAACACAAATCACTCTTAGCAAAAGAGACAGAAACACACTCTGCAAGGAAAGTTAATGTTGCTTATCACTGTTATTGACAAATAGCAACCATGACAATAAGGACCAGACCAACTTACTACGACAATCATAGACACCATGCACCTACTTGTTCTTCATGTTTTCGGGATACACACTTCTCTCATTTTAATCTTTGCCTTGCCTTTAAAATTATTCATCTCATTTTATGTCAGCCTCAGTTGCTGAACTCATCAGATTGGAAAGCCCAGAGCCTTGGACAACAGCGTCATTTGCTGCATCTGATATATGCAGCTCAGCCTCGGTAATCTATTTGCAAAATTGTCCAATTTGAAAGTGACACATTTGATTCTCTTGACTTTCCTCTTTCTAGCACCGTAAAATCTGAAGGAATTTGAGTGCTGGGCACTACTCAGGGAGGAAAAAGGACAATAAAGGGATTCGTAAAGCGCTCAGGAGAACACTGTTGTGTATTATTAGTGGCAGAACTGAGGAAAGAAGCCTGTGAAGCCAAACTTCCCCGAACAAAAGGCGCCGACTTCTGAGGGGAATCAAACTCTTTCAAGGTTTCTTTTTATGCTAGCTAGTTAATTTAGATTTTCAGTGTTTTAAAATAATTTGTCCCAATTATTTAAAGAGTGCCAAAGTCATTGAAGAAAATTTGAAAATTACAGCTAACATAAAAAACAGGAAAACAAAAAAGAAAACTGATTACCTGTAATTCTACTGCCACCAAGAACTATTATTCATGTTTTGATATAATTCCTTCCATTAATTTTTTAGTGTGAATATAAATTATTGTTATTATTTTAATAAAAGAAAGTAATTTGCACATGTAATGGAAATTCCTTTTTAAGAACTGAAAAAAAAATCATTCCTTGACAATTTCATGCATATATACAATGTATCTTGACCATATCCACTGTTAGCTCTCTGCTCTCCTACCCCAGACCTTTCCAACATGTCCAAGAGGACTTTCATGTCCTGCGTCCAATTAGTGCCACCACATGTGTATGAGGATAAGACCATTCTTGAGGACAGGTTTAAACTACCAGTAACAACACTCTGTTTTTTTTTTTAAATTTAAATTTATTTATTTATTATATTAATCACAGGTTATTTACTTTGTATCCCAGCTGTAGCCCCCTCCCTCATTCCCTCCCAATCCCACTCTCCCTCCCTCATCTTCTCTCTGCCTCTTTCCAAGTCCACTAATAGGGGAGGACCTCCTCCCCTTCCATCTGACCCTAGCTTATCAAGTATCTTCAGGACTGGCTGCAATGTCCTCTTCTGTGGCCTAGCAAGGCTACTCCTCCCTTGGGGGGGCATTGAAATGCTCGCCGTTGAGTTCATGTCAGAAATAGTCCCTATTCTCCTTATTAGAGAACCCATTTGGACACTGAACTACCATGGGCTATATCCGAGCAGGGGTTCTAGGTTATATCCATAAATGGTCCTTGGTTGGAGAAACAGTCTCATGAAAGACTCCTGCGCCTTGATGTAAAATGGGGCAAATGGTAAGACACATTTTTTTAAAATTTTTTTAAAGATTTTATATGTATGTGTGCTCTATCTGCATGAACACCTGCCCGCCAGAAGAGGGCATCAGATCACATTGCAGATGGTTGTGAGCCACCATGTGGTTGCTAGGAGCCAAACTCAGGACCTCTGGAAGAGTAGGCAGTGCTCTTAACCTATGTGCCTTCTCTCCAACCCAGTAACCACACTCTGGAAGGAGGAAAATGACCCTCCTTCCTCATTGGCCATCTATTGCCAATACCTCCTCAGTTAGGGCTGGGGCCTAATGTGTCCTTCCCCACCCAGGCTGGAATGCTGACCGACGTTGTGAAGGTAGCACAGCTGCTATGTAGAGTGAAAACCTTTACTTAAGAAGTCTGATTCTAGGTTGAAAGCCCCACTAGCTTTGGCTGGGTATCCATTGACTCTCTCTAAGGGAATGTAATGAAGGCCAAACCTTGAAGAGCTTATTATAACATGGGAAACTAAAGCAGATAAACATTCAGGGTAGATTATGGAGTAGCCCCTATGCCCAAGAGACCAATAGAAGGAGACTTTCATCAAGAAGGAAGGAAGGGATAAGGCTAATGGGAATGACATATGAGAGATTTGGGTGGCCTATTAAATTTTTTTTTAATTGCTGTAATAACATACTTGACAATGGTCACTTAAGGAAGAAGGGGCTTATTTCAGCTCCATTTCACAGTCTCAGTACATCATGGTAGAAAAGGCACAGTGGACGGAGCAGCTTGGTTCACATTGGCAGGAGCGTGTTTTGGAGCCTTGTTCATTTGGCAGAAAGCAGAGAACACAGGCTGGAACCAGAATCAGGTTTAAACTTCAAAGTCTTGTCCCTAGAGATCACTTCCTTTGACCATGTCACATCTTCTTAAAAGCTCCACAATTTCAAAGCCACAAGCCAAGAACTGATTTTTCCACTTATTTATTTAATCACTATACAGCCTGATTGAAGTCCTCTCCCTTCTTTCCTCACAGTTCTTCTTCACAACTTTTCCCCCCAACCTTCTCCCCTTCTTTGAAGCCCTTATGGGTACCAATCTACCCTGGCACATCAAGTCGCAGCAGGACTAAGCACATCCTCTCCCACTGAGGCCAGACAAGGAAGTCCAGCTAGGGGAAAGGGATCCAAAGGCAGGCCACAGAGTCAGACAGCCCCTGCTCCCAGTGTTAGGGGACCCACATGATAAACCAAACTGCGCATCTGCTACATAGGTGTAGGGGGCCCAGGACCAGTCCATGCATGCCCTTTGGTTGGTGGTCCAGTCTCTGTGAGCCCCCATCAGCCCAGATTATTTGACTCTGTAGGTCTTCTTATAGTGTCCTTGACCCCTCCATTCCCTCAATCCTTCTTCCCACTCTTCCACAAAATTCCCAGAGCTCGGCCTATTGTTTGGCTGTGGGTCTCCTCTGCATCTGTTTCCATCAGCTGCTGGATGAAGCCTCTCAGAGAGCAGTTATGCTGGGCTCCTGTCTGCAAGCATAGCAGAGTATCATTAGTAGTGTCAGGGAATTGGCTCTCTCCCATGGGGTAGATCTCAGGTTGGGCCAGTCAATGGTTGGCCCTTCCCTTGATCTCTGCTCATTTTACACACAAGTCTAAGAAGACATTTCAGATTTAAAACCTAACGAAAGGGTAAGTCAGTCCAGCACCTCTTCCCTTCTGTCTACTCCTGAGTTACCAAGGCAGGACATTCTTTTCTGCTTCTGAAGTCTAGAAATTTTAGAGAGTGAAACTTTTAACTTACATTTGTTCCTTAAAAGGAACAAGGATTATTTTCTTTTAGAATACTTCATATACTCAGGAAATACAGAAAATGATGTGCATCTTTGTAATTCAAGTCCTGAAATCTAATGTTGTGCTTGAAGTAGTTTTACCATTTTCTTTGCCTGTAAAATTATTGTTTTCACTTAAACATTTTAAAAGAAATTATTACTTTTGAAATTGATAAATGGGGATTATATGAATTCATGGTCCATATGTTGCTTTGAAATTTATACACATTGTGTTAGGACTAAATCAAACCAATTAACATAGCTATGATCCCATAACTTATATTTTATGGCAAGAACACTTAAAACCTACTTTTGGCCATTTCAAACATAATACATTGTAAACGCCAATACCTATTATGTTGTACAATAGATCTCTTGAGCTTATTTCTTGTTTCAAGTAAAATTTTGTATTCTTCCCTGCCCAAGCCCCCACCAACATATTGATTACTCTCTCTCTATGAGTTTGGCTTTTAAAATTTCCACATTGAATTTTTTTCTTGTGTGAGATCTCTTTTCTTATACAAATTAATTCCAGTGAAGGGAATTCCTTGTAACACTCAGAATTCAGAATTGAGTATTTTTTATATGATTCATGAAATCTAGGGTAGTTGTGACAAGTGCCTAAAAGTCTTCCGAAAAAGATTACAGCTACCAAGTTCTGCCACTGTGCAGCTGTGTAACCTGGGCTAAGTCACTTACTGTCTTTGAACTTCTGTTTCCTCCTGTGTCCCACAGGAATAAAATGATTCCAGCAGTGCATAGAGTTATTATGAGGGTGATGTGAAGTAAGCCTGCGATGTGATTTCTGGAATACGAAACGTGACTGACTAATCATAAACCTTACAACAAACAGAATTTATGAGTATATTTCCTTATAACCTCCTACTGGGCTGACTGGGGAGAAGGGTGGTTTGAACATACTGTGAATTCTATTAAAGCAGCACTTTTAAGTACTAGGTTCTTAGTAGGTGAACATTAGGCATTTGAACACAAGCACCCCAAATTCTTATAGTAGATGGTCAAAGAAACCCTATTTCTTTCAAAACATTAAAAAAATATTCTTGTATGAGAGATTTTATTTCTCAACTCCAGCCTAACAATATGAAGGTGTTTTGAGATTACATTCAAATGAGAATGTGGAGAAATTGTTTATGCCACAAACCAAGGGTAAATGAGGACATAGGCAGTTTGTAATTGTAGGGGATTTGGGAAAGTTTAGATGACTGGCCAGTGCTGTCACTCACTGAAGGGACTATCCCAGCAAGACAGAGCTGTCCCACAGAATGTGGGGTGTTTTCTTGGCTTGACATCTTTGCTTTTGATTGTCTCTTTTCCTGGGCACAGCACACTCAGAACCTAGCTAACAGTACATTGTTCTTCGGGTAGGCTCTTCTGACTCCTACCCCTACCCCAAGTCTTTGGTTTAGAAGCCTCATCTGTGTTTTTCACAGCATTTCTATCCTTAGTCTCTTTCCACATTTATGAAGGTTAAACAGTGGGAAGGTAGCCAAATAATGTAAACTGTTTATATGCTTATACTGTAAACATTTTTAAAGTGCTTTTAGCTAAATGGAATTTTCTCTCCCCAAAGCCCCAGGTACTTCTCAGTTCTGAGAAAAATGTCTCTCCCCCAGCTTGAATAGAACTGAGAGATAAATGTTCTGGGTAGTTTCCTCCAGCCTTATTCCCACTCCTTCATAAGTTAGGCTTCGACCAGATGGTCTTTGTAATTTGCATTAGTCACGAATGCCATATAACAAAACCTATAAAGTATATTTTAAATTGTGTTTTGTAGACTTACCCAGAATCCCTTTGGCCCAGCCAAGGCTAGTGACTGGGATTCCTCTTTTTCTTTTCCTGGTTAGATGATGCTTGCACACTTACAGGCTCTGCATTGGGAGGAGGAAGGTTGTGTCCACAAGGTTCTGGACACATTCACCTGTGTGTCTGCTTTCACGAGGTCTGTAAAACCACTGAAGGCAAGAATTGCACTTGTGTCCTCTGAGCTCAGCGCACTGCCACTCACATGGGAGTTGTTCACAGATTTTGTTGGATGAAAGAATAATTTATCAATGATGGACTTGATGGTCCTTAAAACCTAAGCCCAAATAATTAGAAAATGAAAGTAGGAACTCTTTCTTTAGAATTAGGGGATCTTCAGCTCTTGGAGTGTTATTATTTCTCAGTTGCCTCTCCACCAAAGGGAAGGCATCTGTCTGTCTGTCTGTCTGTCTTGCCCAGAACAATGAGCCAAATTTTTCTCATAATGTCACAGGGGGGAAAAAGCAGAATAAAAATTCTTTCAATGCTGAAACTATTCATTTGGTTTATGATCTTTTGGATTTGTATATAAACTGTCTTATTTTTCAATCAAATTCTCAGACTTGTTTCTTACTCTTGTAGAGTAAGAAGTGTTGCAAAAGTTTTTCTAAAATGGGTTAGAGGCATACTTCAGACAGTCACAGGTAAAGTTCTGAAGGTACTCCTCAGACAATGGCTTTTTGTCCCCAGGAAACATTGTTGCCTTCTCTGTGGTGGCAACATTGTGCTTGTTAATGATGCTATCATCTTTGGTGAATAAGCCAACTTTCTTCATTTGACAATACAGATGTTGGCTTGCTTACCTGCTGTCTTAGGGTTTTTATTGCAGTGACAAAACACCATGACTAAAAAGCAAGCTGGGGAGAAAAGGGTTTATTTGGCTTACATTTCCATAGCACTGTTCATCACTGAAGGAAGTCATGATAGGAACTCAAACAGGGCAGGAACCTGGAGACAGGAGCTGATACAGAGGCCATGGAGGAGTGCTGCTTACTGGCTTGTTCAGCCTGTTATATAACCCAGGACAATCAGCCCAGGGATAGCACCACCCACAATGGGCTGGGCCCTCCCTCACTGATCTCTAATTAAGGAAATGCTTTTCAGCTGGATCTCATCCAGACATTTCTTCAACTGAGGCTCCTTCCTCTCTGATGACTCTAGCTTGCATCAGTTTGACACACAAAACCAGCCAATACACCCGCTCTCGACCTTTAACCTTTTCTATCAACTTTTCTAGCTTTTACCAAGAGTTAGCACTCTGCGTGTTAACACAGAGCTTGCTTTGTGCAAGGTTTGGTTTCCTCAGATAGAACAGTGATGTTTTCCTCTCTTAGTACAGGGTTTTTAGCTCAGGATGTTCTTGTGTATACACTTATTTGTTCATTGGTCACGTGCTTATGGAAAGCCCATTGTGTAAAAGGTACTGTGTTAGTGGTGAATAAGACAGAGATGTTTCTATTCTCATGTGACAAATATTCTAGGAGAAAGATTTAGAACAAACAGAAAAACAAATTGTACAATGGGATGGGTAGGATTCAGGTAAAAACAATGCAGTAGGATGTGATTGTATGGCTAGTTTAGGTCAATTATCACAAAATGCCAGAGAGAGAGACAGAGAATTGACAAAGGAAGTAGTTAGAACAAAGGACCATAAGGTAGGTTCTGGCCTTATGTGTCTGAGGAAAGCCAGCTTGGCTACGGACTGGAGAGTAGCTGTGATTTTGAGTTAGTCTAACATGTTGGGGTTGGAATGGGGTTTAAATATAGTGGGTAGCGTTTTAAGTAGGAATGGTTACTCTGGCTATTGGGTGGGGAATGACTTGCAAAGGGGCTAAGCATGAAATCATGAAGACCGTCAGGAAGCTGCTATAGTCACCTAAGCTGCTGACAGTGACCCTTACAGTAAGGTGTGGAAATGCAGAGAAGGGGTTAAGTGTACGTGCACAGAAGGGGTGCGAAGCCCCTCTATGTGTGGGAAGAGCATCTGTTAAACTCCATCTATGATCATTATTATCACTGGCTTGGACAAATGCAACTAAACTAAGTAATAGAATGGCATAACAGTGGTCCTCTGAACACACTGGCATTTAGGGTAAAATAGATTGGATAAGCCAAGTATTGTTTGCTCCTGGAGAGTGAATTACTGTTATTTTTTTTCAGTACTGTCACGGTGGACACAGTACTGAAAAAATAACAATACTGTTATTTTCAATACTGTTCTTTATTGCATTTTGAAAGGAAATTTGTCATTTACTCCTTTCAAGACACACTGTTTAGTTGTTTTGTAGGGAAAGAATTCTGATTATCTTCAAATGACAGATGGTGAGAGAGTGCATTCTAAGTTGTGTGTGGGACCTATAATATATGATAGCGATCTGGAATTTATTATGAACAAAGAGTTGGAAAAATTAGGAAGTTAATATCCAGGAGAAACAAAACTTGAAAACAAAGAAACGGGCAGATTGATATAGTTTTAGATACATGCCATACAACCTGGTATCGGACAAGTCAGATGAATTGGGAATGTCCTGAAAGCAACTCACAGTTGCCGAACCACTGAGCTCAAAGTTGGGCAAACATGAAGAGGAGTGATACCACACACATGTCGTTGCTAAGGAGTTACTGGGGCATGGTGGGGAGGGGGAGAAAGCTCTTTTTCTCCCCTCTTAGAAGTGTCTTTGGCTCTGCAGTTGAACAAAGCACATCTCTGCACTCACTCTCCTCAAGACAGCTCATATTTACAAGTGGAATTATTCCGAGACACAGAAGCCTTGAATGAGAGACAGACATCACTGCCATCCTTTAAGGCCATGCTGATCTCTTCAAATGTTAGAATCCACTGGGGTAAGGTTGGCTTTTCAGCTAAGTGACCCTGTCACTTTAGAGTAATCCCTGTAATGAGTGAAAATGTAACAACGCATACTGAAAAAACACTGGGTTCTAAGTGATAATATTCTACTAGATCAAAGGGAGTTTGTTTTCAAAATGTGGACACCAGTATTCTCCAAGCACCACAGCTTCTGGGTAAGCTGAAGCAATTATTCAGGTTTCTTGAGCACACACAGTGCAGCAGTAATTTTGGCACTGCATTCTTTTTTTTTTTCTGCTTTCAAATTTCTATTTTCTTTCTCCTTTTCCTTTTTTCTAAAAATAAATTCAGACACTGTCCTAGTTATGGTTACCATTGCTCTGATGAAACATCATGACCAAAAACAAGTTGGGGAGGAAAGGGTTTATTTGGCTTATACTTCCATATCGCTGTCCATCACTGAATGAAGTCAGGGTAGGAACTCAAGCAGGGCTGGAACCTGGATGCAGGAGCTGACCCAGAGGCCATGGAGGGGTGCTGCTCACTGGCTTGCTTCCCATTGCATACTCAGTCTGCTTTCTTTCTTTTTTAATTTTAGTTTTATTTTTATTAATTACAGTTTATTCACTTTGTATCCCACCTGTAGCCTCCTCCACAGCCCCTCCCAATCCCACCCCTCCCTCTTCTTCTCCTATGCCCCTCCCCCAGTCCAATGATAGGGTAGGTCCTTCTCCCCTTCCATCTGACCCTAGTCTATCAGGTCTCATCAGGACTGGTTTCTTTGTCTTCCTCTGTGGGCTGGTAAGGCTGTTCACCCTTCAGGTGGAGGTGATCAAAGAGCCAGCCACTGGGTTCATGTCAGAGACAGTCCCTGTTCCTATTATTGGGGAACCGTCTTGGACACTGAGCTGCAAGTGTCTGTGCAGGGGTTCTAGGTTATTTCCATGCATGATCCTTGGTTGGAGTATCAGTCTCAGAAAAATACTCCTGTACCCAGATTTTTTGGTTCTGTTGCTCTCCTTGAGGAGCTCCTGTTCCCTCCAGGTGTTTCTATCTCCTCTTTCTTTCATAAGATTCCCTGCACTCTGCCTAAACTTTGGCTATAAATCTCAGCATATGTTTTGATACTCTGCTGGGTAGAGTCTTTCAGAGGCCCTTGTGATAGGCTCCTGTCCTATTTCCTGTTTTCTCCCTCTTCCGATGTCTATCTCATTTGCCTTTCTGAATGAAGATTGAGCATCTTATCCAGGGTCCTCCTTCTTGAAGGACATAAAGTACCTTGTTGTGACTCTAACCAAGCAAGTCAAAGACTTGTTTAAAAAAAACTTTCAGTCACTGAAGAAAGAAATAGAAGAAGAGATCAGAAGATGGAAAGATCTCCCACGCTCATGGCTTAGCAGGATTAACATAGTAAAAGTAGTCATCTTACCAAAAGCAATCTACAGATTCAATGCAATTCCCATGAAATTACCAATACAATTCTTTACAGACCATGAAAGAAAAATTCTCAACTTCATATGGAATAACAAGAAACCCAGAATCACTAAAACAATCCTCTACAATAAAAGATCTTCTGGAGGTATCTCCATCCCTCATCTTAAGCTGCACTATAGAAAAACAGTCATAAAAACTACATAGTACTGGCATAGAAACAGAATGGTGGATCAATGAAATCAAATAGAAGACCCAGAAATAAACGCACACATTTATGGACACCTGATTTTTGACAAAGATATCAAAACCATTCAATAGAAAAAAGATAGCATCTTCAACAAATGGTGCTGGTCTAACTGGATGTCTACATGTAGAAAAATGCAAATAGATCCATATGTATCACCCTGCACAAAATTAAAGTCCAAGTGGATCAAAGACCTCACCATAAAAATGGACACACTAAATCCTGTTAGAAGAAAAAGTAGTGAAGAGCCTTGAAGTCATTGGCACAGGAGACAACTTCCTGAACAGAACACCAACAGCACAGGCTCTAAGATCAACAATCAATAAATAGGACCTCATGAAACTGAAAAGTTTCTGTAAAGCAAAGGAGACTGTCATCAGAACAAAACGACAGCCTATAGATTGTGAAAGAATCTTCACCAACGCTATATCTAACAGAGGACTAATATCCAGATTTTCCAGATTATATAAAGAATTTAAGAGGTTAAACAGCAGCAAATCAAGTAATCCAATTAAAAATGGGATACAGAGCTAAACAGAGAATTCTCAATAGAGGAATATCGAATGGCAGAGAAACACTTAAAGAAATGTCCAACATCCTTAGTCATCAGGGAAATGCAAATCAAAACAACCCTGAGATTTCACCTTACGCCCATCAAAATGGCTAAGATAAAAAACTCAAGTGATAACAACATGCTGGAGAGGATGTGTAGAAAGAGGAACCTTTCCTTCTCCATTGCTGATGGGAATGTAAACTTGTACAACCACTTTGGAAATCATTCTGGTGCTTTCTCAGACAATTAGGAATAGTGCTACTTCAAGACCCAGCTCTACTACTCCTAGGCATATATACAAATGATGCTCAAGTATACAGCAAGGACATTTACTCAGCCATGTTTGTAGCAGCTTTATTTGCAATAGCCAAAAGCTGGAAACAACCCAGATGCCCCTCAGTTGAGGAATGGATATAGAAATTGTGGTACATTTACATAATAGAATACTACTCAGCAATTAAAAACAATGAAATCATGAATTTTGCAGGCAAATAGTGGAATCTAGAAAAGATCATCCTGAGTGAGGTATCCTAGAAGCAGCAAGTCACACATGGTATATACTCACTTAGAAGTGGATATTAGATACATAATATAGGATAATCATACTAAAATTTGTACACCTAAGGAAGCTATTCAAGAAGCAGCCTGCTTTCTTATAGAACTCAAGATCACCAGCTCAGTGGAATGGCACCATCCACCATGGGACCATCTGTCCCACATGGATCGTCAATAAGAAAATGTCCTACAGGCTTGCTTACAGCCCAATCTTAGGGAGGCATTTTCTCAATTGAGGCTCTCTCCTCTCTAGTGATTCTGGCTTGTGTCAAGTTGACATAAGCACAGCATAGATGATAAACATGAAAGCACTTGTCTACAAGGAATATAATAGCCAGCTTTGTCACCAGGATGCATCTTCTTTTTCTTTATTTTTCAGTGTGGGGGAAACACAGGGTCTTGCTATGTGTCACACCGTTACTCAATTACTCCTCTACCCGACATTCCAGCCCTGAAGTAATTATTTTTTATAAGGTATGTTATCACTAAGTTGCCCAAGCTGGATTTGAATTCTCTCTATCCTCCAGGCATGCCTTCAGTTCACTGTTCTCCTACCTCTGTCTCCCCAAATATCTTGATCATAGAGCACAAACCCAGGAAGATGTACCTTTTCAGTACATAAAACAAAATCGTTTAAAATGTAAGCAAAACGCAGCATTCTCTACGCTGTGTCCTATGAATCACTAAGTATTCAGGGTACTCCTTGAAAGACTTTTCAGACTTGGCTCTGTCTGTCCATCTCAGACTTGCTTGTGTCTCACATGAAACCTCTTCTGCCTCGTGGTCAGCCACATCTCATCACACGGATACAAGAAAATTCATAGAAGGAGCTACTCCCCGCCCCCAGGCAGTAGCTGATATTGTCATCTTCCTCCAACATGCTTCAAGATAGCACCATCCTGTCCTAGCATCTTGGTGTTGGTGGGATAAGCCAGGTTTTTATATCTGTGGGTCATTTGCCGAAATTCTCCGTCAGTTTCTATTATTATTAATGGAAGCACCAACAGCATACCAATGGACCTCTCTACACAAACACCTTGCTGGTTGCCTCCAGGAGGAAGCATTACCCCAACTTCTAATGGTGACCGGGAAGATCATCTGCTTCCTTATGATTGTTTACTCTCAGGTGTGACAAGCCATGAGTAACCAGGTGGCATTAGTGGCTTCTGTTTCAATGGGATTCCCTTCCACACTTCCTGGTGGAAGGGCAACCCATCCAGAAGCTAGGGCTTTTCACCCAACAGAACCTAAGGCTTTCAGGTATGTTCTATCCCCCACCCACAGAGTACAGATGGCCTACGATATCTATAAATGCTTCCCGACACAACATCAGGAACTTACTTAAAAGCTATGAGTCTTTTGCGTTCTTTGTTTCATTTTTTCTTCTGGTGGTATTCCTTCCTTCCTTCCTTTCTTCCTTCCTTCCTTCCTTCTTTCCTTCCTTCCTTCCTTCCTTCCTTCCTTCCTTCCTTCCTTCCTTCCTTCCTTCCTTCCTTCCTTCCTTCCTTCCTTTCTTTCTTTCTTTCTTTCTTTCTTTCTTTCTTTCTTTCTTTCTTTTTTGTAACTTGATCGTGATGTTTTTGAACATGACAGTCTTGTCACGGTATCAAAAAGTTGAGCACTCTTGGTAGCTGGAGGATGGGAAGGGGAGAGTGGTAAGTGGTGAGAAGTTTTTGGGGGTGGTGATGCCAGGAGGCAGTTTCCTCGAAGCTCATCTCTGGACCCTCTTGCTACAGGAGCTGACTACCACATAGTAGCTGCCAGCTCATTGTTTGAAGGGTTTGTCTCTGGACTGCATCTCCAGTGTGTGATCAATACCACCCCAATCCCTGTGTCAGAGCTACTGCTCCTGGGAGAGGTGGTCTGTGTAGGGCATGTGGTTCTCCTTCCACAGATGCACACGTTTTTTCTGTAAACTGTGGCCTCTCATCTGAGGCAATGCTGTGAATCTGATCAGGAATTCTGAAAGTCTTCAAAGAGTGGGGAGGGAAGGCAAACACATAAAGAGCCACTGTGACTCTAAGGTGTGGGACTATGTCTCATTTATTATTTTGGTTTGGAAGGAAACTTTCAGGGCTTGATTTCATCCTTCCTACCAGAATGACTCTTGCTCATTTGGTTGTGAAGCTAATGTGAAGATCTTCTAGCTGCTAAGTGAATCTCTATTGATTTTTACACAGGGTCGAGGAGAACAGCCCGAGATGGGGCCACCGATCCGTGAGACCTACTGTTAAGTTGACTTAACATCGACTTAGCATTGGTATTAGTTATCTGAGGTGCCATAATGAGGTACCCTTAGATAATTACCCTGTGAAGAGAAAAGTTAATTTGCTTCATGGTTTTGGAGGATCTAGACCATGACCAGTTACTCTATTACTTTGGAGCTAATATGGCCAGAGTGTACGGTGGAGCCAAACCATTTACTCCATGATCATGAAGAAGAAACAGGAAGAAGAGAGCAGGGCCCTGTGATCCTCTTTGAGGACATGTCTCCTGTCTTTCCTGTTATTGGTGAAACACAAAATGCCCTGAAAATATGTTGAAGGTTTGATTTCATCTGGTGGCACGCACCACAAGTTTAAAATCTTCATCAATGAATTTGTTCACTGAGATGTTTGTGCTAAATAGAATACAGGATGGAGCCTGGCATGAGGAGGTAGGTCACAGGGGCACTGGCCTTTGGCATGTTTTTGTTCCTGACTCTTTTATCTGCTTTCCAGTGGCCAGATGTTGAATAGCTCTGTTCTGCTGTCCCATCTGTCCCTGCTCCTCCCCCACCACCATGATGCTCTGCCTTATCACAAGGGCACAGTATAGTAGAGAGCTGACTATGGAGTGAAGCCTCTGAAGGCTGGAGTCAAAACAGGTTCTTCCTCCTTTAAGGTTTTTTTTTTTTTTTTTTTTTTTTTTTTTGTCACAGCAGTCACTAACAGACTAACAGACCACCAGACCAACAGTCCACCTGCCTAGCATTCCACAGGCCTAGCACTCAGCAGGGACACTTGGCCACTTGAGCTTCAAGCATCCCAGCTCTTCAATGTCTTTTGGTGTGGGGGTCAGCTCAGATCCTGTCTTTGCGGCTCTGTAGGCATCATCCCTCAAAGGACAATGTCTGGGTGACTTTTTCTAGTGTGGAGTTGCTTACCACAGGGTCCATGGGTGGATCCCTCTGGGGAAGACCTAAACCGTACTTACTGCACATTTGTAGTTCTTCGGGATCTTCCTCAGGGGGATCTGGTCTAATCCTTAACTGATGGATTCTGGGTCATAGAAATGACTCATGATTGACATTTGGGTAAAGAAATTAATTTTACACATTGACGGCCGACAAGATGTTCTCTTTGCCGAGCTTTGCGTTTGTTTCTTATTCCAAGTGAAGGATCACTTTAGTCAGCCTCTCATCTATTCTGCTGGTCGCTGGGGGTCACAGCATTCTAGTTGCACAGGGTCTATGTTCCTCCTACTGTATTACGGCTGTCTTGTCTTTGGTCATTATGCTGCTGTCTGACCTCTGTCCTCCAACAGCATGTCCTCCCCCCCTCCCCCGGCAAACTGGGCATTCCAGTCGAACAGAGGTCAGCAGAGGTCAGCCACCCCCAAGCTCCACAGCTGATACCCTTATCCTCTTCCTACCAGCACTTGGAGGTATTTATATGTGGGACCTTGACTCTGTTGCTTTCATGCTCCTGCTTATATCCCCAAATCATAAAAAGCGTATTTACAATTTCACTGATATAACAGAGAATATGACCATTGGCTCTAAATATTCATTTTTTTTCTTTCTAAGTTTAAAAGGAATTAAAATGCTTTTGCAGACTGCTAAAGCATTGTACCTCCTCTGCCTAAAGGATAGGTCAGTCCTGTTCTAGCGTTCTCCTTACAGACACAATAAGTCTGGATGTTTTTAACTTGTCTGCTATTAACTTCTCCCCTTTGTCAGGGGAGGCTTGTGGTGCTTTCTTCAAAACTCTGAGAAGGCAATTTGGGTCTCCAGTTAGTTGGAACATATCATATCTAATCTTAGTAGCACACCAAGAACTATGGATATTGACAGGGCTCGCTCCATCTGGTTGTAAAGTCATGCCTCTCTCCTGCTTCCATGATCCGTTCTAACAGGCTTCAGCTCTTCTCTTGCACATGGTCCCTGCTCTAGGTGGCCCTGCAGTCTGCTTGCTGAGTACATACTTTTTCTTGGAGCGCAGTTCAATTTCTTGGCTGGGACTGTGTTAGCATTATTGGTTCAGAAGCAAGACGAGAGGGGAGTTAAGTGTAGGGGGGCCAGTGGGGCGGGGATGTAGGGGGAGGTAGCAGGGACAGGCACCAGCACAGCATGCAAAGCTTCCGGCTCAAACCTGATTCCATTAAGGGAGTGTGGTGGTTCATTCTGGTCGTCAATTTTATCGGATTAAAAAAAATGATGCTGATAACATTGGTGGGGTAGATATCTGAGTGTGTCTTTGAGCGTGTTCCGGGGAGAATTCTCTGCGGGAGACTCGTCTGAATGGGTGTGATCCAGGAATGGATCAAAAGAGGAAAAAGGAGAAAGTGGGCTGAGCTTTCATCTCTCTCTGCTTCCTGACTGTGGATGCAATGTGAACACCCAGTCACACTCTCACCACTGTGCCTTCCCAGTTGTGAGGACTATGTCCCTTCAAAGCATAAGACAAAACAAACCCTTCATTTCTTTAGTTAATTTTGTCAAGGAAAAAAAAACAACCACAGGAAAAGTAACTAACATGTAGTCTTAATGCTTTGAAATCTCCATTAAAAAAAAATAAATTTCTAATGATACCTGAAAGTACAGTCAGTCACGATTTCTTTGGTGAGTTCAGAAGGCTCTGTTACTTCTTGGAGTTAGTGGAAAACGTGCTTTTCTATATGCATGAGTTTACACAGGGTTATTTGTTGGTGATCAATTGATGTTTATTTACTGTCCATATAAGTTGCAAGCTACCTG
Organism: Psammomys obesus; assembly: GCF_907164565.1. Lineage (NCBI taxonomy): Eukaryota > Metazoa > Chordata > Mammalia > Rodentia > Muridae > Psammomys > Psammomys obesus. The sequence goes on from NW_026586463.1 coordinate 6,223,504, forward strand.
GGACAGAGATGAGCCAAACTGTGTTTGAGGTCAACCATTACCATACTTTCCCTTAAAGTGGATATTACTGTGAAAGGGGAAAAGTTGTCTGACCTTATGTTTGCCGTTTCTCCCAGCATGCTCATTCTAAATGTTCTTATTTAGATGCTTTCTACTTAACTGTTTAGATTTATTGTTTCATATCTATTACCATGACTGGTAAGCTTTTGAGTTTTGTATACAAATGTTTATAATGTACAATTAGTTTGTTTCTTCTTTTTCAGATTGTTTTTGTGGTGCCTGGATCTGAACCTTGGGCTTCACATATGCCGGACAAGAGCTCTCCCGCTGGCCTAGACCATTGGTCAAACGTACAATCTGATTCTGCCCTTAAACACTTAGACCCCAATGATGAGACAAGTGAATTTGTATAATTTGGTGATTCCTGAATGTGGCTGCTCTAATAAAAAGTCATACTAGGACACCGAAGATCTGGTGAACATTCTACAAAGAATTTGTTTTGTTGTTGCCTAGTGGAACTAATTAAACACATGGATGGACAAATAAGTCAAACTGGGATGCTTCTCTAATTCATCCAGGAAGCCTCAAGAGGATAAGAGCTGTCTCTATTGATATCTTAATTGCTATGCATCATCCTGACTCTTCTAGATCTCAATAAATAATAACCTGCAAGCAGTACACACTTTTGAAATGTACTACTTCTAGTGACCCAGAATTTATTACTTTTCTACTGGGAAAGGAACTCACACTCCCATATTTCAAATACCTCTGCATATAGATCTATTCACTAGGTGTAAAAACAACAAGAAATGCTGGTGTTAAGCACCCAAGGCTTATTTTACAGAGATTGAATAGGGTGGGTACATGAGAAATTGGGACCCATGCAAAGATATAAAAGGCCCTCTATGAAGTTACTTCCTTCATTTATCTTTTGGAGATTGTGCAGGTGAAAATCGTTCTCTAAGTCAAAAAGTTCCAGATATTGGTGTGGTCATATAGAATTTTTCAACACAGAAATATGGAAGCTCCAGCTGTCAGTGTGATTACATTGAAGTCTTTAACACAAGAACCAGCCTACATTTACTAAGATGCAGTGGTTACATTTCTATTGGGCAATTTGCCTCAAGCCAGTTATTTAACTTTAGTTAGATAAAGATGCCTTGGTTCCCTCATATATAAAATGGGTACAAGAGTAGGAACTTTGCTCATAAGGTCATAGGAAAGACATGAGCTAATATGTATAAGTTAGAATACCACCAGCCTTGGGGGCATCAGGTGTTAGCTGCCAGCACCATCTTCATGGTCACCATTGGCATCACCTTCACTAATCATCATGGGCAGCCTCCTGGGCAGAAGGATAAGTTGGGCTTAAACAAGACCCCAATAATTATTTTTGGAGAAATAAAGATATCCAGTAACCTGTTAAGAATTCTCCGCTAACATCCCTCAATACATTCCCTGATGATAGTGTTTTTGGAGAAAGGTGTCATGGGTTGAAAAGTCCTAACCACTCATCCATCAGAATGTGATCCTATTTGGGAATAGACCCGTTGTTGAGGTGATTAGTAAAATGACATCATTTTGGAGTAAGGGCTTCCTGATCCGGCATAACTGGAGTGTTATGAAGAGGGTGAGTCTTGGATACAGGGTTGCACAAAGAAGATGTTGGATTGAAGTCACAAGGGGGAAACCAGCCATGCAATCTCGGAGATCAACATGTCCACACCACTGGCCAACACCAGAGCTAAAGAAGCACGCAAGATGCCTTTCCATGGCTTTCAGGAATATAACCTGGACCCTTTCTTGATTTCAGACTTCTAACTTCCAAACTGTGCAGTCTAATAAATTCCTTCTGTAGGACACTCAGTTTGTGGTACCTGGCTGCAGCAGCCATAGGCAAGTGACACAGAAAGGGGCTGGGAAGAGATCACTGGGGACGGCATGATGGATTCTGCCTCCAACCATTCAGATAAATGAAGCTTGAGATGAAGGCGAAATGCTAAAAACTGTTGCATTGTGTCTTAAGGTTTCAATCACCAAGTAAATGTTTCCCTCTGCTAAAGTAGCTCTAGGATCCTCATTCTACAAAAGACTTTCCTAACCACTGTAAAAGTGGTAATTTTATGGACATGCACTTTTTCCTGGCAGATGTTTGAACGAATCTCAGATCTTGCACTTTTCCTCTCTCCTTCCCTCCTTTTCTCTCCCCTTCCTGCTTTCTTCCTGTCTTCTCTCTTCGAGGCAATGGAAGGCAAACAGGCAAAGTTGTTTAGAATGTTCCTGACCGCACCCATGCCTTTTCCTGTGTCTATTTGGAGAGATAGGGGTGTGTGTGGTCATTTCTGCTGATTTCCCCTTTACAATTCTTCTCCTTACTTACCTAACATCAATGCCATTTGGTTATTTTCAGACCCAAAACCAGATTCCCTCTGCACTGTAGGCACCAGCTAGATCCTGCCCTCCATATGTTTATTTAACTTAAAATCTTCCATTTTCAGAAACATCCACTGGACACATCTGACTTCCCAGAGACAGTCTAGTCATCCTACAGAGGTTGCTCAAATCCAGGTAGCTTATTTGTTTTCAGATACTTTCTCCCCTTGAGGAGCTGGAAATTCCTTCCAGAATTAACAATAAGTTCTGTTCTTAGACATAATCGCACAGTCAAATAAAAAATTGCACAAATACCTAATCAGCGATGGGAAAAAAGATGTGAAGTTCAAAAAACCATTCTTAACTTATTAGCAAATATTCTTCGGTCTCATGTTTACAATGTCTCAACCATGGTAGGATAATCAGGCTTTGTTCAAATCAGCAGGCAGGCTTGGATGGGATTAGTGTTCACAACTGTTTCCAAAACACATTCTCCAGACAATTTAGAGTAAGCATGACAGTTTTTCTCATCATTAAAAAATGAGTGGTCACCCCCCCCCCGCACCCCCTCTATGGTGGTACAAAACACAAATGTAGCTTTAAAAATACAGAGTGTGCATGTTCCGAGGTCCTGACCAAGGACACGAACAAGAGCGCGCGCGTGCTCAGCCTCCAGGAGCATCCTGCTCTGTATGTTTCTGAAGCAGCAGCTTTAGTTCCTTCGGCTCCTTGATTAAATCTTGATTAAAATCAGTGCAGCAGTTGTCGAATGGGGAGCGGTTCTCGCCTTCCTTGCTCTGTTGTAGGTAACATCACTTGATTGCTTCAGACAGTTAAAGGTGCTTTGGTAGTAAAAGGACAGCAAGATTAATGGGCAGTCATTTCCATAGTAACAGCAAAGCACTCTGGGAAACGGAGCCCACTTGGGAGCTGGAGTTACACATGCCAGGATTTCAGCTCCCATGGCAACAGCAGTGTGGGGTAGAGATGAGCACACTTCGAAACTTAGCAAAGGTCCGCTCGCTGAAGACAATGTATAATCAGAGTTGTCAATCTATTTTAAAATGCGAAGTTAAAATAAATCAAATTTGAGGCCACAAGCTGATGCAAAACATTTAAAATACACTGTACATCCAACTGAAAATTTCTGAAGCATAAGCACAAATAGTTTAAGAACTATCCAATTGTGACAACTTGTTAGTTTAAAAAAATCCAATTACCCAGATTTTTGTCCCAGAGTAGTTGCAGAAAATTACACAATTAGAGCAATTTTTCTCAGCTGCTCCACTATAGAAAACGAAAGTAATTATACAAAAATAGTGTAAAGTACTTTCACAACGGCAAGTTTCGGTTTTGCTTTCTTTAGAAGAAATTCTGTTTTTCTTCTAGATGATCATCTCAACGGAAAGTTGGAGAGAGCCAGAAGAAAAAAGAGAAAGCAGTAGCTAAAAGAGGAACCGAGAACAAAGCAAAAGGTAAGTGGAATATTAAATGACTCACGAGAAGCTGAAAAGAATCTAAGAAAAAAAAAATCTAAGAACTCAGCGTTGCAGTTATAGCAGTAAGAGAAGTCTAGCACAAAAGGATGCTCCATTGTAACTAAAACCACAGTTAATGTTTTCGAAGGTCTCCTTTGCCCTGGATAAAATAAGAACCCACTTGGAATGTCAGCACCCACTTAGCACAAGATGTTCTTTTTTCCTTCAGATCTATTAATCAGGTCTACACAGATATCAAACAGAAGTGTGGGGGTTATTTGGTGATAGCTTGTAGGTACTGGATAATTACTGATAAGAGTCTAGTGTAGCAAATCTGCAAGTGTAGCTTTACTGAGAATGGTTATTGCCAGAAGAATTTGATATCATCACATGTGCATGAGGAACAGGGGAAACAGATAACAGTGGTCTAGCCCAGTTTCTGTCCAGGTTGCTTGGTATACCCAAAAGGCTGAAGATGCCAACATGTCCCTTGGCTCTGTCTCAGAGAAAAGTCTATATGTGAAAGCTCACTTCACCATCTATGTTGAAAAGAAGAATACTTAAAAGAAGTGTCTATTGAGTTCTTCAGTGTATATCAGGAGACACTGAGCTGTGGTCCTTTCTGCCATCAACCCAGCCAGCATTATCGTGCCATGCCCAATTTCCTGCCTATAGAAGATTGATCCATCAGTGGTTACCTCTGGGCTTGGCTAGTCAAAGTTATTGTTCAGGATTTTGGAATTTGGGATTCTGTGAGCTTATGTGGTTCGTCACCTGACTAAAGCTGAAAATTGAAAAAGCTTTGAGGTTATTAGTGGTCATGATTTTTGGCTCAAGGATAAACCTCCCAGAGAAAAGAATAAAGGCATAGAGAAAAACAGAGACAGGAGACGAAGGCCTGAAGCAGGGGGTGCCTGGTCCCCAGTCCAGCTGTTTCTGAAGCTCTGGGAATCTGCATGTCCTGTGGATTGAGCATGCTCTTCCAGAAAGCTCTTCTCCACAGCCTTTGCTTGTTTGTTCGTTCGGTCATTCTTGCTCAAGCTCTGCATTCCTCTTGCATCTAGGTGATGTAACTAACATATCAGTCATTTCTCACAGCCTCTAAAAGAAGTGACAAAAGGAAGAAAGTACAGTAAAGGCCGAGCAAGTGGCATAGGGTGGTGGTAGGGGGGCTTGTGGGAAAGCAGAGGTGCAAAAATCACTGCAGTTCCACTTTCCTTGCATTCAGAGGTTGGTGAGAACACGAAAGGGGGCCGAGGAGCCACTGCAACCTGGAAACCATCTGCATCTCCATTGAGATGCATCTGCGTCAAAAATCAAATCAGAATTCAGCAGCTTCCCTAACTACCCGCAGAGGATGGTGGGATCCTAATCTAGGTGAGTTGTTCACTGTTGCCTGTTGGTGGCCTGGCTTGTTCAAATTGCATGCAATTTAGACACACAGACAGATTGCTGCAGAGAGAGTGAGAGAGAGAGAAGCAGAGAGAGAGGGAGAGAGAGAAGTAGATGAAGGGGATGCTGATAATCAAGATAATTCCCTTGATTCAAAGAACTTGTTTCTAGATGCTCCAGAGAAAAGATGAAAATAGACCTTCACCAAGGCGTATTACTGGGAAACTCAGAACAGTGAGGTCAAGGAGAGAATCTTAAGACATCTCCATGTGGGAGGAAGAGAAGTGGGTCACATACAAAGAACTAGTAATCAGAATTTCTTCTGATGTCTCAATAGCAACTCTGCTGGGATAATGCCTTCGGTGTTATTTCCAACACAGAATTCTATCATTAATTCAATTGCCAATCAAATAGAAATGGAGAAATATATTTTCAGCAGGCCCTGTCTGGACAGCATCACTTCCATGCATACTTTCTAATGGAACAATTGAAGAAGGTGTTCCAGTAATAGAGAGTGAAACCAAGACAGAACACAGGGCTGGAAGGGATATAGTAAGAAAGCAATAGCTTTGCAGGAATGAGGGTATAGGGTCCCAGGATGGCAGCTGGCCCAGGTTTAGAGGGCCACTAGCCTATACTGAAGCAACTTCAAAAACTTGTGAGCTACATTCTATGTCCCTAGCCACACATCCTCCAGACAGTAAAGATAGGCCTGGTGAGGGGTAGTGAGACTAGGTTCATTATCTGTTACTGTGTAAACAATTCCCCAAAGCCTCTGACTGAAACCAACATGAACCTGTTGTCTTAGTTTCCATTGGTCAAGAGGTCAAATAGAACTTGGCTGGAGCCTCTGCCAGATTTCAGCCATGACTGCTCTGGAGTTTGGGGCCACAAGGAGCTGGTGGTAGTCTATATGACAAGTACGCAGGCAGGTAAGCCACTACTCCTCATTGGCATGGATAGTTATGGCTTGCTCACTCAGGTAGCAAGGATGACTAGAAAAGACTTCTAGGAAAGCTAGTTAAGGTGAGCTGGCTTCAGCTGTCCTGCTTTTTCACAGTTCGCAGACTTTTCACTACAGGAGAAATAGAAACCCCAAATTCTGAAGCTGTTTCTTTTCTCTTGGTGACTGAATGCAATTCCTGTAATTTGGATGCACAACAGAATCTGAGGTGAGCTTTAGTGGTGATTGGATTTATCAAATCTTTCCCTGGACTCTGTTTTTTTTTTTTTTTTTTTTTTTTTTTTTTGAGAAAAGGAAGTGAAAGTGGGAAATGATAACCATGAGGTAGGAAGAGACTTTTCAGTCGAGGCAGGAAGGAGAAAGAGGGACCAGGTATCAAATGCAGTGGGTAAGTTTTGCTCATCTCAGCTTTTCTTCAAATACAGAGATCAAGTCAGAAGAATAGTATTTGAATAGAAAAAGGCAAGATAAACATGAATACACATGAGTAAACATGAATATGAACACACAGCCTCAAGCAACCAAAAAATAGCCATGCAGGCATATGTTAAGGGAATTTAAGAGTAAGTATGCAGGGTAAAATGAATTAATTCCTTTGTGTCTTTTATGGTGTTTCTGCCAAAGCCAGTAAACCTTATTAGCTAGTAACAAAGCCTTTCCGAGTCTTTGTCTTTTATCCCGTATCTTTCAATTTGGTTATCCTTACAATCAAAAAAAAAAAAAAAAAAAAATTGAACAAATGGAAGATTTCAAATTATTTGGCCAGACTCTTTATACTTGGGATTTTTTTTTTTCTTTCATTTGACCCAGAGTCTTCTGGCCATTTACTATTGTCATCCATCACCCACCCCTATATTAAGCAGTGTCACTCTAAACAGATACCTGATAGAGACATCTGAGAGAGGAAAGATTAGCTTTGGCTTATGGCTTCAGGGAGTTTTGGTGTATCACAATAGACAAGGCATGATGGGACGCCTGGAGGGTATGTGTTGGGAGGCCCCTATATCGTGGGAGAACAGGAAGCAGAGAGACGTGGGAAAAGTCCAGTAACCTGCTTCCCCCAACCACGCCTCTTCTAAGGCCTCCACAGCATCCCCACACAGTGCCACCAGCCAGAAACAAGCATTCAGAACAGTAGTCTGTGCGAGATGTTGCAGCTCCAATAGTAAGAGTGAATTTCGAAGTCAATCTCCTTGTCATGCAAATTTATTTCTTCCAGCCAGCATACGTATATGCCATCATTCTTGGGTTTTGATGCTGTGACAGTTTGAATGAAAATTGCCCCCCTAGGAAGTGGCACTGTTAGGAGGTGTGGCTTGTGGGAATAGGTGTGGCTTTGTTGGAGGAAGTGTGTCACTGGGGTTGGGCTTTGAGGTTTCAGATGCTCAAGCCAGGCCCAACGTGTTCCTCTCTCCTTTCTGCTGCCTGCAGACCGGGATGTAGAACTCTCAACTACCACTCCAGCACCATGTCTGCCTGCATGCCTCCATGCTTCCTGCTGTGACAATAGTGGATTAAACCTCTGAAACTGTAAGCCAGCCCCACCTAAATGCTTCCCTTTATAACAGTTGCCATGGTGTCTCTTCACAACAATAGAACACTGTCTAAGACAGATGCCAGTTCTAAGTTTGGTTCCAGATCTTTACCTAGAGTCAGACATAGACCAAGCCACATAGATAAGGCCACTCTTTCCATGTTCTCTACAAGTAAAAAAAAAAAAAAAGTGAAATTTTCTACTGTGACAAATAAGCAAGTTTATTCCCCAGAGGAACATTTGTATAGTATAGCTCAGCACTCTAATAGCTAAAGTGCTGACCTATAGATTTTTCACTTAATGGGCAAAAGCGAATTTTCAGTTAGTTGATTGTATTTAAAATATATTGGTGTGAACACATATCTGTCTTTGTCTGTTTCCATGTGTGAAGTTCCTGGGCTTTGGGCTAAGTACATATGGCTTTATTAGCGTCTGCCTGATAGGCTTCCACGCCATATCAGACTGCCCTGCATCCATCAGTGTGGCTAAGTGGCTCTCAACCTTCATAATGCTGCGATCCTCTAATAGAGTTCCTCATGTTGTGGGGACCACCAACCATAAAGTTATTTTTGTCGCTAAATTCATAACTGTAATTTTGCTGTTACGGATCATAATGTAAATAACTGTGTTTTCTGATGATCTTAGGCCACCCCTGTGAAAGGGTCATTTGGGCCACCAAAAGCAGTCGCAACAGGTTGTTTTAACAATAATTAGAACTGTCACCAGGAGGGTTTTGATGGTTTGTTTGTTTGTGTGTTGGCTGTGCTCTCAGACTTTGTTTTAGTACTTGTAGGAAATGTGTGGTAGTCTCAGAGTTGAAAGTTATAATTATGTCAAACACCTTTTTCCTTCTCATGATATACAGCATGTCTTTCATATGCTAATTAGCTGTTAAAGAGCTCCTTTTTCTTTCTCCTCCCTGGTACTACTGGATTATTTCCTTTCCTGCTTTCATCTCAGAAGTTCTTTTCCTGTTCTAGATGTTGCAAAGCTATAATACAGTTCTGTTCCATGGCTTTCCTTTTTTTTTTTTTTATTTACGTGCAGTGTTAGAAATCAAACCCAGGGCCGAATGCATGCTGGGTAAATGCTCTACACTGAGTTTCAATCTTTGGCCTGTTTCTACATTGTTGTTCTTTGGGGGAGGTATTACTATATTATTTGTTGTTCATTTGTTTACTGGGATACCGTTTCACTATGTAGTCCAGGCTGACCTTGACTTTGTGATTCTCCTGCCTGAGCCTCTCAGGAGCTGGGCCCACCATGTCCTCAGTGATGCTTTTTGATGAACAGAAGCTCTAAGTTTTTCTGTATTTTTAATTTTTTTCTTTATCCTTGAGAATTTCTTACATGTACACAATAAAAAATGACATCGATCCTGTTCCCAACAACCATCCTATCAGTAACCACTAGCTCCTCACTAAGAGCTGGGTCCTAGGGAGCATCTCCCCATGTATGCCAGGATTTGGGCTAGGAAGCTCTTAATTTTAACAAGATGTGACTTACTAATTTTTTTTTAAGGTACTGCATTTTGTCCTAAATTTTTTTCGCCTAATCCCTAAAACTGTGGTGAAAATTCTGTTTGCTTCTAAATGTTTAGCAGGGTTTCTCAAAGCCTTTGAAGTCTGGTTTAAGTGTGCTCACAGTGTTGTGACCTGTCTTGTTCTCCCTCCCAGCTGTTTTAGTTGTTACTCTCAAATCTAAGAACCACCTCAGATGTACGGATGTTCTGTTCGTATCAGGGGAGGGAAGAATGGGTGCCGAGTGGGCAGCCAGTGGTCCCTGCCCCCTATGTTTTCTTGTCTGTGTTTTACTTGGCATCAAGTATAAAGTCAAGTGAATGAATCTGTAGCTGTAGAATATCAGGCATTGCCAAAGGAGTAGGAAACCTTGTGAATGGTACTTCTCCAGTCTAGACAGGGTCTCAGAATGTAGCCCAGGCTAGCCTTGAATGTAAATGTTCCTGCCTTAATCTCCACGGACAGGCTCTTACCAACAGCTGGTGGGTGGAGCTTCTGTGTGATCCTTTTAACTCACCACTTGCTTATGTCATCCTAAAGCTGGCTTATGTAAAGGTAAGGTTGAAAACCTGTGTGCCCTGAAATCTTTTATCATGGGGTAGATGTGTATGCCACTTCAACTCTGAAGTTGGAAGTTACCTAGAAAGGTGCTGTGGGGAGGAAGAAGAATGAGTCTTTGCAGCTAAATGTGCTTTATAAGGCAAAGCATGCATCATAAGCAGTGGCTCACTCTTAGCGGAGTTAGAATGAACACTGCATGAGTTAAAAAAACCAAAACACTGTATCAAAAGAAACATTAAACTTGTTCTAAGCCACTCTCAGTGAATTTTCTGTGGTTACTTTCCAGAAGGCTGTGCCATGGCACTGTTCCCAGGAACATAGGGATTGAGCAGAAACTGCCCCCTCTCCAGGTGCCTCTGGATTCCCCAGGGAAACTGCTGTATTCCCACAGTGAAATCTGACTGTTGCAGGCTACAGATAGGTGGGCAGCAAATCCAGATCTTTAGAAGCCCCAATCCCACAGAGCCTTCCTTCCCCTGGTCCTCAACACCTTCTGCCTATCATTTTGAATGGTGTCATGTGGATATCACTAGATCTGCAATCTCTGTCTGCAAGAAAGGATAGCACCAGCCCTGCCTAGGGGCTGGAGAATCCATCATGCAACTTGCAAATTGAACAGGAGGATTTTTCCTGTGGGTTCTGCTTAGCTTCTTGAGATCCTCACCCCAAAGCACAGAGATTTGTAGAATTATATAAACTCCTTCTGTCGCTATGATTCTAAGCCTCCAGGCGGGGTTGGGTAGGAGAGTTCCAGTCAGCTCTTCTACTTCCTGAAATGATCTTTACTATGGGCAACTAGAATGTGTTGGTGGTTCTATGGTCTCTTCTTCCCTTTATATAAACTCTCCTAAGCGGTTCATTTTCCAAGCATAACTCTGAGCTGCAGAGGTGGGATGGAGTCGTCTTTCATTCCATTCTATAGTCAGGAGACAGAAATAAATATCCCTATCATATTTAAAACTTAGAAAAAATCACCATAAAGCTGACTGTTTTGTTTCAGAACATCTATTTGAGCATCTATGAAAAAAAATATTTAGACTGAGTGGTTTATAAACAACAGAAATTTATTTCTTAGAGTTATGGAGGTTTGGATCTCCAAGATACCAGCGGATCAGGTGTCTGGTGAGGATTCGTCCTCTGCTGTGCAAAGGGTTCCTGTGCTCACCAGATGAAAGGAGTGAGTTACCTCATGCATCTTTTATAAAGCCAAGGATCCACTCATGAGAGCTCTGCCTCATTATCTAAGCATTCCTCAAAGCACCACCTCTGGTACCGTCCCCGGGAGTTAAAATTTTAGTCTATGAATTTCAGGCGGAGAGGCACAAACCTCGAGCTCACAGCATTGTGTGCTTTTAGGAAGGTTTGGACTCTGTCTAATGAAGATGAGGCACAAAACTTGCTCTGTTAGCAAGTCTGGATCCTGGAAAGAAATAATTCACTTCAACTACTTTAACTGCATGCTCGTGTGTGTTGGGAGTGTGAGGCACGTGTTCTAGTGTGATACCCACTGTCAAGTCTGAATACTTGGAAGGAAAAAGAATAGGAGGGAAGCCACAATAATTTGAAGAATTTGAGAGGTAAAACGTGAATGAAACATTACCTCAATTCCTGAAAGAAATATGATAAGCGAAGATGACTTTACTATCATGTAGACAAGACAGATTTTTCCCATGTGGCCATTACAGCACTGGCCAAGCAAGAGGAAAAAACACATACCTGATTTACCCTGCAGTTCTGTCAACCTTCTAAATCATTTTGCCACATTAAGGGCCATGAACAACCAGTTGCGTATTCAGAAAAACTCCTTGAGGAAACGTGGGTGGGCAAAAGCCTTTTTCTCCTGATGCTCCGTTGCCTGTTTGCGGTAGTGGTCGCACTCCTTTACAGCCAGCTGTGTAGAAAGCAGGAGGTCACATGACCGCGCAGCCAGCTACGTAGCTGTGTCTGGGTTGTTTTTTTTTTTCTCTTTCTTTCTTTCTTTCTTTCTTTCTTTCTTTCTTTCTTTCTTTCTTTCTTTCTTTCTTTCTTTTTTGTTGTTTTGTTTTTCCCCTTAATTGTGATTGCCAAGATCCATTTCTCTCTATAGGGTCCCAACACCTCCTTCTCATGCTCCCTTCATAATCATGAGGTGCATGGTTGCCCCAAGAGTGGCTTTGATGGTGGCACACATCATCTTAGCCCCCAAATCCTTTTTCCTCATCTGTGACTCTAAGAAGAAAGCCTTAGTTCACAGCAGAGCTCCATAATGGAGGATGTGGCAAAGTAGATTAGCAAGAGGCTACTGGGCCCTAAGTAACTGCCCTGCACTTCAAAGACTGACTTCAGAGCCCGCTGTTCACACGCGGCCTTGAAGGTAGATTACGCTCGGTTCGAATATTCTGAAGTGGTTACTGAAGAACCTTGTGAAGTCAAGACACAAAGAGCCATTCTGTTCTCCAAAATGCTTCCACTTCTGCTCCGGCGAGTCTCACACTTCCGCGCCGTATCCCCTGCTCTCCATGCTGCCGAGCTCAATCTGGCGGGACCACACGTGTCTTTGTACTCTGCACCGCACATGTGCATATGGTGCATGCTAAATATAAGTGCTGTTTGGCAGGATCCCTTTTCCTCTTCCTTTGTTTCTGAAAATGTAGCAAAAGAAAATGTGTAATGTGCACCCTCTCCAAAAATGGGACTTTCAGGGAATGGGACTATCTTGACAAGCCACGTGCCTCTCGAATCATCTTGGCATATGGCTGTAGAGGCAGCAGTATCTGTGCACTGTCCCTCCTGGTCATACCTGGCTGTAGCCTCGCTTTAACTGACAGTTGGATCGATACCTGCATTACCCATCTGCTTGCCTAAGTTTCCATCGTCTGGTTCTCCCTCCATCTGGGGACTAGTCAGCTTAGGCGGGGCTATGCCACAGTAACAAACAAGTCAAAGGTCAGTCTCTGTTTCCTATTCATGCTCTACATCCTCTGTTAGTTGGTCAGGGCATTAGTTCACCATAGTAATCCCAGGCCAGATGAACAGAGGCTCTGTCTCAGTATATAGGTTCTGTATGATTGCAGCTATGGGTTGAGGCTGTGATGAATTACCCTCTGGCAGCGAGGGTGTCCCCTGGAAGTGCCAGCAGCATTACCTCTGCTTTCTGTTTATTGGATAGAATAAACCTCATGCTATGCCCTGTTTCAGAGAACAGAGAACAGATACTGCTTGCTACTGGCGTCCGTGATGACCAGACATGTCAGAAGTATGGGTAGACAACGCACATGCTTGTCATCAGTGCACACGCTAGTGATCAGTTTTGCAGTGCTTTTTCCTCGGTGCACTAACACAGCTGTGGAGGAAAGAGTGGGACCCCACAGAGTGCCAGAGAGCCCATAAGGAACTAACTGGGGAAACTGTCTTGAAACAGGACGTAGAGTTCTGTAGAAATGCTACACAGCCTGAGGACACTTTGGCTGGTGATAGCAAGGCCAAGAACGTAGATACCCAGATGCATTTTCAGTCCCTTGGGCTGGGCAGACGTCACTCCCACAGTGTGAGGTCTGGAATGGAGGACCAGAAGAATGCTTTGGGAATATTCCAGGAGCTGACCCGCGTCGTGCTTTACCTTGCCATGTTTCACAGGGTCTCTGCCAGCAGCAGAGCCCACTGTGACTGCTCTCTCAGGCGGCAGGGACCTCAGCAAAGCTGTGATCAGAGGGAACTCTCGGTCCGGCAGATCTTCAGGACTGGGGGGATGTCCCAGAGCCACTTAGCAGGTGAAGATTTCTGCCTCTGTCTGCACTGGCCTGGAGGGCCTCACACTTCTGGGATGACTGTACTGAGAACGGCTGAATCAGATGTGAGATTTCCAATCTGGAGGGCGGCGGAGGGGGCTTTGCCGAGTAACACTGATCATAGCAGGCGGGGCCCGCGGAGGCGAAACGGTGCCATGCCACATCTCACACTCTGTCCCTGACAGGTGACTACTGCAGCAGCAGAGGAGAGCTAAAGAGAAGAGCAGCCAAGCTCTCTGGAGAAACTGAGGAGAGGGAACAAGACCCGAGTCAACTAACTGCAACCTGCAGTTCAGCAATTCTTAGCAGTGTTCTGCTAATGAATGTGGGCCGTGGGCTGGCAGCTCTGTTTCCTCTGGCATTAACATTTTCTTCCTTTATTTTAATGAGGAAAATGAAATTCTTCTCGGTTTCCTCTCATTGCACCCGGATGGGGAGGGCATGACATTTAACAACAGTGCTTTGGAAAAATATTAAGCATTATACAAATATGAAGAATTGTTGCTGTTATTATTCTGATGGAGGACACACACAGCCTTGACTCAGCCGTAATATTGAGAGGATATTGGAGGGATTAGGGGAGTCTCTGTAACTATTGGGTAGTTGCTTGGGATAGCCTTCCGAGAAAGGGCCAGCTAATCTGTCCATATTAAATTTATTTTAGGGAGCTAAATACGCAAACTCTGTGTCAATACACTGCAAACGCAGACATAGATCATAAAACTCGATCACTTCTCATCAGATACCACGTGGTCATAAATTATAAATCATGCCAGGTTATTAACTCCAATTTGAAGCCATAACTTGATAATCTTCTGGGTAAAAGGAAGGAATGGCTTAAAGGAGATGCAGTAGCCCCAAGTTTCCCAATACAGAGATGCAGCCAGAATAAAGTGGGCAGAGGCTGAGTTTCTATGGCAGAATGGCAGGGGAAGCACAGTAATTTAGGAGGGTGTGGGGTATTTAAATCAGACTTCCAGTATTGGAGAAACTCTGTTAAGTCTTACTAATGTGGGTGAATTGAGAGAGGACTACTGAAAAAATGATTTATTGACTCTTTCTAATGAAATCTACGTATATAGTTTTTTTTTTTAAGCACAGAGGCTTGCAAAATTAATGGGTAGGAGAACAAGGCCAAACACAGTTCCAGCAGAGCCTGTTTGATTATCTTAACTGTTGATTGCATACAACTGGTTGGTTTCATTAACACTGACTTTACAGCAGCTAAATCTTCAAAGACTTGTTTATATTTTCATTTATGTATGTGTGTGTGCCTATGTAAGTTTATGTTCATCATGTACACGCAAGTGCCCATGGAGGACAGCAGGCATTGAATCCTCTGGAGTGGAATCACAGGCGGCTGTGAGCTGTTTGACCCGGGTACTGAGGTCTGAACCACAGTTCTCTGCAAAAGCAATAAGCACTTTTAACCGCTGGACAGTGTTTCTATTCTTTTTAAAGAATGTGCCCATTCTTTAAAAAAAGGTCTAAAATTTGCCTTTACTTTAAAATTTTATTTGGTTTTGTTTTCTATGTGTGTAAGTGTCTCTGTGCATATATGCATACCACACCCACATCAGATCCTCTGGATCTGGACTTATAGATGCCATAGGGTGCTGAGGACCAGATCCTTGGCAAGTACTCTTTACTTCTAAGCCATCTCTCTTTTCAGCATTTAAGTTTATCAGGAAGGAGAAGGAGAAGGAGAAGGAGAAGAAGGAGAAGGAGAAGAAGGAGAAGGAGGAGAAGGAGAAGGAGGAGAAGGAGAAAGAGAAGAAGAAGAAGAAGAAGAAGAAGAAGAAGAAGAAGAAGAAGAAGAAGAAGAAGAAGAAGGACAATGATGACAATGATGTTGCTAATGACGACAATAGCTTCAACAAAACTAACTTAGAAGATAAGTCCCATATTATTTTTCAGGAGAAAATTTCAGCAGTATTCAGAAGATGCATCCTCAGTGTCTGCTGAGCTGGTAGAGGCAGCAGACTGGCTTTATCCTGACGGTGCTAGTCTTGCTATCCTATGTGAAACAGACAAATGCCACACAGCACTTTGTGAAATTCAAATATTGATTTGTTTCAGATATTGATTTGTTTACAAAATTGCCTATAATTTGGGATGGAGAGATGGCTTAGTTTTTAGCAGAATCCGGAGCATTGTCATCGAGAGAACCCAGGTTCAATTCCCAGCACCCACATAATGGTCCACAATAATCTGTTACTCATTATAGGGGGATCTGACCCCCTTTTCTGGCCTCTGTGAGTGGTACTGGGCACAAACACGGTACACAGACATATATACGTGCAGGATACCATTATATATAAATGTCTTTTAAATGTCATAATTCGTCCAAATCTTCTATGTACATTGTTTTCTCACCTGCTGAGTCAGATGGGTCAGTGTTATAGTTGGCATATAAAATGTCCCCTGCACGTGTTCTTTTGGCAGCTGGGTCTACCCAAGCTCACTGAAGCCCAGGTGATGGCATCGAAACCCCAGAAGCTGCACATGGAAACATAAGGTTTTATGTCTGTTGGGTTTTTGGTCTTTTGTTGTTGCTTTTGTTTGTCTTTCTTTTCTAGTTTCCTGTTCTTTCCCTTTGCAGTAAGAGTGTTTACCCTGTGCCATTGTATATTGGAAACAGGTAAGTTATTTTCTGGTTTATACAAGTGCTCATAGTTAAGATTTTTGCCTTGAGTCTCAGAAGAGACTTTGGACTTTTGAAATATGTTGAGATTGTTAAAACTATGAAGATTCAAAATTAGCTTGAATAAATTCTGCAGTATGAGATGGATATTAGCCCACAGGGGTCAGGGACAAAAAATGTTATGGCATGAATGTAAAATGTCCCACACAGGCTCGTGTATTTGAAAACTTGGTCTTCAGCTGGTGCTGTAGTTTTGAGAAGTTTTAGAATCTTTAGGACATTGAGGTGCAGCTGGAAAAAGTGAATTATAAGAGATGAGCCTTGAGGGTTTTAGGCTGGCCTTACTTCAGGCTCAAGCTCTCAGCCAAAGCTTTCTGCTTCCCAATCGTCCAAAACATGAGAAAGGATGCCAGAAGTTCCTGTTGCTTTTGGGAGAGCCCCAGACGCTGTGTGTTCCTCAGGACGGTGGACTGTGTTCCCTTAAACCATGAACCCATATAACATTTCCTTCCTTAAGTTGTTTCTGTCAGGTGTTTGTTCCTGGCAGTATAAAAGTAAGTAATGCACAGGGTATCTAGGCAATATATTTGGGTAGTTAAAACCGCACTGTTTCTGATTGGTTCCTTCACTTCAGTATTTTGATTACCTTGGTGATCCTTTATTCATCTCCATTTCTTCTCCGCTTTATGGAAGACTTCAGGCCCACTAAAGGAAAGGCTCACGGACATTTTATTTCACTGCATTTGTACACCTAGGATGCGCTGATACCCAGATGCCAAATGTACACGATTGCTACAAGAGTGAAACGATGCATTATTACTTGATGCGTTGAAAAATCCACTACCTGAGCTGAAAGATTCACACTAAGTAGTAAATGTTGATGGGCATTTGATGAATTGAGTGCCTCAAATCTTGAGCATTCCTTAAACCTGGAGGAATGAATTCTGTTTCAAGCAGGTGAAACAGGGCCATGCCTCTAGGAAGATGGCTGCCAATTTTGCTCACCTGAGTGTAAACTTATTCTAAGTAAGAGCAGTAGCAACAGCAACTATGGTTGTTCCAGATGTTGATCACTTACTATGTATCAAATATGTAACAGACCAGCACTTGGTATTATGTGTTCAGTCATCACACCAAGTACTTGAATACTCTGTCTATCTCTGTGTTTCTCTCTCTCTCTCTCTCTCTCTCTCTCTCTCTCTGTCCAGGGTTTCATAAAACCCAGGCTGGCTCAAACTGTCTACGTAGCTGAGGCTGTATCTGAAATCCTGATCTTCCTGCCTCTGCCTCCTAAGTGCTGGGATTACAGACATGTGCCACTTTGTCCAGTAGTCTTTATTTTTTTAAACAAGGACACTGATTGTAGGGAAAGTCAGATTCTGTCATGTGCCACAAAACAATGTTTTGCTCAACACTGGACATAAAAGAAGGTTGTTTCATAAATTTTCATCACTTAGTGATGGTGCAGCCATTGTTTAAGAACACACTGCGCTGTGTGCACAATGACGACATTGCAGTACCGTTAAGTGATGCACATTGTGACTGAATCCAAGTTGGTGTTCTTTCTACGCTACTACTTAGCCTAATTTTCCATCATTGGAACTCAGATATTGTTCAAAAAAAAAAAAGCACACCTTTCATCTAAGCCATTTGAGATCCCAGCTGGAATCCCAAATATTCTGATTCTACGATCATTATCATCACCAGCAACTACCATCTGATGAGTGTTCATTACAAGCAAGGCTCTGAGTTCTAAAATAAGCAGGTGTTTGCCTAGATTTCACAACTCACTAAGGTCTGGGAAATTTGGGATCCATGAAATTTCTTCCATCACTGTGAATACCATATATTAACTGTGTACACATTTTATACAGGGAAATTTAAAAATCGGAAGCAAATTCTTCTACAGGCCACGCTATGATGATGTGGTTTACTGTACTGTGTTCCTTGCACTCAAAGCATGCATAGTACACTTGAACACACAGTCCTGAAGTCTGCACATGATGATGATGATGATGATGATGATGATGATGATGATGATGCAAAGGCACTATTGACATAGCCAAATTGGAGAAGGAATAGCTTGATGAATTGCAGTAGTTAAACAAGATTCCCTAGTAGAAATCCCACCTGAGCTGTGTCTGCAAAATGAGCAGGCCCTGAATAGGCACTGAAGGAGACACTGGAGACGAGAGTGCAAGAACAACAGGACAGGAAGTAGCCCATTCACTAGACAGCTTCTTATTCTTTCTACTTAACTTGCACAACAGACTTGGCATTTCTTTATGCTTCAGATAACCCTTGAGGTTAAAAATGTAAACTTCTGTATGTTTTAGATATCAAAAGAAGATAAGATTTTCTCAGTCTGTGGCACTCAAGAATTGTAGGAAATTGGAGGCTTATTGCCATGGCTAGCTGGATCAGAAGATCGAATAGAATTTCCACTAATAAGTAGGAAAAACACATTGCTATAAAGGGAAACAAAGATCGTTAATCCCTTAGGTTAAAATTGTTACCAAAATGTAGCATTATACTTTATGATTTTTTTTTAAAGTTGTCTATCTGGGGTCGTTACTAAAATATTAGCACTTTCTTTTCTAAAATAATTGCTTGTAGTCTTCTTTTGCTGTATCTGGAGAGGAGAGGGGGCTGGTCTGGAAGAAACATGTACAGTACATCTATCAGGTTTTTCCTTTTTTGCCTTAAAGGAAGTGCCTTAAACTGGGCGAGGTTCAGTGCTCAAAGGTGCTGATAACAGATAATTTTCCTGAGAGGTCCAGTCCTGTTGTTTGAATCCAGCATTCGTGAACATTTGTTCTGTGGAATATTAATCTCATGACACATTTCACACTAAGCATGATGCTCAATTAATTTGAGGGATGCCCTTCACTTGTAAACCCTCAATTCTCAGCAGCATTTGCACAGGCTCTAGGAAGTCCTTTCCAGAGAAATCTATCTTAACTTTGCTTAACCCAGTGATGCCTGAAGTTATTTAGTTATTAAATAATCCTTATGCTGATACACCCTTTCCTATTTTACTTTACCTCCAAGACAGCTATTACACCCAAGAAGCAATTTAGTAGGTGGAAACCACACTAGCTTTATTGGTGGAAAAAATTTAAGAAATTGATTAATAAGTGTTACCTTAATAAAAAAAATCACAAACGGGAGGGTCAGTGGCTGCTGGAAGGGGTTTGATTGGGGTTCTGAGGACCTAGGTAAGTTGAGAAAGGCCCTGTGGGGTTGGGATTACACCCAGAGGTAGCTGCTGTTTATATCAAGTCCTTAAAGGCAAAGCTGCCTGGCTAACGCTGACGTCTCAGAAGCTCTGAGGTGGGGATGCAGGGAGCAGGGGTCAGGGGTTCAGGTGGTGCCTCTGCCTGCCAATTGCTGGTACTGCTTAAGTGGTAATGTTATAAGGCTGGTGATGAGAGGAGACACTAAAGATGGAAGGCTGCTGGTAGAACTAGCTTCTGCTGCCAGGAATGAAGGATCATGGGTAAAGCAAGTAGACAGGGAGCATTTAGAACAAGTCCCCGATTCCTCTCTAGCATCTCCTACTGGCAAGATCTGTCAATGGAGAAATGTGGTTTGTAGGGTCCTTGCTCCAATATAGAAATGTGGATGTAGAGCTAAAACAAACAAAGAAACAAACAAATGAATAAATAAAAATTGTGTATATATATATTGATATATTATTCTTCATTATTCTCATAGCTATTTTCTTAGAAAGGTACCCAGGGACCATAGCTGCTTTTTGAGATTATACTTGAACTACTAAAGAGTTCAGTAATAACATTCCCTATATTCTTTTCTAAAATGATTCAAATGTGTCTTGTGTACGAAAATGCTTATACTGATTTCCTAAAAGGGACACACCGAAGCCTTGATGCATTGCACCCGTTTTGGGGAAATGTTTATCCTTCCCCAAATTCAGTCATCTGAGTATTTTAAAATATCAAAGTCTAAACTGTTATAGTGTCCACACAGCTCACAATTCATCTAAAATAATACATTTTGTTATTTTAATGGCTTTTTATTATCTAATAATAATGAAAAGAAATAGGAAGGGAACAATACATTTTCTTAGAAACACTTTAGAATTTGTTGAGAAGTATTATGGCTTTTGGCTTCCTGGTTTACCTGTCCGTAAATTTAGACATCAAGCATGAATTGAAGCTGTGTAGGTGAGCATAATGGAACAGAGTTCTAGGCTATGCGGGTTCTACCAGGTCAGGCCCAGGCCCTTCCTCAAAGCAAACAAAATAGTGAAAAGGAAAGAAAGGCTCTAAATCAAATGACCGTGTAGGAAGATGAAGATGGCGTATCTCAGCCCACCCTGGGGAAACTGACGTAAGCTCTCTGTTTAAAGGTCTCTGAGGAAGACTGGGCAGGTGCAGGAATTTAGTGATGATTTATCAAGAGTGTCAGCCAAACTGTGGTCTGGTTGATTGTTATCTTAGGCCTGTTTCTGAAAGGTGGGTAGTGCCAGGAAAGTCCTTATCACTTGGGGGGCAATATGGTTTCCATCGGGACTGCTCGTGTTTAAGACAACAGCCCAGTTCCCATTGCAGGGCAGTTGTTCTCCCTCGGCAGAGTGCTCTCCTTGTGATCTGACTTTAGGCTGTGCTGTCCCTGAGCTCCAAGCAGACTGTGGATTTAGGATGGCTTGAGACACTTAGGCAAACCCCCCCCCCTTTTTTTTTTTTTTTTTTTTTTTTTGGTGCATGGAAGAGGATGTTGTAAAAGTTGACTTGAAATACCTTAGTCAGTCTTATCTTTATGTCTCCAGCGTCGTGGTATGGGGAAGGTCGGTAAATTTAGGTCCCGTTGGCCTTGCAGCTCTGGTTAATAGAGTAAGTCCCTTAAACAAGCCCGAGCTCAGGAATGTGGCTCAAAGTAAAGGAGACATACAAAGTGAGGACGGACTCAGACCTTGCCTTCAGCGCACCCAAGCGAAGGACCAGCCAGTGCTTTGCCACAAGAGCAGCTTCTAAATCACCATGACAAGCATATGGAGTTTTGTAAGGACCCCTAACCAAATCACAGTTGTTTTTGATAGAAATTACTAATTATTGACTAAATGTACTTAAAATGTAGTATCTACCTGAATTCCTAACAGTTCACTTCCAAGCCACAGATTTCCCTGGAGGGCGTTATAGATCCAGAATAACCTTAGTGGCAGACTTTGCAAAATGCAGACCAAAAGTGTTGCTCCTTTGCCAAAGGACCAGGGGTGCAACCACGGTAGAAAGTTGCAGACTTTGACAACTGCAAACGCAATAGCTTTTAAGAAAAGGGTGACCCTTCCCAAGCCAGCTAGAGTCACCTTTGCTTTCTAAGTTCTTTAAGGGGAAAACAAATGCCCAGAAATTCAGGGAGTGAGAAGTAACAGAATCAGAGGGCCTCTGATTTAGTTTCCCCAGTAGAAGGAAGCACTCCACCCCATGGAGGGTAATTAGCATCTTAATGAGCCATAACTGAGTGTGCTGAACTGCCTCTGACACAGGATCTCAGTGCCATCTTTATGCTGTTGTCACCAGTACATTCAGATAGATCATGGTCATAGCACATAGGGTCTTTGGGGACCTGGATGATGTCTTCTGGAGACAGACAACTTTTAGCCATAGACAATTTTTAGCACTGGTTGTATGAATTTTCTCTTGAGGACTCCAACAGCAATGGCTGTTGGTCTTTTCAGCCGAGAATAGGCATGATCTATAAAACACAAAAACCACCACAAAATGCTGACTCCTCTAACTCAGCAGTTTTCAACCTGCGGGTTACTATTCCTTTAGGGGTTGAATGACCCTTTCACAGTGGTCCCCTAAGAACACCAGAAAACACAGACATTTACATTACAGTTCATAACAGTAGCAAAATTACAGTTGTAAAGTAGCAATGAAAATAATTTTCTGGCTGGGGTCACTACAATGCAGGGAACTATATTAAAGGATCACAGCGTTGGGAAGGTTGAGAAGCATTGATCTAACACAAGTGATTTCCTAAAAGGCTCTCTCAATATTATGAGCCCTTGTAACGTATAAAAGGAGGTTTAGTGATAGAGGCAAAAGGATGTTGACAGAAAGCTCATATGGAGGCTGAATTCTGATGTCATGATTTGTCCCCCTCCTTTTCCCTAGTTAAGGAAGTCATGGTCTGAGTGTAGAAGCCCAAGGGATCCATCTGGTCTTTGGTGGCTAAAGCAACACCCACTGAGCACCCTGCTGGAGCGACCAGTTGGGGTTGCTCATTTCAGGGGTAACCTGAAGGAAGCTGTCTTGCAACTCCTTGCTTGCTTCGGAGCGGATGGAACTTTGTAATAAACAGATGCTGTAGCTGTTGTTATTTCTGTCCATTCTAGATGTGTCCATCCTGCAGCCTTTGACCCACAGGCATCCCAGGATAGCTATGAACACAGCTGTAAATGCACAGTGCATGTATAGACAGCAACCTCCTGATGCTGCAATGTCAAGAAGCCAGTTGCTCTTCGTAGACTCTGGAGTAGTGTATACACATCTAAAGGCGCTTGAGATGGAATTCTGAGGATCAAGAATTAAATTAATCCAAGTCAGAGTACTTAACACAGCGCTTGGGCAGGGTAGGTGCCTGATGAGGACACACGGCACTTTTTTAGGAATGATGTGACTTATAATTCTTTGGTTTGACATGGTCTGGAAATCTGGGTTTCTCTTTTGAACTTTGACCTTTTCCTGAGTTAGTGATATGTGGTAGGGTGGACTCCACTGTATCCTGGGCTGCCGATATTTTACAGATATAGCTATTGAGCGATTTGTCTCAAATCTTCAGCACTTGTTTTAAAGCAGGCTTTGCTTTATATGGCCTTGACCCACTGCTTTATATGCCCTGACCTACTGCTGTTCAGGGCATGTTTACGTTAGCCTAAGCAGTGATGCCTGACGGGATAATAATTTTCAACTGGGAATGTATTTATAGGGACAGAATGTCGTTCTAAGCCATGGGTTGAAGAAACACCCACTTTTCTCCCATCCAGGGCACAGGTTGGCCCTGATAAAAATGACCAGAGGTTTTTAGTAGCTGAACAATCTAGAATATGACAAGAGCTCTGATGACCCTCCGCATCTATTGGTCCCTCAGAAGGCCCATCCACATTGGCTCTCATTTAATAACTATGCTCCAAATATGCCCAGTTCTAGGACTGCTAGGAATTTGCATCCCTATAAGGATGGTCACCAGTGAGGTGCTTGCCTGCTGATGCGTCTCTGTTTTTTTTTTTCCCTGCTTTTCTCCTTCTAATGTTGCTGTTAAATTAGCAGTGTTTTGAGCACCCACTGTGTGTCTGGCCACATGCTAGGTTGAAAAGCAGTGATGAACCAGAAAGTCTTTGCTTTGGTGTGGAGGATACTGGCCACAAGCTGCTCTGTGTGGTAATGTGTTTTACGACCCGAAGCCATAGGGTGAGGTGGCAAAGAGTGGCTGTTAGGAATGGGCATGACTCTGAGAAGATGACCAGAAAAGCGTTCAAGTGGAGCTTACACTTGAGCAAATCATAGAGCAGAAGGAGGAGCCAGGCATGTGAAGATCAAAAGCTGTGGGACTTCTGGCTGTGGTCTGGAGGAGATGCAGCTTCAGGCAGATGCAAAGCTCTGGGGAGAAAGCCTACTCCAGTGAATGCTGTCTACCAGGATAAGTAAAGGCCGGCCGGGAAGCAGGCTTTGGTCACCCGCACACACCTGATGAAGTGACTGGCAGTTCTCGCTGACAGATGTACTGTTAGCACTCTGTGGATAGGCTGAAGGCTGGGTGATTTTCTTGAAATTTCTCCCCATAGTCAAATTTTTCCTGAACTAAAAATAACATACTGGCAATATACCCGCACGTGTTCTCTTGTAGCATCCAAGGACACTATTAGAGTGTGATGGATAATATTATGAACTGTCTTAGTTCTGTGATGGGTTGTGACATAAAAGTGAAGGAAGCTTCATCTTGGTGAAGCATCTAGTGAAGGGAACAGTATTTCCAGTGTGACTCTCAAGTTACACCCCCTCCCCCAACTTCCAGTTCTATTTTTTCCCCTTCATACAGAGCAAACAACATACTCTCTTTGAATAGGCGGGGACCTCTCTTGGCCTGTTGTCATGTGAAAGGGAGAGCTGGAGAGGAAGGCATATGGGCGGCTGTTGTCTTAACCTTGGCATACAGGCTAGGATTAGGATGCACAATGAACCTGAAGTGTTTCTGGTAGGGTTCCTCTGTGTTGAATCACGTGACTTCACTTCAACCTTGGTTCTGTGCCCACAGTGTAGGCACTCCAGAGAATGCTGCCTCAAACACCTTGACTCAGATTCAAGGTTATGCTATGATGGGAATCACAGTGTTTTCACATACAGTATTCTGTTCTTACAGAGACACACAGACTTAATTACAGAAAATCAAAGAATTTTGTTATTTTCTTAGCATCATTCCTCAGCATGTAAGTGTCACGTTAGTGTTTGTTTAGATTGTATTGTATTAGGATAGTTGATTTTAAAACCCGGCGTTTGAATCCTCTAGTTGAGTCTCTAATTTCTGAATGCTTCTGCCATTTTATACCATATATATTACATAAAGTGATGTTCTCACCTCATGTAAATTAGAAGTTATAAGATCCAAGTACTGATTAACTCTGAAAAATGTTGAAGGTACTCTGTCCTCTGTGTGAAACAATCAAGTGAGATTTAGTTCTTTATGTAAAAATAAACAAACACATCCATCCCGTTAGCGTGTAAATAGGCTCTCCTCTTTCGTAAACGGTGAAATTGTATGTACCAAGGAAGTGTTTTAAAACACACTTATCCATGATTTATTATTACAAAATATTTTGTTTATATACCTGTTGTATATACTTGTATGCCTAGGGTCATGTGAAAGTTTCTTGGGTAAAACTGGGTCATCAGTAGAAGAACATTTTTTTTAAAGAAGTCCTGGCCCAGAGGATAGATAGGGCCACCTGGCAGATTCTCACCTCATTTCTTATTGAGATTTCTGTCTATTCCACTGGTTAAAAGGTTGTTTTTTGGGGGAGGGAGGTCTGTTTGCTAAGAGTGGCCTCTGGCTGAGAGCGCTAAGAGTTGGAAAGTTAGCAAGCACATCGCTTTGCCCCGCCTGGATCTAAACCCAAACCATTTATAGCCTTTACTCAGTTGGTAAGAAACTTCCCAGAAACAAGGAAAGAAAGAGAGCATTTCTGTTTGCTCAGCCCATCCCACCTGTGCCCAGGGCAGGGTAGAGTCTGTCCAACATCATCGTAGAAGTTGCTTGCTGTTGTGACATACAGACGGAGGTTCGGTGCCCACAGAATCTTAAACCCTTCTAAACTGGAATTTGAAATTTCACGCTCATTTTCTTAGAAAAGTACTTCATAAATTGTATAACACTGTAGGCACCACAGAGCTGAACTGTCTTCCTACTTACCAGTATGGCTACATGCAGTCATAGGATCCCAGTCCTATGAAAACATATAGGCACCCAGAAAAAGAGTGAGCTGCAGGCATATAAAAGCATGTGCAAGATGGAGGGCAGCCATCCAGCAGATTTTACCATTGGATTCTTTAACAAGTGAACAAAGGGCAGAGAGGTACATCACTGACAGAGTACTGCAGACATCCTGATTCACACACATGCCACATGCGTACATGTATGTGTGCACGTGCATTTCTTCTTCTTCTTCAATAAATTGAGAATCAATTACAAATTATCCCTTGCCCCCCCCCCCCCCCCCACTTCAGGCATCCTCTAATGAAACCAGAGTGCACCCAGGAAAGTAGAGATTGGCACTGACTTGTGCCACCGTATATCACGTTCTCTCTGTTTTCACAATGATGACTTTTATGGGTCAAGAGCCCAACCCCAAATCTCATATTGCATCCAGTTCCAGTTGTCATTTCTTTTAGTTTATTTCAGCTTGAGGCAGTTTTTTGGTCTTTCCGCGCCTGCCCGTCGAGACCTTGCTATTTTTGAAACATCTCAGCTCGTTGCTTTGTAGAATGCCCCTAAATTTGCTTTTGTCTGATAATCTCCTCAAGATTACATTTGCATAATGAGCTTTTCTGAGGAGCACCACAGGAGAGTTGAGGTGCACACGACTTTGATTTGCTCCATTGGTGGTTACTGTAACTTTCTCACCGGGGTAAGATGCTATTTGCTAGATCTGCCTTTGGCTTCTCTGCTGTAGATACATGTTTTGGGGAGCGTTTTGAGACTGGGTAAACATCCCATGCCCCAGCACAATTTTACCCACTAACTTAACCTTTCAGTGATGATTCCTTTGTAAGTCAAATAATACTCTGTTGAGTACCAAATAACCAAACAGTAGTGCTCTAAAACCGTTACCCCTTCTATATTTACTAGTTTCCAATCTCCCATCAAGTAGACTCTTTTGGTTACTCCATTGTTTATAGACATATGGGTTTATTTGTATTTGTATAGACTTCTAGACTCTTATTTTGTTCAGTGTGTTATAATCCAGCATCGTTATGACTTATTGTAATACTCTATTTCTCTTATACTTGGGTCACAGGAAGCTTCTTCAGTTTGACTCCTTTACTGTTTCATCAGAGCTCTGTCATTCTTTGAGAACTTACACTCAGATGCATGACGTTCTGAGATTACTTTATGCTTTTTTTTTTTTTTTTTTTTTTTTGTCTTAGTCCTCTGTAACTGAAATCAGCAATTTCCCCAAGTACTCCTGGTTTCTTTCACTGAAAAATAATGGAGTTTACAAACCAAGACGTGGAAACTAGCATTCGTTGCTAATGGAGTGTTACGATTAGATGTTGGTAGGCACAGAGCCAGATACTAGGCATATAAACATACGTACGTGTGCATTTGCACATGGCACACACACACGCAACAGTTATTTCCATAACTTTTGATCTATATGTTTAATTCAAATAGGCACCCCCAGTTACAATCTAATAGCCTTCAATATTCAAAGGTAACTAGTCCTGTCTCTCATCTGTCTTTGCTCAGTCCCTTGTATCAGCTGCTTCCAGATCACACGTACCATCTCACTTTTGCAACTGGCATACTGCTTATCGATCTACCTTTCCTCACAGCTATTCACCGGTCTAGAGCCCCCTACTGTCCAAGCTCGAATTCATTCCATCCTCTACTGGCTGAGAGTTCTTCACCCATGTAAGCAATCATACCTGAAGTTCCCATCAGTTCCAGTGGTGTTTCAATCAAGAAGTGAGATTTCAGTCACCCTCTCCTACCTGCTGGATAAGAATCCCTTATGATCATCATAGCTATCTGATCAAGGGAAATCCTTCGCTCTCAGTGTCTTGTTAACATAGGCTGCCCAGTACCAAGCAGATCAGGGGCTCCACTAAATTAGGGGGATCTTCTTAAGATGTCATAGCATCTGCTGTGGACTAGGGAAGGAAGGTCAACACATCCTGACTGAAGATCACCATGAGAGGTAAGCACAAGCGGTCTTATGTGCAGACTCTCTCTTGCCTATCAGCATGTTTATAAGTAACCACATCTCTAAGGAGTCTTCATTCACAGGCTTCTAGCTGTGCTTGTAGAGAATTGCTTGGAGAGCAGGTAGAAGCCATGCCTTGGGCAGCTTTTCCATGAGTGGTTATTTCTTCTCTATGACAGGTGTTTATATGACATCCTTGCCATGGTCTAGATTCTGATACTGCCTTATGCTCCTGGACTGATAATAATACTAGCACCTTTCCCATCTCCCTTCATCTTGACAGCCCTGAGAGGGGTAGTGGCCCTCTCCCACTATTTTTAACATCTTCATTCTTTCTTTTCCCATTCTTATTCTATCACCCACGCAAACAATTCCAAGAATTAAATTACCATTGACTTAAAGACCTAAGAGCATTTAGCGTTTTCTTAACTTAACCCTGAAAATGGTCCGAGAAGCTGACTTTTCCTTAATGAACTTAAAAGCCTGGAGATATTGTGGTCAATTCTCTCCCATGTGGATGAGCCCTGTGTAAGAGTGAAACCAACACAAAGGAAATCAATCCAAAAGATCAAGATCCCAGGAACTCTAAGTAAGCCCTTGATCAACCTCTGATACTAGACGACTTTTGGCCTTTCACTTTCTTGAACCAGCAAGAGGACTTTTTGTTTCAATCCTAACTGTTGTCTCTTTGTATAAGGGTCTTGACTGTCAAATCAACCACAAATTATAGACCATGAAATCTTTGACTCGTGTGACTTAGGTTCCACTCACACTTCCCAGAAGGACTTGTCTCCTTGTGTGTTTTACTTACTTGTTTTCTCAAAAGAGGAGATTTTTTTTTTTACAGCCTCTTCTTTTTATTGGTCTTTCTGTCTTTTACTGTGTGAGTCCCCCCTTTCTTGTGATCTGCCACATCCTGACAGGGGCTCATATATCCACTACATCAGTGGAAGGGACAAAATAAAAAATTTATATCATCCACATGACAGACCTGAAAAACTAGCCTCTCATTTAAATATTGCAAAAAATTGAGTTATATGCTACATAAGTGACAGGAGAATGGCGCTCTTAATCTATGTGAAAGGAAATTGGATTCAAGTTGTTTTATCTCTTGCAGATGTTCAACGTTATTTTTGTCAGCTAGTAGTTAAGTTGAAGAGAGACATCTTTCTCAGAATAGAAACATGAAATAATAATGTCCTCTAGCATCATCTCATCATGTTAAGCCACAAGATGGATGAGATCCTTATGAGAAAAGATGCAAATGGTACTCAGTTTGAAGTATTTGTTGGGAGTGCAGAGAAGCTGAAGTTTTGCTCTGCAATAAATATACTTCTTCTGCATGAAGATAAAGAATAACAGAGACTTTTGTCTCAGGTCATAGTTTCTTAAGAGATTAATTTGGGGCACGAATAATTCAGTAAAGATGTGAGTTCAAATGCCTAGGCAGGAAATTGGTCTTAGCATAATTTGGACCCAATGTGGTCAGAGGCCACTTCTTGGAGTTATTGTGAAACTTTCCCCGTTATTACACTTAACATGAGGTACAAAGGCTTCCCAGGGTGATTCAGTCATGGCAATTCCCAAGTTTTGGCTTTTTTTATTTTATTTTTTTATTTTTTTACCATGGTCATTAAGTGTGCTGGCTTCTCTTACCTGAAACAGGTCCATTTGTCATCCATCCTGACTCTTAATTATCTTACCTGAATCACAAAATACCTCCTCTTGTTCAACCTCGGCCTCTAGCCCAAGCCAACCCAGCCAGGTATCTTAGTGGCCTCAGGCCTCCTAGAACTGTGAATAGATTCTCCTCTTGGGACATGTCACTTGTTAGGCTAGAAGGACATTAAAGAGAATTTTTGAGTATTGTTATGGTGGCTTATCCCAGAAAAGTACATGTCTGCCTCAGTTTTCCTACCTGATATACTGTGCAGCATAAACTAGGAATGGGATCTTATGAATTCTACTGAAATAAACGGGACTTCACGAAACTGAAAAGCATCTGTAAAGCAAAGGACACTTCAATAGAACAAAACAACAGCCTACAGACTGGAAAAAGAACTTCACCAACCCTACATCTGACAGAGGGCTAATATCCAAAATATATAAAGAACTCAAGAAATTAAGCACCAATAAACAAAATAATCCAATTTAAAAATGGGGTACAAAGCTAAACAGAGAATTCTCAACAGAGGAATATCAAATGGCTGAGAAGCACTTAAAGAAATGCTCAAAATCCTTAGTCATCAGGGAAATGGAAATCAAAACGTCTCTGAGATTCCATCTTACATCCATCAGAATGGCTAAGATCAAAAACTCAAGTGACAGCACATGCTGGAGAGGTTGTGGAGCAAGGGGAACACTCCTCCACTGCTGGTGCTTTCTCAGAAAATTGGGAACAGTTCGTCCTCAAGACCCAGCTTTACCACTCCTGGGCATATACCCAAAAGATGCTCCACCACACAACTAGGACATTTGCTTAACTATGTTCACAGTAACTTTATTCATAATAGCCAGAATCTGGAAACAACCCAGATGTCCCTCAAACAAAGAATAGATAAACTGTGGTACATCTACACAATAAATACTATTCAGTTATTAAAAACAAGAACATGAAATTTACAGGCAAATGGATGGATCTGGAAAAGATCATCTTGAGTGAGGTAACCCAGAGCCCAAAAGATACACATGATATATACTCATTTATAAGAGGATATTAGCCATGTAATACAAGACAACCATACTACAATCCACAGACTAAAGAAGCTAGGTAACAAGGAAGAGCCTAGAGGATGCTTAACTCTCTCATTCAGTAGGGCAAATAGAACAGACATTGGAAGAGGTTGAAGAGAGGGAGCAGGACTGGAGCCTATAATAGATGTCTTCTGAAAGACTCCACCCTGCAGGGGATTGAAGCAGATGCTGAGACTCACAGCCAAACTTTGGGCAGAGCGCAGGAGAGTCTTATGGAAGAGTGTTGGGATAGAAGGACCCAGAAGGGACAGGAGCGCTTCAAGAAGACCAACAAAGCCAAGAAATATGGGCTCAGGGGGGTCCGCGGAGACTGATGCACCAAGGACTATGCATGGAGTGGACCTAGGGCCCCTGCTCAGAGGTAGAACATGGCAGCTCAGTCTCCATGTGGGTGTCCTAGTAAGGGGAGCAGGGGCTGTCTCTGACATGGACTCTGTGGATTGCTCTTCGATTACTTCCCATGGTGGGGTGGTGCAGGCAATCTTGATGAAACTTGATAGGCTGGGGTCAGTTGGTAGGGGAGGAGGGCTCTCCTTTCTGAGGACTAGGGGAGGAGGATGGGGGAAGAGGGGGGGAGGGGGGACTGAGAGGAGACATGGAAGAGAGAGGGCTATGATCAGGATGTAAGTAACAATATAAAAAATAAAATGAACAAACAAATGAATGAATGAATCCTACTGAACTTGGCCAAGGCCTTGCTGCCCCAGTGAAGGATGGTAGATTCTGTTTCCTCTGCTGTCTCCATAAGTAGTTTTAGAGAACCAGGCATAGTCCTGGGCCAAAGTCTCCAGGCCTCAGGCCACCTTGCTGCTTACTCTTGTTGCCAGCTTCTGTCCATCTTCTTGAGTTGATTTATTAGCATAGCACACATCTAATGACAACTCTGTCCCGTGTGATACAGGACATGAGACCTCCCCTGGAACTCACACAAGCACTGGAGCATAAATTGTACCTGAATGAATTCATCCATGTCATGCTTACACCCTCATGACTGTATTGTTAAGTGTTAGTACGGTTTTTACCTAGAATATGTATTATAAATGCCCTTAATAAAAGGTTATTAGTAAACAACTAATATCTTTGAGCCAGTCACTGTGTACTCCAGGTTAGCCTTGATCCTCCTGCCTCAGCACTCTAAATGCTGGAATTACAGGCATGGAGCACCCTACCAAGCTAAAATGGCAGTAGGTAATGGTAATAATTATTATTTCATTATATTATATAAAGAACTTATATTAAAGGCTTCATATTTATTATTTAATTTAACCTCTTGGGGAGATACTGATTTGGTGAGCTTTGAAATGCAGAAAGAATCTCTAAGGTTGATTTCCCTCTGATCACAGAGATGTGGATCCTGAGTCAAGTCTGTTTGATGTTATAACTTGTACCTCAGCCAAGATTTTCAGACTCACTTCTACAGTGGGCATGTGACTTATAACTCTGTATTAGTAAGCCATACTAAGAGGCACCTTTACCAGTAAATGACTACAATGAGTTTCTATTTTCAAGAAAGAAGTGTGCCGGGAGTGGGAATGGGAACAATAGTAGAAACAAAACAACAAATAAATAAGTAACAACACATTTAATCTAAATTTTACTTCACAAAAGAAGCACGCCCCAGTTTGGAAGGGCGGGTGCTACCTCATGTATTTTTTGAAGGGATGTTTCTTTTTATTTACCTTTTGCTTTTGTTGTGCTACACAGTCCATCCTGAGAAGATGCATGCTGCCCCTTTATATGAATTAGCTGCTGTTTTAGGTAACAGGGAGCTAACAGCTAACAGCTGAGCATGGCCTGAGGAAAGGAAACGCAGGGCAGCAAAAGTCAAGATGCAGCAACGTGAAGCCACCGTCCTGGTCTCCATAGCGAGCCCGGCAGTTTGCTCAGCTAGTGTGCCATTAGACCATGTGTGTGTCTTCTAGAAAGACCGGGTGGAGAAGCCATACCTCATGCTGAGAGCAGAACACGAGGTTCTGCTCGTGGTTTTCCACATCCTTCCAATACCTGCCTTTCTCAACTACCGAGTCCTCTCTCCAGCCCCTCAGTCCTCCCGCCCCCTTTTTTGTTGATCAAAACTTCTCTGATTGAGGGTGAATTCCCTGGCACATCCTTAGTTGCCAGAATGTGAGGTTCCTAGGCCCTGTTCTGTTTCTTTCAAATATGGAAATGGCAGGACACCTGAGCACCTCCAGGCTGAGACAGGTAGGCAAAGTCAGCCGACAGGACGAAGGAGGGAGGAGCCTTCTGAAAGCAGGTGGTTGGGTATACCCTAGGACAGAGGCATGATCTGCAGTCTCAGGGTGTGTCAAAAAAAGTATGATGTGTGGTCCATATATCTGTCTGTTATGTCCAAGGACGCTGAAAGGTGAGTAATTATCTCTTTCCAGTGGAGGAAATAGGCTGAGTTGTCTGTCATCTCAGAGCAGCAGGCTCTGGCTAAGATAGTCGGACTAAATGAGTCGACTTTCAAGTCCTATCCCCTGTCTGATGTGCTTTGTAGGTTCCCCTGGATGCTTTAATTTCAGGAAACAAACAGACAAGATTTAGTGAGAGCATATACATGGTTCCTGTAGAGAAATGTAAGTTATAAAATGGCTACTACCGTCACTCTGTGGATCCAGGATGACTTTTAAAAATATCCTTAAGCCAGGCATGGTGGCACATACTATAATCCCTGCACTTAGGAGGTAGACACAGCCAGGTCATCACAAGTTTGTCTACACAGTGAGTTCCAGGCCATCTAGGTTGCATATTAAGATCTCATCTTGAGGGGAAAAAAGCATGGAATCTTCTAGGTTTTCTGTATTTCTTTCACATAGTTGACAAGATAATTCAAATTTGAAGCTTGTTTTGTTGCTGTTACTCCAAAGTCTTACACTTGACAGTGTTAAATTTTAAGGCTAGAAATACCTAGATTCTGTTCCTCTCCTTATGGAGCTCCTGTCCAAAAAATCTGGACACAGGGGTGTTTTCTGAGACTGATACTCCAACCAAGGACCATTCATCGAGATAACCTAGAACCCCTGCATAGATGTATCCCATGGCAGCTCAGTGTTCAAGGGGTTCCCTAGTAATGGGAACAGGAGCTGTCTCTGATATGAATTCAGTGGCCTGCTCTTTGATCACCTCCTCACCAGGTTGTAGCCTTACCAGCTCACAGAGAAAGACAATGCAGCCACTCCTGATGAGACCTGATAGACTAGGATCAGATGGAAGGGGAGGAGGACCTTCCCTATAAGTGGATTAGGGGAAGGGCATGGGTGGAGAAGAGGGAGGGAGGGCAGGATTGGGAGGTTACAAGAGAGGGGGCTACAGCTGGGATACAAAGTGAATAAACTGTAATTAATAAAAAAATAAAAATAAATAAAATATTTCTGAAAAAAAAATTCCTGGCTTGGTGACACCTGCTTATAATTTCAGTACTTGAGAGGCTAAAGCAAGAGAGTTGTCAAAAATTGAAAGTCAGCCTGAAATATATGGCAAGACTGTGAACCTAAAAACAAACACAACAGAAAGCAAAAATACCTGAATCAAGTCTGTGTAAAATACTTTGGAAACAGCTACTCATGATCCACTCTTTACTGGGGAGAGGGCACATTCCTACATTGGATAGATGGTAAATAAACCATGTAATCTTGTAAGGATACTAATGGCAGGCCTCCTGGTGAACTAAATGTTATTTTGCTAGCAGGAGAGTCCTTATCCGTGGAATGCTTTTAGCAGAGTGTACTTTGGTGTCTAGGATTTCTTAGGTAAACAGAGCTGGGGCCCCCTGGTTTACGAGCCACAGCTCTCTGGAAAATGTCCTGTAAATTATGTAAATATCTGAGTATAAAGTGGAGCTCTTTCAGATGTTTCCTGAACTCTAGCTACTCCTGGACAAGTAGACGGCCGCACACCATTCGAAAGGAAGCTTGTGTATTGTCCTAGACCAGAGCCCTTCTGATGCAGGAAGAAAAAGCCCCAAGAGGTTCCACTGGCCCGTCTAAGCTCCTGTGTCCACACGTCCTTGTTATGTGCATTATCGAAACCACAGTAGAGCATGGATCAGGCGGACGGCCGCCGATGAATGTGTCTTACTCGGAAATCTGGTCTTTGTGGTGACCTTTGCTATCTCGATTTATAATCACGTCCTTATTGATAACACTTTAATTATTTAGCATTTCAGGTTTTGAAGTATAACTGTGAAATGATGACTGACCAAATCATGTCTACAGTCTGTCATTTCTTTTGAGTGATTCCAAAGAGAACTGGTCTTCTGAACTGTTTTAATAGCCACTAGAGGGAAACCTCTGAAAGATTTTGTCTACTGCCCTTTCTCTTATGCTTGCTGCTGCAGGAAGAGAGGAGTCAATGGGAGAGGAGAGGAAAGACAGGAAGATTTGGAAGCAGCTGGAAAATTCCTCATCATCACTATCAGCAGGCCGCTGTAAGCTCGGCTCCCTCTCTGTGATCACCACTCCCTTCCACAATCCATCTACTCCCGTTTCTTAATCTAGAGGCCTAGATTACTGTTCCAAGCCCCTGGATTTCACTGCTCTTTTTTGTTGTTTGTTTATTTTTTCCTCCAATAATTAACTCTTGCCTCAGCTACTGAGCATAGTAAGGCAGCTTGCTGTTTTAACAGAGAGAAACATTCCTGCGTGCTGAGCTGAAACTGCTGGCTTTGGACAGTATATAGTGTAAGGCTAAACTCCAGGTTCAGAGAACAAGAATCTCCTCTGAAGTTATTAATCCCTAATCAAAATGTATCCTTTCTTTTCATTTTAAATGTAAACAGAAAGCAGCCTGATGGTTTTAGCAGGATCTATGATTTTTCCAACAATAGAAATAATTTTGTTGTAAATATCTTTCATTTATTACTACTTAGAAAAAAATTAAACTTTTGTTTTAGTTTTTTTGACACAGGGTTTTACTGTTTAGCCTTGGTTGTCCTGGAACTAGCTCTGTAGATCAGGCTTTTTTTGTTTTTTTAGATCAGGCTTTTTTAATGCTTATTTTTTGTGTGCATGTAGAGATCAGGAGACAACTTATAGGAATCTGTTTTCTGTTCTCTCCTTCCACTATATGGGTTACAGGGATCAAACTCAGGTTATCAGGTTGATGGAAAATGCCTTTACCTTCCGATCCATCTCACTGGCTCTGACTGCTTAGACATTCTAATAGCCCATAAACCTGTTATTAAATTTATTTGTGAATATATAAACGTGATTTAATACACTACTAAAGAAGCATGGTGAATATGATTTTAAAATATTTTGATAATTACCAACATTTCAAAAAACTTGATTTTCTGTGGTGTTCCTTGTTCTTTTTTATTTATTTAAATACATTATTATAATAAGAAGCGTGTAGCATTTCCAGATTGCCAAATGGCACAGGAAGGGTGAAAAAACTCCACAAAGGTAAAATGCTTTACAAGAATACATTACCTGCTATGATAATGACCATTTGGAAACTGGCTTGGCTCCTGTCTCCTAGAGATTAACATAATAGTGTCAGTAGATGCCTAAATAAGGTGTGTTCAGGCAAACATTGATAGAGGCTTCTGCACATGCCTCCAGAGCCCACGGACAGGAGAATTAATCACACTTGAAGGTTCCGAGAGGAAGTAACATTGAGAGGGCACCAGCTTAGCCAGAAGCAGCTGAAGAGGTGGCCCATATTGGTCATATGTATGAGAAGTTTATGGTCATTCTCCTGTCTGCTCCCCTGAGAGATACCGGATTGAAGGAAGATGCAGTGGCTCTGAATTGCTATTTGCTGAAACCTTGGGAAGAGCTTCTCTGCTGTGCTGCTTTGAGTGAGATTGACCCCATAGCCTCATATATTTGAATGTTTGGTCCCCCATTGGTGAAACTGTTTGGGAAGGATTAGGAGGTATGACCTTGTTGGAGGAGATTTGTTGATAGGGGCAGAATTTGAGTTTTCAAAAGCCCATGTCTCTCTGCATCATGCTTGTAGATCAAGATGCAAACTCTCAGCTACTGTTCAGTGCCACACCTGCTGCCCACTGCCATGCTCTCCACTGTATCATCAAGGATTTCTACATTCTAAAACTGTAAGTCCCCCCAAACTCTTCTATAAGTTGCCTTGGTCATGGTGTCTTCACAGCAATAGAAAAGTTACTAAGACTTCTACTAATATGCTTTCCTTAGACTTTAGCCACGTTCTTCTGTGTGGGAGAGTAACCTTTGCTGCAGTAGACAGACTCTAGCCCAGGGATGAGTTGAGCTGGGTTCTCACCTTTGCTCAGATTATTACTAAATCAAAGCGTTGAACATGAGAACCGTCACCCTGCCCACATTGCCTGCCTTTCAGATTTGCCTTTTAGAAAATTGTGACTGTTCTATGGGAAAAAATCATCCAGTCAGTCAGCCAAATGTTTTACTGGTTGTTGGAAAGCTGTACACACTCCCACTCTGCTGCATTAATGAAGTGGAAAACTGACCACAAAAATGCACAAGGTGCATGTGATCGCCTCTCTGTCCACTCCTGACCTTTTGAAAGCAGCGCTTCTCAACCTTCCTAATGCTGGGACCCTGTAGGACAGTTCCTCAGGTGTGGTGACTCCACCTGTAAAATCATTTTTGCTGTTACTCCATAATTGTAATTTTGAATCATAATGTAAGCATTTTTGGAGATAAAGGTCTGTCAAAGGAATCATGACCCACGGGTTGAGATCCAATGCTTTAAAGTGTCTTTCTGGAAGGTATCAACTGTTTATACATCCATTGCCTGACAGGCTGAGGGAAAGTCAGATTCAGAGGGAGATTGGAGAGTGTTTGGAACTGAGATGGCCAACATGAAAAAGAAGAGGATGTGGTCTGCAGAAGGGCCTTATGGGCAGTCTCCTAAGCCAAGCCAGGAGGCTACCCCATTACTCTGTGTACCTCATAATCTCGCTGAACTGTACCGTCCACCCACAATTGTGCCTGGACATGAACATTTCTCACTCCTTTATTTTACACTTCCTAATTCTGAAGAAGAAGAAGAAGAAGAAGAAGAAGAAGAAGAAGAAGAAGAAGAAGAAGAAGAAGAAGAAGAAGGGAGAGAGGGAGAGAGAGAGAAACTAAAAATTTGGGTAAGGATTCAGCTTTAAAACTAAGGAAAACCAGGATGGTATGGAGATTGGAGGAGGGAGCTGTGAGGTTGGAATATTTAGTGTGTATTATATGTGTGTGTGTGTGTGTGTGTGTGTGTGTGTGTGTGTGAAATTGTAAAAATTTAATTGAGAATATTTGGAAATAAAACAACAAACAATTTAGTTTTATGTGTGGCTGAGAAGTGTGAGGGCTGGAGGGAGGCATCACTAGTCACAGGTCTAGCTTTCATTCTCTTCTACTCTCTGCACCCCGCCTTCCAGAGCATTAGCCCCAAACTACAGTTCTCAGTATTCCATCCTTTAAAATCTTCAATGAGTTCTTTAAACTCTGGCTTGAAGGAAAGTCCCAGAGGTGAGGTAGAAAAGAGAGTAATGTTCAGCTGACATGTTTGTGGGCCTGAAACAGAGGAAGAAGTGCTGAAAGGCAAAGAAAATAAAGGTTTAATGTGAGTATGTGATTCACACAGCATCTTCTAGCAAACTCACACATTATTTTTGTCAACAAATCAGCAAGACATTCTAAGGTAATGGATAATCAGAATGAATCCCACAGATAGATTGCATGATGATGATGATGATGATGATGATGATGATGATGATGATGAATAACAGAGTTGAATGGGTAAGGGAGAAACACCTTCTAAAAAGCTCATGTAAACTACACCATAGGAAGGGTTGCCTATAGAAAAAAAATCCATATAGTCTTGTGAAGTTTTCCATCGCAAAAAATTATAGTCAGAGAAAAATATTTCAAAGAAGAAATAGAAAAGTCCAGAGAAAAATGAAAAGGTAATAGAAAAAGATGGAGCACAAGCATAGAGAAATAGAAGGAAACTCGGTCCAGAAATAGTAAACGTGACCAACAACGCAACTACCTGTACAGTGACAGGTTTGATGATGTCACTCAAAATGAAACCGGGAGTTGGGGGGGAGGAAAGACATAAAAAGATTACATACAAAACACTGGAAATGGAAGAAAAATAAAAGGGAACGAAGAAATACGAACTCACTGGTATTTTTGAGGAAAATAACTGAGCAGAAGTGATTTAAATAATAAAAGGCATCCACACTTCACTCTCCATCTCCTCACACTAAAAGCCTGACTCAGCACATGGAAGAGTAACTGGAGAATTCAGCAGAGACTGTCAACACACTTCGACAACAAGACCTATCTTGAGAAAGATGCCGAGGATGGAATAAAGAAGGGCTTACATGGGCATGAAGAAAACAAATGAAATCACAAATCCAGAAAAGTGGGGCTGGCTTTGTCTTTCTTTACAACAATGTTCAAGTAGCAAATTAAACAGAAGGAGTGCCTGCAAACCTTTTAAGGAAACAAAAATGTGGGTAAATTATTTATTGTCTGTGCAAAGTCAAGTCTAAAGGCAACAGATCATCTTTATAATGCAGGTACTTAAGTGATATAGGAATTCTTGGGAAAAAATTAAATCCAATGGATCAAGACATGATTTAAAATAAATGTAACCAGTTCATTAAATGGTTTGAACTTTATACAGACAGTGTAAAATCTTTTTTCCTCCTGTTCTCCAATATGGTCTTCACACTTTTCCAGGAAATCCTTCCTTTTTGAATATTTTAACCACATATTTGGCTTGATCCTATCACTTTCTCAATAGTTTCCAGTATCTAAAATTCAGTGAAACGCCTATCCTATCTATGTCAGCTCTCTAGTTACTGTAGTAAATTACCCAAGATAAGCAACTTATAATGAGGAAAAGTTTATTCAAATTCACTTTTGGAAGTTCTAATCTATTACTGGGTGAATCCATTGTGAGGGTGTGGCATAACAAAAATATCTACTTCATGGTGGGGAGGTGAAAGAGAGGAAGGCAAATGGCAGGATCCAATAGTTCCCTCAGAAGGCATACCCCAATGACCTAGGTTGCCCCTCAAGAAGAATCTTAAAGGTTCTTTCATGAACCAGTAGAACAAATTGGGGGACTAAGCCTTTAACAGAGCCTTTGGATAAGGCACATTTTAACCCTCACCTGATCCCCCAGGTATGGTTGGGACCCTCTACCAAAAATTGTCCTCCTTTCCTCTCCATTTTCTCATAGATTTCTCTTTTCTGAGTTCTTCCTCTGGTGTGGTATAGTGAGAAGGGGGGATGGGGAAATTGTGGTGAGTGCTACTTGGTTGGTAGCAGTGGATAACTTCGTGGTTGCTGTTACCTCTGATTCATTCTGCGTGATTGTAGTTAACCGTTAGCATTCTCAACAGGTACATGTGTGTGAATTCTTTTGCCGTCCTTCAAAGTCCTCCTCCTCTCCAGAGGGCAAGTGATGGTCTGGTAATTTCTTTTCTATCTCCAGCTCAGTTCTTTTTTTTTTTTTTAAATCTTTTATTTTTTTTATTAATTACACTTTATTCATTTTGTATCCCCCCATGAGCCCCTCCCTCCTCCCCTGCCGATCCCACCCTCCCTCCCCTTTCTGCATGCATGCCACTCCCCAAGTCCACTGATAGGGGAGGTCCTCCTCTCCTTCTTTCTGATCTTAGTCTATCAGTTCTCATCAAAAGTGGCTGCATTGTCCTCTACTGTGGCCTGGTAAGGCTGCTCCCCCCTCAGGGGGAAGTGATCAAC
>NW_026586463.1:6268649-6325875 GCF_907164565.1 Psammomys obesus
ATGTGATATGGCTGCACACATAAATAGACATGCTTGTTTTTTTTTTCTCCTGATGATCTGTCTTGTATTACAGGAGTTTGTTTCACTTACAGATTTATGAAGATTGAGGATGAATCATATTTTTCTTCCCACGAGGAAACTCATACATCTTATCATTGACATATTTGGTATATAGGTTGCTCTACTATGTCCTAAACTCTCTTGTTCTCTTTTATAGACCTCTTTATTTAGACCTCAGTTAGACCCAGGGCACTATCTCAGGGCACAACCTAGACTAGGCAGCATGTTTCACAGCAAGGGGTCACTAGGCAGTTGTTAAAAATTTCAACTATATTGTCAAAAAAGATCATTGCAATCTATTGCATATTTTTTTCTTTTTCTGCCCTTCATGTTATTTTCCAAAGTATTAGTGATTTTGACTAAAGATGTCTTCATACTATTCTCCTCAGGGAACCTGTGGCTATATTTGGAGACTGGTTGTCACGCTGAGGGAGATAGGTTCTCCTACTGGTACCTAAAGTGTTGAGGCCATGGATGCTGCTAAAAAAAAAAAAAAATCTTATAAAGGTATTGATAACTCTATGCCAAAGGACTGTGAAAATTAAAGTAAACAAATCAGAAGTCACAGGAACATTACCTAAAGATAAGTAAACACTTCTGAAAACACAATGTCATTAATTCTTCTTATGATCTGCAGACTGAGCCTGCTGGGTGGACATTGACTCCTCTCTAGCTAGTTTCTCGGTCATGAGAAGACTTAACTTAGCATCAAGGAGTTCAGAAGAACCTGATATTTTCTGTGGAGTCCAATTCTTCCCTCATGCGTGTATGCGTGTGTGTGTGTGTGTGTGTGTGTGTGTGTGTGTGTGAGTGTGTGTTACACTTGATCTGGATTTTGCTGGATTTTCAGCTAGTTACCGGTGACTGCTTACATATGAGTAAACATATACTCTGCTCTGTTAATCTCTACTTGTTCATTTTCAGGCTCCTCACCATTCGTCCGTTGGAATGTCTGTGGACAGAGGAAATCTTTTCTTTCCCCACACTTCCAGTATGCACAGGATAGCCTTCTTTTCACCCTGCAGCAAAGAGGAGTGTTTTAAAAATCAAAAGATGCTAACTAATAACAAAACCAGCCCAGTCAAGAACAAAGGTAATTACATTTATTTGGGGATGATTGGGATTGCAATCTGGGAACATACAGATTCCAGTAGATGGGGAAAGATAGTCTACCATTTGGTTTTTACAAAATGGTAGCTGTATGTATAGCTTTAGGCTGCCAAGGTCCCTGGTGATTATGACATTTTTTAGTCAGGAATTATGATTGGTGCTGGCCCTTAGGTTTAAAACCTGGGACAATGGCTGAGGCACCTGTTTAACACATCAAAGTGGACGTGGCCACCAGCTTCTGTCAGCATTCCTCAGTCCCTATCTGTTATAGGGCCCGTCCTGGCTGGCATACCCACTGTCTACCTCCAACTTTTGAGCCCAGGGTGCTGGGCTACTCTTCCTTATATAATCCAACCATTTTGGTTTCCTGATCTCTTGGTTCCTTTTGACCTCTTGGTTGCTGCCCCTGGTTCTCCTGCTCTCCCTTCTCTCTTTCCCTCGCTGTCTTCCCACACAGCACTGTTCAATGTGGTCAGGTCCATTCTGGGCTCTTCTAGACGTCCCTGCCTCTGGCTATGCTCTCCCATACACCTACAGTAAATTTTCTCCTCCACCATTCTTGGGAGCAGTCATATCCATTCCTTTTTATATCTTTTTGTTCATTCATTGTCTCTTAATATGAGACTGGTTGTAGTCCCAGCCTCTGGACAGCTTAGGGGAATGGTCTGTTACACAGAATGTCATTATAGTGTCTGTAACACGGTGTTTCAGAAGACTAAGCTCCTATGTCAGTTGGTCTTTAGTCTGCTTCAAAGGCTCAGTTGGGCATATATCCGAGATGTGATTTCCCATTGCTCCCCAGCCCCAATTCTGTTTTGAGTGCTCTGAATCTATATGACTCCATTTTTAAAAATTTCTTCTTTGCCAAACTATTTGTTGGGGAGAGAAATTTTTCTGCAGTTCAGAAACTTACCAACATTATTATAGAATTGCTATTGTTCTTAGAGTAAAATAAAATAAAAAGGAAATACTTAAAAGCACACAGGCCTTAGGATCCTGGTTTTATGGATTTTTTTTGCTATTTTTTAAAAATCTATATATATATGTGTGTGCATGGATGTTTGAGTGGTGCTCAGAGAATAACAAATGATGGATATTTCTGGGTAGTTGAATTTGGAGTGATTTTCTTCCTATTATTTGTCCCTGTTCCCTGCATTATTTAAAGCCTACTTTTTGTAATAATGAATATAATGTTTATAAAAGCAATAGATTTGTTCTTTCCTAAGAGAAAAGCAACTGCAGTGACAACCTTTTCAATGGCTCTTTTTACACAGTTCAGGAGAAAATTCTAGCCTATTTCCTCTGTTCCTTTGTCTGTATAAAAATAAAAATGACACAAATACCAGCAACCAACTCCAACAATATACATGTCCCCGTGGTTTGGAAATGTCTTGGAGGCTGCCAGCAGCCACCTTCCTGGGCTGCCAGGGGCAGGTCGCTTCTGCTTCAGTCTTTTTATTCTTGTTTCCCTTCATCATCAGGAGTGGGAACACACCAGAAAATAGTGCCCGTGCATGCTCCTTCCCCAGTCACACGCTATTCAGGTGAGGATCTGTTTGTGTCCTAGGAATTGTCGCATTTTCTGCTTCATTTTGCCAGCACTGATCTGTCATTTGCACACACAATGTAGCCACAGAGGATGTGTGTGTGGGGGGAAGGGGTGGAGGGT
This sequence comes from Psammomys obesus, assembly GCF_907164565.1. Classification (NCBI taxonomy): domain Eukaryota; kingdom Metazoa; phylum Chordata; class Mammalia; order Rodentia; family Muridae; genus Psammomys; species Psammomys obesus. The sequence goes on from NW_026586463.1 coordinate 6,271,489, forward strand.
TGGGAGGGGGGAGTTGGAATTGGCCTTTTCCCCATAGAAAGAGCTCTTTCATCGGCACATCTCTTATTTGCACAAAAGTTACAAAAATTATATCTAACAATTTTCTGTGAGTAACGTTTACTGAGTACATGAAACACTGGCTCTTTCCCACTTTTTTAATTATTTTTTTTCCTTTTTTTTTTTTTTGGCTTTTCCCACTCTTAAATGCAGTAAAAAAAATAATAATAAAGTAACTAAGTCAATCTCCTTTTTTTACGGGCACCAAGGCAAAGCATGTGTGCTCTATTTGGAGAATGCAAATGCCTCCGGCAGCCTTTCTTTCACCAGCTCTCAGCAAGTGGCCATTTAGGCTTAATTGCTCCTCACAGCATAGTCCAATTAAGAATGGGCATCAGTGGGGTAAGGGCTATTTGTTAATCCATAAAAGGTATGAGAGGCAGGACTTGTTTTGCCTGCGGTTTTTATTCACATGTTTGGGTGAAAATCTAAACAGCTGGAACTCTCCGCAAGTGATATGGGCATGTATTTATTCTTTTGGTTGTGGGCAAGACATGTGTATGCATTTTATTACACACACACACACATACACACACACACACACACACACACACACACCAAAAAAAAACAAAACAAAACAAAACAAAAAAAACCAAAACCCCCAAAATCAAAACAAAACAAAACAAAAAAAATCCCCAAAGGCTAAAACCCCCAAACTTTTCTTCCAGGACAAAGGAAAATGCTGTCAAGACATGGCTGAGAGAGAGCCTCCCATGTTTAATATCATACCAAGGGAGGGTGGGGGCGCTCAGGGAGTGGGGTGTGTGGGCTCAGAGCTGCCTGAGCAAAGAGGCAAGCGTCTGAACCCAGGGTGTTTTCATAATGTGAAGATGGCTTTCGCTCCTTGTAGAGCAATTTCTTTATCAAAGTGCCAAACTTGCTGAGAACATGTCATTATGGGCTGTTGTTGTTTAGCATTCTTTTTAGACAGTTTTGCCTTTTTTTTTTTTTATTTACTTTTTGTACATCATTAGGATATGTACAGGAGAACTGACACTCTACATTGGAGACAAATTCAATTGACAAATGAGGCTCGTGGGTGTAGATTCCTGGCTCTTGTGATTCAACGCAAACAGGAAGGAAAAAATGCAGACTGCATAGCTGCTAAGTACTTTCAGCTAGCGTGGAACAGCCTACACTTTGTTCTGTAGGAGGAAGAACCTAGTGTCAGGCCCTCTAAGAAACGGGGCTTCCCAGGGCTCTCAGGCTTAGTCTTCAGAGGAGAAGGTCAAAGAAGGCCCTGTTTAAAGTACTCGTGAAATCCCTGAGCCCATGCAGTCTAGGAAAGTCAGACTCCAGCAGAGGCAGACATTTGAGAGGTAGGAAAAGAATGCTTGACTTCTGTGGCAACAGAGAATTTCACTCACAGCCATGGCCTTTGTCGCTTTCCCGGAGTAAGGCAAGACTGGATGCCCAATGTCTTTGATTTACCTGTTGTCAGGCTTTGAAGCCAGGCAGAACCATGCATCAATCCGTTTCTTCTTTATTTCCCAAATCCTCTCTTTCCTCTCTTTCCTAACCTCCAGTTTCCTTCTGCTCAACTCGTGATGCCATGTCTGTCTTTCTTGTCACATTCTTGTTTAAACAAAGCAAAGAGGGACAAAACCTGGCCCATTGCTCATGTTTCTGGGCTCTTTGTAGTTAACAGTGCTCAGACTAGAACTTTGCTTTTTTTTTTTTTTTTTTTTTTTTTTGGCTAAATATAAACCGATGCCCCTGCTTCCTCTTTATTTTAATTTTTATTCTATTGTAGACTGTTAAGCAAAACTCTGAGGAGTGAGACCTTTGTTCGTTTCAGGACTCTCCCGACCATCAAATGAACAATCCTCTCCAAGGAAATTCACCCACTTGCCTCTAGGTCTGTGCCCATGCTGGCTACTGGCTTTGGGTAATGATATTTACCCAGCTCATTGAAATGTCACACTTAGGACTGAGCCCTATGAATTATTATTGTGCTCGTGTTATATTGTACAGATAAAGGTCAGATCAAAGCTCACATTTATTCATACCCACGATGCATTTCTGGGGGTTGATAGAAAAAATAAACTATAGGGTCTTTCAGTTTAAGGGAAATACAAGAAACAGTGGGCATATTTATTTATTTATTTTAAAGAAAAGAAATAACAGTAGTTCTTGGTTTAGATAAAATTAAAGGAGAGAGTGACTCACCTACAGGTCTAGAAACATCACCTCTAGTTTTCTGGTCCTTTCTTGACAGACCTTTAATAATGCTTAGACCAGACAAAGGGTCAGAGGCCAGTTCATGAAGACTAGAATTTCTGTCCACTAATCATGTGTAGTCACTGAGGAAATTCTCTTCTCAGGACCAATGTGACCCTCCTGTTCCCTACAGGAAGCTGCCCAGTGATTGGAAAGTCCATCTCATGGAGCTGAGCATCTTGGGGCACAGGCAATCAAAGCACATGGCTTCTTACACAGAAGTACAAATTTCCCAAGGCAAGATTGCTCAGTGATGCTAGAGCCTGCCAGCCTTGAAGCTCAGGAGGCAGGCATCCCAAAAAGGATGAGCACCAAAGGATGCCATGAAGGGATGAAGGTAGTCTTTCAGGGTGGGCTGGAGAGCCATGCTGTGAGCTTCAGAGCATACACTCCTGTTCTGTTTGCTGTGCCAGTCCCTTGAATGTACCACGGGGCTGAGTGTTGTTAGCTGTCGGGGTAACAGCTCTCATGAGCACTTAATAAAAAGTCCCAAACCATCTACATCAAATGATTTTTCTTCTATAAAATTTGGCTTCTGAGCTTTGAAAGAATCTACCAGGCTCACCCCCACCTCCATTTTTCTCCCTCACTTATCATCCTTTCAAGGATTATCTCCACATGGAGAGTGACTTTTGAAGGGTTTAGTTCTCTGAGCTATTTGAACAAGAACTGCTAGATAATCTACTTGGCTCTCTTGCTTCTGTGATTCATCCTTCTTTCTCTTTTCCTCTTTTGCTTTCTTACTCAGATCTCAATGCTTTCATTTTATCATTTTTCCTTTATCCAAGTTCTTACAGTGTTTTTTGTTTTTTTTATTAAGTCATTCATAACAATTATCATTACAAAGAGCCCATCTGCTTACTCTGTGCCGAGCACTACCCTGGATAATATTTGAAGGATTTGCTATTCTTTGTCATTTTATAAAAGTAAAAAGAAAAAAATATGATCAAAATACAGTGATAAATATATCAGACAAATTGAGGAACAATAAACACATGCTTATTTTATATTGTTACAGCCATAATAGAATTTTACCTTAGTCACTTTCATGTTTATTTTAAAACTTCCTGCTCATCCTTCTTAACATTTACAGAAAAAAAAAAGGGTGGAAAAACATTCTATTTCTACATAAGTTCTTCCATCCTTATGGTTCGACCATTTCAAAAATATCATTGTGTTTTTTACATAGTAATTGTTGCTGCTGACAGATTCTCTGACTGGAACATACCATCTTAAGAGGAAACAGTGTTGACTACAGGAAATACAGATAGCTCACCGCTGGCAGAAGTCAGAAGGAGGCATCTCGATCAAACTCCTCTCTTCCAATGTAACTCTCTCCACCTCTCTATTTTCTATTTTCCTATAGGGTCAAGGTTTTTGAGTCACTAGTGAGTAGATAGTCTTTTTTAAAGAGGCATAAGCAATGAGGTAGAGCCACAGCTGGACCCTCAAGGTCGGCACTGGCCCATGATGCTTAGTTTCTAGCCATCTTTTGTCCATGCTACCAACAAGCATTTTCTGGGGGCACTTGTTGTTTTTTTAGGCAGTACTTTAACAGTTGGGGTAGTTGAATGTGACCAAAACAAATCAAGATCCTTGCCCTCTAGGGTCTTCAATTCTAGTGAGTGAAAGCAAACAAGCAATAAATAAATAACGAATCAGATAAACTGGTTTGTTTCTTTGGGTTAGCAGATTAAAAGATTAATGAAAGAGAAACAGAGCAAAGTGAGTGTTTGTGGAGGGGTTGCCGTTTTAAAAGAAGCATCACAAGTTGGCTTTTTAGAGAGGCTGGCATTGGAGAGACACCCTCTTCGTCCAAATTCAACAAATGCTGACAGCAGTGTCAAGAGCACTGGATCACCGTGTCCACTGTGGACCATCTTTCTCATAGTGCTGGAGGGTTGCCCCTGATTAGTGCAGGGAACTGTAGGGAAAGGGAAGGACTGGCGCTTTTCTCCATTTCCTTCTGCATGTTTGTTGGAAAAAAATCCAGGTAGAGGCATGCTATATAGACAAAGAGAGATTAGAGATGTTAGAACATTCGTGAGGGAAGAGTCCTCTGCTTCTCAGTATAGTTCAGATATAGCCCTTTTGCTGGACAGCTCATTTCTGGGTACCTTTATAAAACAAGGTGTTAAATTTAAAGGTGCCTATGCAAAAGCATCTTGCCATTCCGCAGAGAACTGTCTACCTGCTACAGGGTTGGGTCGTGGGTCTGTTTTTGTAAATTGAATTATTTTACCTTGTTAATGAAAGATACTATACTTATGAAGAGAATTGCCCAAATTTTGTTATATTTTACGTAGATAATTGCTTGTGATCATTGCCTTCTTTGTATATTCAATTATGTTAAGAATCAGTTTATAATTTTCCAAATCATAAAGGAACAATTCTCTTTTGTGATATCTAGAGAAAGGCTCTTAAAATTGTTTGGTTGTCCCTAGCATTTCTAATGGAGACTGACTATTTAATTCCGTTCTTTGAAGGAACTTGGAGTCTGATAAGTAACATGTCAGATTTGATTATGGAAAAGCAAACCATGAATGTGTCCCAAAAGAATAAGTATATCTTTGGGAAATGAAAAGAATCTCCTGAATTTTCATCCTGTCACACAGTAAATTGAGAGCCATTAAGATGAGACCACACGATCATTCCCAATGCAGTGCCCAAGTCTGATGTTTTAAAGCAGTTCATCTCCTCCTCCCTAGAACCTGGGTGCAAAAGTAGCTGCTGCTGTCTGATAAAGTTTTTGTGTGGTTTGGCTTAAGGGAATGAGTGGGGCTTCTGTGGAATTTAAAGCAGGCTGGTGCTAACTGCAGAATAACAGTCTATGTTCTAGGGACAGACGGAGGATCAAAACTCCTGTTGGAGGAAAATATGGCCTATGTGCCTTTGCTAGCGGGGCGTTAAGAGTGGGGTTGGTGGAGATACAAGATGAGCAGACATTCTTGGTCAAGGGAAAGGGAGTCTGGTAATAAAAGATTGAGGTCATTTCCAGTTTTCCAAACTGAACATGAGTGAGATGGTGAGTTGGGAACCACAGGGGTCCTGTTCCAGCTCCCATAGCTCGTACTTGGTTTTTAGAAACAAACCCTACGTTTTAGATTTTAGCCCGTGTTTTCTAGTGTGGGCATCCCAGATTCTATTCTCTGAGTTGGAAATCCTGTTCTTCTCTCCTTTGCTGGGCAGTTTTAGTTCAGGCGCACACTGTTTTACATCTTCCCTCATCTGAAAAGTGAGGATTATGGTGAGGCTTTTCACCTCTAAGAAGCTAAGAGTTCTGTGTATTTAAGCAGAAAGACACTAACTGGCATCCAGATTCCAATCTTATTTAACACATGGAGACCAAAAGAAAGACTAGGGAAGATTGCACCATTTTTCCAGAAAAGTTTAAAGAGTTGTATGGGTTAAAGACTAAACGCCATAAACGGTCCTTATTTGAGGAAGGCATAGCTTCTACACTCTAAAGAGAGCTTTGACTCAAAATCACTAAAGGGCCAAAAACCAATTACAATAACTTTACTCTTTGTGATGGATATGTAGCCTGGGATGATGTAAGCTTAGAGAATGGTCTGGACTGCAATGCATTACTTTTGCCTAGAATGATGTTAAGCTTTCATTCCATCTTTCTAAATTTAACTGTGTTACAGTCTGGCATGGAATGATAGTGAAGAACAAATTTACTTACATATTTTTATTTCTTACACTAGTGTTTCTTGGGTAGGGTTAGGATGGTATAGTTGTTTTTTAAAACTCTGTTTTAGAAAGGGATAGTGTTGCAGTCAGTGTTGAGTATTTAAGAGCTGGTCAAGAAAATAGATTATTCAGCCCCATTGCTCTGAGATTCCCCCAACTCTTTACTTTTAGAGGCTGTTCTGCTCCTTAGCACCTTTGCCTATTCTGTGGGTCTGAGTGTAATCTTTGGAGCTGGGGAGTCTATCTTCCATCACGTTTAGCTGTGTCCTTTAGTCTATCAATATTAAATATCCTTTCATTTTTCTGTGTCTGGTTCCTAGTCTGCAAAATGAAATGATATCAGTGTTGAGGTTGCATCTGGTGTTCTGTATATTTCAAATGCTGAATTCTGGGCCCTGATATCTAGTTGCAGTCCAGACAAGGGCATCTTTACGTACACTGGTCAATGTTGTATAAACTTTGCTCCCCAGTTATCTCTGATTCGTTAATAAAGAACCTGGACAGCCAATCCTGGGCAGAAGAGAGGTAGGCCAAATTTCTGTTCCCGGTCTTGGAGTATCAAGTAGGGACTACAAGGAGAAAGGGGAGAAGTAAGGGGAAGAGGAAAGAAAGTACATGGCCTGATGGAACAAAAACAGCCTGGGCATAAACAATATGGCAAGAAATGTGGGGCACATGGCTGGGAATTGGCAAGAACAGCATAGAGGATTAGTATACATGTATGTCTTCTCAGTTATTGAGCCTAAAGCTTATCAATAATCTAATAAGTCTCTGTGTTATTTATTTGGGAGCTAGAGTAGATGATTATAAAAGCCCCAAAATATAAATTATCTACATTATATCAGCATGTTTCTTACAGAGTACCTGGGAGGATTAAGGGAAAAGGTGTACAAGGACTCTAAACAGGGCCACTTTCATCAGGCAGGCTGGATAAGCAAGAGCTTGCTGTTATCACTGCAATGAGTATTTTAACAAAGCACTCCGATGTCTCTACAGTTCAAGTGGCAGGACACATCCCTCTTAAACAACTGGTGTTTATTCTTGTGGCTGACACAGAGACACTCCACAGTATCTATTGGTTGTAGCCCACGCTCAGATTTAAGGGACTGAAGTAGAGTCTACTTTGGTGTTTACAGAAACAAAAGAACTACTGATGACAATACTGGAAATCATATAACACAGTGGTTCATCTCACAGTGGCATCTAAGACCTTCCTAAGAGATATCAATTATTGTCTTAGTCTATCACTGCTGCTATAAAAATACCTTGGGTTGGGGAAGTTACAAATAATAGTCATTACTTCTTAAGGGTCTGGTGACAAGAAGGACAAGATCACCACCCCAGCAGGGTCGGTGTAAAGACTTGTTTCATGGAAGATGCTATCTGTGTGTCCTTACATGAAGAGAGAGAGAGAGAGAGAGAGAGAACGGGATGAACAGGAAGGTTTCCTCAAGCCCTCTTCTTAATTCTAGTATGCCGGTTAGGTTCCAACGTATGAATTTAGGGAGATGCACACACTCAGATCCTTGTGCCAATAAGATGGCCCAAGTCCAAGCATCTCCTAGTATCTACACCACTTAGCAGAAACTACTGGAGCCCTGCTCCACTGAGTCCTGAAATTTTTTGTCATTTATTTTCTGGAGATCTCAAATGCTTTTTATAGCATGGCAATTGGGCGTTCTGCAGCCACAGTGGAGGTCCCAACAATAGATGTAGAAAATTGACAGTCTTCCTTGAAGATGAGAGAATACCATTTGGTGAAATCCTGACTTTGGATTGGCCTGAACAGTTTTCTTTGTTTCTTTTCCTTCCCTTAGATCCGAGGAGAATCCCTATTAGTTATGCTGACAGGGGATAAAGACAGGCAAACCATCCAAGGCCACTTAGCTTAAAGTTAGGGAGCCACCTCATGAAAACATGTAACTCCATCTCTCTTCTTCATTCTCATATCTACCTTGAGTCCAGAAAGATATCTAAGCAGAATTATAAAATGGGAAAGGTGGAGTTCACCCTGGGGAGAATTCAGCTCAGAGGCTTCGATGGGTGAGTCTATGTCTTTACCCCCTCAGTACCACTAAAGGAAGAGCGGAGGGTTCCCAGTTTCTCTCTTAGTTCCTCCAGACTCCTGGTTCCTTGTTATGTTTTCACCAAGGGTTTGTCTAGAATCATTCTGAAATATCTTGGAATAGGGACCAGTGAGTATGTTCAGGCAAGCAAGCCCAACCAGCAGGACAGTCTAGCTTTAGTGGAAGGCAAAACTGAAAGCGATAGACTTAGGCTGAGGTGGTGGTGGAGGAAGTGGGCAGGGAACAGAAATAGCCAGACTGATGAATGGCATTCAGGGATTGAGTGGTGTGTGTGTGTTATACCCTGAACAGAAGTGTGCGGGGTCAAGCAGAGGTCATGAAATGGCTTTGGAGAGTAAACCAGGAAGTATGCTCTTATTTTGGGGAGTAGGGTGTATCTGTTTTCTTTCTCCCTGTTCTCACACTTAGGACCCAGCCTTTCTTCTAAAATTTTAAAATGTTAAAATACATGTTAGTGTATTTTAACTCTATTTTACGTAGTGTATTTTAACTAAAAGCGCAGGCGTGAAAGGGCATTACATCTTTTTTCTGAGCACCCAGTTGAATCTGTTTAGTTTGGGGTCCTTAGGAACTTGAACAGCCAGTGGCTGAGCCAGAGGAAAAGACCAGATCTCCTGCTTCCCATCCCAGCATCCTTTTCTCACTACAAATCCCCCCTTTCTTTGTAAAGGAACTAGCAAGATGATGCCTACAGAAAGACAAAGGATGTGTACCAGGAGCTAGTCTCGGCACCACCTCATTTTCTTTATCCAAATAAATCAAGAATATAGTTTCTCTCTCTTCTGGCTATTATGAGATTTGCTGATGTAGTGTATATGGCTCTTTAGATAAAGGCATAATGTAAGACAAAATTGTATTAATAAGATATTACTAATATTAATCAACGTGAAATGCAGTTGTGTGCTTAGTGTGGAAGTCAAAAGAAACACCGCAAGCTCTTCTGGGATGTGCAGGACCAGACACTTTCCAATGCTTCTTGCTAAACACTTAGCCTAGAAATGGTCCCCAAAGTGTAGTAAAACATGCAGCTCTAATGTTTGTGTTAGGTTGGAATTATGGCTTGGAAAATTTCAGCATTCTCTTCAATCATAAAAAAGAGCGAGGGATGTTAAATTTCATGTAATTACCCAGTTGGATGGAAGCTATATCGCATTCTGTGCTATGTCTGACTGCTTAAAAAGGTCAGGGTTCCTATGGTTCTTGTGTGTAGACCATATTTGAATCAAACTTTCTAATGTGTTTGGCAGCTGGGAAATAGCTCATTTGGATCCTGAATGTCCAGTCTTTGCTTCATATAACCTGATAACATGGGTTTATTCAGTATTTTCTATATATCTATAATAAAGACCCCCCAGTTTCAAAGATAGCAATCACAGAATTGTTATTTTTTTTTCATTTGGCTCCAAAGAGCTCATAGCTATGGCATTCTCTCATAAAATGAAGAGAGCACTATTATATTGTTTCTATTTCTGCAAAATGATGCACCAAGTTGAATCAGAGTTAAGCAACATCCTTGAGTTCATAGAAGCTGTGAGCAGAGCTGAGAGTCAAACCATTCTTCCTGGTTTACTGGGGTTTCCAAATGTTCAGAAGTGCAGAGATGCCTTTCAGAATCTCATTCTGGCCCAGCACAGCCCTGCAGGTACAAACCTTTTCTTGTCTGTCACTTGATGTTCATCAGAAACAGCCAGTGTCAACTTGTGCCGCAGGATGCTTTTCCTTGGGGGAACCAATACAAGTAACTGAAATTATTAACAAAGCTAAAACTGGACATAGCCAGAGAGACTCCTCATGATCAGTGGCCTCATTAATGTATTAAAGACCTAAGGAAACAGCAAAGCCTCTCGAGACTGTCCAGTTTCTCAACCCAAGACACTCACACTAAATGGCATTAGGTTCTAGCCCATTCTGATTATTCACTAAGACATCCAAGGAAGAGAAGGCTTGCCATGGTCCCTGCAGTTCCTTGCACTTCATTTCCTATCTTCCTCTTAATGACCTCTACCTCTCTCATATCCATTTTTCTTGTCTACCAGTGCTCTCAGCCTTGCTAATGTTTAAGCATTATATTCTCTTCTCATTTCTACCTTGGCTTCCTGGACTGATTTTGCCCACCATGAAAATGGCTGGATCCTCTTCCTCTGTGGGCTGGCTAGGTCCCTCCACCAGGGAGAAGCAATCAAGGAGCAGGCAACTGAGTCCATGTCAGAGATCGTCTCTTCTCCCCTTACTAGAATACCCACATGGAGACTGAGCTGTTCATGAGCCACATCTGAGCAGGGGGTCCAGGTCCTCTCCATGCATGGTCCTTGGTTGATGCATTTGTCTCTTCAGGCCTCTTACCAAGCTTCCACCTCTGCTTCAGATTCAAAACAAAAGTCATCACCATCCCTGGGATTAACAGCCAAAATAAATGGGGTTGATCCTAATTCTACCTTTCCATCACTTACCACATTGCAAATTCCTGCCCATCATGTCTGTCCAACCTTGACTCATTTTCCCTGATAACATTTTAGTCTTGTGTTTTGTACTTCACCTGTGCCAGCCACCCCCACACACCCAATGCATACTCTGTGCCTCTCACCAAGCCATTGGCTAGAAAGGAGGGCACCCAGGAGATAAACATCCCAATCGTGATTACAAGGAGGTCAGCTTGGACAGGCCGTATACCTCTCACATCCCAAAGATCCATTTGTTTACTCTGTTGCAGAATGAATAAAGGACAATTTGTTTTACAGAAGGCAGGGCCCAGACAGATGTTTTCTCTTTGGAAGACCCTTACATTTTATGATCTGCAATTCAGTGTAGGAACTTAGGTATAGTGTTCTTGAAATAGCAACCAGCCACACACAGATCAAATCCAAACACCACAAAAAACAAGTGACAGGGCATTTTCAGATAGAACTTTTCATGACTTTTGGCAGCTAAGCTTTTTTGTTGTTGTTAAATCATTTTATGTTTTCAAAAAAAATTTTTTTTTATTTCATGGTTTCTCCAACCCAAAATGATGAGACAAACTCGATTTCTCAGCTTTCGGCGTAGCTGGGACATACTCACGTTAGTCCAAACTTGCAGCAAGTGCACCTTTCCTGAGATTTACATAACAAGATGAAAGAAAAGCCATTCTGGCAAGAAAAGCAGGAAATCAGTAATTATTTTAGAAGCAGATTTGGCAACGGCTTCGTGTTAAGCATCGTCAGGTTCTGAGCAGACTCTATATGCCCTAGGCGAGGGTCCTTCCTGGCATTCTCTGATCATTTCACTTGGGCATCACTTGGGTCCTTCCTGGCATTCTTCGATCATTTCACTTGGGTGTCACTTATGCCTGCATATCCTCCAGGCCTGGTTTCAACTTTTCTGGAGATTGTACAACAGTTCGCAGTATTCCTTACTCATTTTCCCCTCTGTTTCAACAAGTTCTGACGACTTTTGCAAGCTTGAATGATGTGCACTTCTTTGCCTTTCTAGTCACGGCCTGACAACAGTCTTCTATGGGAAATGCTCTTTGGTGCTCACATCACACAAGACTCCTTGCTCCTGTCGCATGCACACAAGCATCTTAAATGCCGGTCTCCCGTTTAGATTTCTAAGCTGTTTGTGGCTACAGCATGTCTGCCTCCTTGTTTCTAGCATCTGGCATCGCATGGAGTGTGCAATAATTCCTTGGTAGATATTGACTTGAATCAAATTATTGATGTAGAAGTGATCTATGCTAAACAACAAGATGAAAATGTAAGCTGGGTCAATGTAGAGATTATTATTTTTTGTTAGTTTTGCTTCAGAGTCTTGAAGATGCTCAGTTTCTTTGAAATTTCTACCCTTCAAAGACAAAAGATGATAGACTTCATGCATGTACTTCATTCATTTCCTTCTAAGGCTTGACTGAAATAACAATAAGAGCTTGTAAACGCACAAGGTTCAAGGTGAGTTCCTGCATATAGATGATGGTTCCAGACATGGCAAATGAACTCAGATCATGAACACTGTGTGTGTGTGTGTTTGCATGTGTATGTATGCATTTATGTGTGTATGTGTTTGTGTGTGCACATTTGTGTGTGTGTGCATTAGTGTGTGTGTGTGTGTGTGTGTGTGTAATGATTGTCAGGAATCGTCTTCTTCCATCTTCACAACGCAGTGTTATCAGGCAAAGCAGAGAAGTGATTTCTGAGGTGAGGTATTGGCAGTGGTGTACTGGTAACAATCTTTCTAAAAAGAAATAAGAGGTGAAAGGAGGAGATGGAGTGAGAAAGGGGGGGTTGAAGGAGATGGATTTTAGATTCATTTATTTTATTTTAAATGTGTGAGTGTTTGGTCATCATGCATGTCTATGCACCACAAGTGAACTTGACATTAAGGAAGTCAGAAGAGGGCATTTGATTCCTTGGAATGGGAGCTATGGACTTTTGTGAGCCCCTGTGTGGGTGCTGGGAATCAAATATGGGTTCTTTAAAAGAACAACAGAGTTCTCTCAACCTCAGATCCATTTCTTCAGCTCCAAGGAGAGAGATTTTTAAAGAGGATAAAAGAAAGAAACCTGTCATGTATCGCATTTGCTTTTAGTGGTGGAAATATACCACCATGACCTATTTCAAACTAGCAATATGACATTCTTGAATCAAGGGTTGGAAGGAAATGATCCTCTTAGGGGCTGGTAAAGCAGGATCAGGTGCTCTGAACAAGCAGTTAGGCTGTATAGAGAGGAGTTAGTCCCTACAGTTAACTGTCTCTTGGTTGATGGAAAGACCGAAGTTGAATAATCATGGGGTGGGAGGGGAGGGAGAGGGAGAGACAGGCAGAGGGGTTCAGTCTGAGGAGACTATGTGGTTTCAGAGATGCAACCTCAAACTCCTAGGAATAAACTAAGAATAGTAAGAGGGACTACTTAAGGATATTTATAAGCGATTATACTTTTTAGTACTTTTGTACTTGTGTGCATCTGCATAAAAATTTAAATTACTTGAAAAACGATGGCAACTGTCTAAAGCAATAATAATCAAAATGATTTTTGAGAGCTTATAGTAAACTATGAGTCAAGAGCAAACAGGAAGAAATATGGATATGACGGTGCAGTTTGAAGGTAAACTTTGATGGCTGAAAGATGTGAATTATAATTTTTACATCAACCACTAAAAATCTACAATCAGGAGGAGAGAGGCATTACAAGCCAATTAAAGAGATGAAATGGATACAAAAGAGTCAATTTACCCCAAAGTATCCAGAAGTAGATACAAAAGAATCAATTCTTCCCAAAGTAGCCAGAAATGGATAGAGGAGCAAAATACAGATTTTCATATATATATATAAACACACATATATGAACATATATGAAGACTTTTACCCAATCATTTTAACATTAGATTAAACTCCTACTAAAATATTAAACTCCTACTAAAATAAAAAAATTAAAAGGCTAAGGTCTCAGTTACAGTTGCTACACTTCAAGGGCTTAACAGCAACACATGACTAACGGCTACCACCCTACACAGTCCAGACCCAGACATTTCCATCATCACAGAAACTCTTACTGCACACCACTTTGTAGAGAGCTTGGCATGGTGCGGGAGCTTGGCATACTCCAGGGTTAGGGGTCTGTAATGAGGGTATATGGGTGCCAGGCAGTATAAATGCACAAATACGTTAAGATAATTTGAATGTCTAGGAAAACCAGAAAGCTCATCACGGAAGTCAATGTAGCCATAGGGTACCACACTCTGTTGTAAATAGTGTCTACATGGGCAAAACTCTTCCATTAGTGGCACTCAATTTGTTCTAAATTGGTGGATAACTATTATCGGGAAGATGGGAGACTAAGCTTCAACTACTGAAGCCAGGAGCCAAGAAGAAAAACAACTACTGTTCACAAGGTTAGTACGGTGTATGCACACATTCCTGGGTAGGAAGTGGGCTGGGGCAAGTGAAGGATTGTTGCTTGTTATCAACATGTTCTATCCAGGCAATCATTGTGTAGACAATCGCAGAATCTAATTGTTGCTTATTCTATTAATATTTGGTCATGACATTCAAGGAGCTAATGAGCCCACGGATAATTCATTCCATAATGAAGGCTGTTCAATGCTTTATATAGCATATTTTAGAGGAAAAGTAAAAGAAAAAAAGTGAAATGTAAAGAACGAAGAAGAGCTTTCCAAAGGTAAGATGGAAGACTCACACGTCGGCAGTACACACTGGGTCTTATGTGTATGGAGAAAAAAGAAAGCAGAAAGCGACTGTGTGGCCAGGAGGTTAAGGCAGACCTTGAGCATCATCCGTAGCCTGCTTTTTTCTACACGTAACAAGCAGAGGTCTTGCAAGGACAGTCTGCCACATACAGACGTGGAAGAGGCAGATTCTCCGTAAATGAGCATGTAGGTGCCTTCTCTCGGCTCAGTAGCCCACTCACATTTTCAGTGTAAGAGTTTTCGGTGAAAGAGTATCTTGGCTCTTGGGGCCAAGGAATGTCACACACAAAAAATTCACACCACGCAAGAGATATATTGGGAAGTGGGATGCAGAAGGCTGGATCTGGGTGGGTATGGAAAAAGGGAGGGGGAGAGAGGAAATGGGAGGAGGGAAAACTCAAGAGCAGGCTGTGGCAGTGTGAGCTTCACGGGGTAGGGAGTATGGAGCGTGCACACAGGAAGGCACACACCAGGGGTGCCGTGCAAACCTGTAGCACTGGTCTCTAGTGATGAGGTTGATTGAAGACAGGGCAGGGGCTGGGGGAGCGCCTGGGTTTCGGGAATGTGAGCAGTTCTAACACTCTGATCTTTGGTCTGGGGTACTGGGACCTGGAAACTTCACTGGTTCCCCCGAGGACTCAGCTCCTCTCCTGTAACATTCCTGTTGTTTAAGAGTGACCTAGAAAGGCACTCAGCATTGGCTTTCTGTTTCCCACTACTCTGCTTCTGCACTCACTTGGATGCTTTCCAGTGGGCAGCGGCACCCTGCCAGTAGGAGGGCCCTGATTTTCTTCCTTATATCCTGTCCAGGAGCCATCACACATTACAGGCCACTTGCATTTTTTTCCCCTCCCACCTAGTCTAACATGCAGCAAAATTGTTCCCAGCCTTACATCTAGAGTCACAAGCCACTGGGCAGAATACTGCAACAGGCAGTTAACTGTCTGAATTCTCGGTTCAGATGGTGCAATACCCAAGCAAGGAACTTTATAAGCTGATCAAGAGCGGGTGGGGAAGCAGGAAAGAATCAAGCTTGCAGACATGGCAGAGCACACTTCTTGAGGCCACAGGATTAACCTCTTTGGCAACTAATATCGATGACCTTAGAACACAGACTGCATAGAATGGTACTCTTCTCTGCTTTTCCTCCTAACTCCCTGTTGTATGGAGATTAAAGTTCAGTTTTACTGAAGAGGAAAAGCTTGGTTAGAGAGGTTAAGCCAATTGTTCCAGCTGATGGGAGCAGGACAAAGAGGATTATCTCACTTCCTGCTTTCCTGCGCTGTCCTGCATAAACGAAAGGCTTCCATTGGTCATCAGCAGTATCTGAGGTTTCACAGGAGAGAGGGAGCTCAGCCTTGTTAATGTATCTTGGCGAGCTGACTTCCCTAACAGCCGGGTAAGGGAAACAATCACTGTTAGGAAGCAAAATTTAAAAAGAAGGAGGAAGAGGAGGAGGAGAGGAAAAAGAACTGCAGGTTGTGAAAAAGGAAACCACTTGTCTATATTCATCCAAGTGACTAGGACGTAGAGATGTGGAGCCTGAGTGACAAATGACTGTGGCAGCCTACAGTTACCTTCTGAAGAACTGAGGCTTAGGATAATTGAAAGTCTCTGGAAGCTAGAACAGTGCTCCTTTCTTACCCAGAGATGCCAGGTGCACATACTCTCTGACCTAAATCGTGAGTATGGAAATCACTGCAGACACTGTAGGGTTGTGCAGTTCTCACCTCTCTTTATCTCCCTCTTTAGTCCTTCACACGCTCCTACTCCCCTGAATTCCAAAAGACCTTGAAAGTCTTTCCATGGAACTAGAGCTATGAAAATGGGCTTTAGGGTCACACTGGCTGGGATGAAGGCCAGCTCTGCCTCTTGTGTCTACGAGGCCATGTCCAGAAGCACGTTGAAGGGCCGTGAGGGCCAACCCACATCAGCAGTGACGTGCCACTCTCAGGCTGCTCCCAACAGTCTGCAAATAGCCTTTTGCTTCAGTTTCAGGTTGTTTTCCAGTTAAGCTTTAAATATGTTGTTTGGTTACCCTCATCACTTCTTTGATTATGCTCTTTATATAATCTAAAATAATGTTGACAATGAAGAAAGAATAAAGCTTAGGAGGCAAAGTACTGAGGGGGAAGTGTTAGGTGGTCTCACGTTCTTGCCCTCTGCTCCATTGTCACACATCTGTAACCTTAGCATTTAAGAGATTGAAGCTAGAGGATTATAAGCGAGAAGCTAGTTTGGACAACACAGAGAAACTACCTTGACAAACAAAACAAAACAAACAATAAGGAACCCTCCCAACAAATAGTAGTTTCAGTTGTTAAACATTAAGAATGCCAACTTCTGTGTGTGGTTTCATTTACATTGCCTGGATCATTCTTAGCATAATAAAGCAGATTCTTCATTATTGCTCAAAGTCTATTGTCTAGGTACATGACATTAGCATATATCTACTTTCACATTAGTGAAATGAGACATTTCTTCAGCTTCTGTTATATTATTTAATTTCCTTAGAAAACCATTATAAGACAGGGGATGTCCTCTGGCATATTGTGAAACTGATTTAACTCTTTATAGCCCCTTTTACTGATTTTAAACAGAAAGCTACAGAAGTTGTACTGTCTTCCCTCATTCAGCCTATTCCTTTAGGGGGAAAAAATCCCACTAAATTAAATATTGGCCACATTGTAAAAAACTGTACTGATATTGATCCTCTGACGTTTCTCCTGATCAACTAATTACCAGCATTTCTTTCCCTCCCCCAGTACTGAGGATTGAACCCAGGGCTTCACACCAGCTAAGTTAGCATTCTGCTATGGACCTCTATCCCCAGCACCAACTGTGCGCCTGGAGAGGAGATCTATCGCTTCTCCAGTGTGGTCTGGGTGCTTTCTGGAGTCCCTGTTTGTCTTCTTGGCTTAGTCATAATCTGCATCACCTTTTGCTTTCAGCCACCAAGCTGTTTCAGGGGTCACAGCAGCATTTTTTTGTGCCACCCAAACACCCTGTCTTACTGCACAGTAAGTAACCAGAACACAAATTTCACAGGCTGCATCCAGTTTCTCTTTGGAGAACTAGAGCAAGAGAAAAATCATTTCGTTTCACTCCAAGAGTCACGAACAATAGAATTGCCTCTGCAGAGAGTGTGGATTTGGGCCTGTGAAATGCTTAGTCTCTGTTTTGAGTGACTGAGATACCAAGCATGTCCTTATCTTGTGCCTGATTCAGTGGACCAGGGAGATTCCCCAACCCCCACACCCCCAGGACAATGAGCAGCATTATGAAGGCTGGACCAGGAGGTCTAGAAAAGGATATTGGCCTTACCACACCTAACTAGAAAACTACAGGCAAATCTCTTCATTTTATCAATATGGGTTTACTCATCTTTAAGATAGAAGTGAGTTTAATCTTCATTTGTGACACTGTAATTATCACTAGATAATCTTCTTAGGCTGCTCTGAACAGAAAATGACAGAGCTCATGGTTTAGTTATAGCTCAGGCTATGGCTGTTGATTGGTTTTTCAGCTATGCACACAGGGTGAGGGGACAGAAGAATGGAAGCACGTATTGATGAGGATGGAGCGGGTTGCTAAAAGGTCCCACTTTATGCGAGATCATAATGGCCCAGGGTTATGGGGAAAGGTGGAGGAAGCTTCAACCCCAGGTACCTCAAAACATGAGGGCAGCAAGAGTTGCGTCTCCACCCTTCCCTACACAACCTGGCACCACAAACACGGCTCCTCCCCCACCAACAGGAGTTTATTACCCTGACGGTTATCAGGCTTCACTCCTTGTTTGACTTTTTAAGTTCTTCCTTCCCCTCCCCGAGAACCTACAGCTCATAAAGAAGCTCTTCCCCTCCCAGTAAACCCAAACAGTTCTCTGAAGCTGTTCCTGGGTATGTTCTTTACCGGTTTACTTGCTCAGCTTCAGTCCCGCCAGCTCAGCCTGGTGAGAAATGGGGGAAACAGACACAGGGCGGCAATTTTCGAAACCAGGGGTGAACTTGACTAACTTCAAAGCTTCATCCAAGGTTTCTTTGGGCCGGAGGAGCACCATGTACTGAGTAAGTATCCTAAGAATATTGGTACCGTTTAAGGTTGGGTCCTGAGCCCTCTTCTTGCCTCCCTGTGCGCACACTATCCCTGGGCAATTATTTCATATTTGTGTTTTATTCTTATAAATAGTTCATTAATTAGTTGTTGAGACAGGATCTCACCATGTAGCCGAGACTGGCCTCAAACTCATGATCTTTCTGCCTCAGTCTCCTGAGAGCTGAGAGTAGAGATGCCTGGTCATACTAACTTCATTTTTATGTTCCCTCATCTGTGTCCTTTTCCGTGACTTCTGGAAGTCAGGCACAGTTTCTTTCTTGCTTTTAATTGCCAGCTTCCAGCATAGTTTCTGGACAGAATGGGCCCGGGGTACATATTTATACAGGAGCAAACAAAATAAACACATAGTCTGTCTACACACCTCCTCATTCCTGCCAGAAGGGTAGTTTTCTGTGATGGCTTCCTGTAACCTCTGTCCCCGTAGCACCACTAAGGAAAACATCTTTGCAGGAATCTCTTGTATGTGTGAGCCACAGCAAACTGCCAGCCTGCTTGGGGAAATAAAATCAGAATAGTCATTTTGCTTTCCCGTGGCTTCACTAGCCAATAATATACCTTTTGTGGAGATAGCCTTACAAGATGATGTGTCCTGCAAGACCGTAGTGGATATATGTATTTCTGTGACCTGATTTCTTACATTAAATAATATTTGAACCAGTTTGTGTCATGATTTTCTTTTATAGGAGAAAATGCCACATAATGCGAGTTAAGGCAATGGGAGCCACTATTTCATTGCCCAGCACCATAATCTATTAAGCCTGAGATATTTTCAGGGAATTGCCTTAAATCCTTTGGTGGTTTAAAGTAGCTTCAGAAGGATTAGTGGCTTAGAGGTAATTGTTATTGCTAATATTTTATTTGAAATGTCCTGTTCAGCAAAGGTAATGTGACATTTTGCTCACTGGAAATGCTGTCTTTCTAGGAAAAAAGGATGAGTCAAAAGGTCAGTGCCCAGGAGGGAGAGGGAAGGAAGGGCTTGTGTGAGACAAAGGACAAGGGCTTGAACTGAGGGGACTGGCACAAGTTAGGTGAGTTAGAGCCGCTTTCATGTAGACCGTGGGGACGTAGAATTTTAATTGTATGGGAATTGTGAGATTAATCTCGACAGTTAATCAGTTCTAAAGAAATGTCTGAGTTTTGCTTTTAAAAGGAAAATTCGGTGAGGAGAATTCAGCCCATTGTGGTCTTCTTTGTGGGCTTTTTCCTCTTCAGAAGGGTTGGTGCCCTTCAGAACCTGTCTTGGTCTCTGCAAAGGATTACAAATGGAGATTACTCCAGAACTCACGTGGTAGCAGCTGTTTCAGAATACAGACTTTCTGGGCTCTACTTCTAATATCTCCTATTCAATAGTTCTGAGATAGCCCTAGAACTGTGCATTATAACCGGAGAGCACCAGGGATTTCCATTATTCCCTGGGCCCGCAGACTCCCAGTCTCTATCTTGTCCATCCATCATACAACATTTTCCTAATTCCTCTCTATACCCAAAATGCACATGACTTATAGATGCCTATATTAAAACCATAGCCCAAATGTCAATGACTTGAACACCTCAAAGATAATTCTGTAATTATTTTCTAGGCCTTCTGTTCTCATTACCTACTGGGTTTTCAGTAATCCCAGCTTCCACCATCACTTAGCCTTTCTCATCAATACCTCATGTATATCTGTATAGCAACAGCTCAGTAAGTAGCCTCTCAGCATTTGTTCTTTAATCTGCTCTGTAGAGACAGAGGGGTCCTCTCAAAATGTGTGTTTCAGAGCTGTACCGCCCCTTGGGGACGCTTGGGTGACTTCCCATCATCTTCAAGGTTAGGATTCCAAATTCTCTTGGCTCACATGAGTGACCACTTTGCTGGCTTGCCTTGTAGCACTTTCTTTCTGGCACTGAGTTGCACAGAGCTTTCACACTTGAGTCCTGGCATGGTGTAGGCTTTAGCTCTGAACCGATATTTCTTTCATTCCTTTCCTCCATCCCAGTGAACTCTTACATCCCTTTCAGATGACAACTCAAATTTGGCCCTCATGATCTTCCCCCTAGCTAACTCAGATTCCCTTACAATACAGCCTCTGAAATAGGTTATAGTGTGTTTATTTTCCTAAAAGCTTAATAAATGCCTGTCTTTCTCTAAGCCTGAAGGTCCACCGAAGAGCAGTTAAGGTGCTCTTTTGCTCACAATTGTAGTCCCAGTGTCTCTTCCAGTGCTTATTGCATGGGATAACTCAATAAATGCTCATTGAATGGTTGCCTACTGGCTGAGTGAATGAATGTATTGCATAGAATTACCTCATTTTAACAGAGAGATCACAGACAGGAAAATCACAGCAGGACTAGCAGAGACAGAAATTGGGGATGTCAGGCAGCTAAATTGGGTTGCTAAGGTCATTAGCTAGCTAATTAAGGCAGGTAGGACAACATAATTATAACTTTTATGCATAACCATTAAATGTACCCAAACTTTGTACTCAGGTATATAATTTTAAGCCTGAGTTGACTTTTTAGTGACAGATAGTTAAGACTTTTTGAAAAAATAACAGCGATCCTGATTAATAAATTATTAGATTTCACTCAAAATTAAGAATATTTAGAATAATAAATGCTTTTCAGTTTAAATGGAGTCTCATATTAGTTGTCATCTCGCTGGACCATTTCCCTCAAAGCTTCTGAACCCAGCCTACTGTGGAGCTCTTCAAGGTTTATCTGCACACCACCAATAATTCCTTTACTCGACTTTGACACTTGCCCTGGAAAGATTTGCTACAAATGTTCTGAGCTGCTGGAATCTTCTGAATATGCAACAGCTGAACACATTTGTTAACTCCGTTGGCACTTTAGGTTACCCAGACTCTATCATCAGGGTCTGTGATTTACTTGTTAGAACTTTATGGTGTTCTCCTCAAAAGAGTCCAGAGAGTTATTCAAATGGCAAACACAAAGTGAAGAGAAGAAAGACATAAATGCAAAAAACCTCCTAAATCAAGGCCTAAGGAAGAACAGGTGGAGAGGGTGACAGAAGGTGCAGGCCATGTTTTAAAAGTAAAAACAAAACAAACAAACACACACACACACACACACACACACACACACACATGCAATATTAGCTGAGCTTTAGAAGATGTTCAAAGCCTGGGACACCTTGGATTCTGTTTCTGATGCTACAGGACTGAGCCTAAGAGACAAAAAGTGATTCTTTCAGCATGTCTGCACCATGAAAGGAAATCTTAGCTTGCAAGTACCTGGAGGATTGGAAAAACACCTGGCTTCTTGTCTATCAACATCCAATAGGACAGATCCATTTGCAAAGCATGGGGCAGAATTGTATCCAACATTTCCTGTGTGAGTGTGTCAACACTGTATTAGAGGCTTTTATACACACATGAGCTCACACACTGGTCAAGCAGTGTTTATACACTGGAATGTTCTTTGAAGAATCAGGCCAACCCAGGAACAAAAGGATACTGACACCCAATATTCAGTAAAAAACGAACAAGAAAGCTTACCACTGGCAGTCTCTTCTTACACACTGTAAGACTCCAAGTTGTTCTTTTTGTTTTACGCTCAAAAGAAAAATTCAGACAGGGAGCAAAAAAATGTTAAGAATTATCTATAATGTGAAATACATAGACCAAAATCACTAGAGAAAAGAGATTTTTAGGAAACAAAGATCATGTATAATTTGAAAACCTGATGAAATATAAAATCTCCTCAGAGAGATGAAAGAAAGTACTGTATCTATGAAACAAGAGTAGCATGGCTCAAAAAAGAAAACACCAAATAACTGAAATAAACTCCTGAAATGAAAATGCAACAACAAACGATAACAGAAATAAAACTAAACAGGAGACTAGGAAATAGAGAACAACAGAACCAAAAAATCTGGGCCTAGGGGTCATTTCTGAGGCTGATACTCCAACCAAGGACCATTCATGGAGATAACCTGGACCCCCTCCACAGAGGTAGCCCGTGGCAGCTTGGTCTCCAAAAGGGCTTCCTAATAAGGGGAGCAGGGGCTGTCTCTGACATGAACTCAGTTGCTGGCTCTTTGATCACCTCCCCCTGAGTGAGGAACAGCCTGACCAAGCCAGAGAGGAAGACTATGAAAGACAGTCCTGATGAGACCTGACAGGCTAGGATCAGATGGAAGGGGAGGAGGACCTCCACTATCAGTGGACAGGGGAAGAGGCATGGGAGGAGATGAGGGAAGGAGGGAGGGTGAGATTGGGAGGGAACAAGGGTCAGGCTACAGCTGGGATACAAAGGGAAAAAATTGTAACAAATAAAAAATTATATTAAAAAGAAATAAAATTAAGTCTCCTAGAGCCACTGTGTGAAAATATGAGGAAGGTAGGAGATAAATTATAAAAGAAATAGAGATCATGTCAGGCTAGCCAAGCTCCCAGTAACAAAATTCTGGAAAGAAAGTAAGATAAAGGGGAAAGAATGAAAACCAGACTTTTTCAGACCAGAAAGAAACATCCAATGCCCAACACAATAAAGCATATTCTTACTGACTTTGAGCACTGAGGGCAGACCATACTGAAATCATATACATGCAAGTAACATATGGACTGATATAATACACATATATTACATATATATCTACATACAGAGAGAAAGAGAAAGAGGCCATGAATTTGACAGAGAACAGGGTAGGGGTTTCATGGAGAGGTTGTAAAGGATAAGGCAAGGGGAAATGATATAATTATATTTCAACTCAAAAATAAATTAATAGCCAGGTGAGATGGTGCATGCCTGTAATCCCAGCACTCGGGAGGCAGAGGCAGGCAGATCACTGTGTATCTGAGGCCAGCCTGCTCTACAAAGCGAGTCCAGTACAGCCAAGGATACATAGAGAAACCCTGTCTCAAAAAAAAAAAAAAAAAAAAAAGCAAAAACTCACCCACAAACAGAAAAAGACAACAAAACAAAAGAAAACAAAATCAAGTAAACAAACAAGCAAACAAAAACAACATGAGGGTAAGAGAACAAATAAAAGTTATCAAGAGAGAAAAACACTTTGAGCTGCTAACTCCCAGAGATACTCTGAAACGTAACTGCTGGCCATGACAGCCTGGCAATCAGTTCTCTTCTTGGTGGATCCAGCTTTCCCTCCTCTGGCCTGGGAATCAGGGGGATGATCCTGACTCTTCTTCCTGTCCTCCAATTCCAACTCTCCAGTCTCACACCCTGTAACAGACCTTTTGCAGCACCTCTCCTCCCTTTCTGTTTCTACACCCAGAGGACTCCACCAAACCTTGTGTACACCTAGCTTTCCCTTTTCCCGCAGACTTTTTTTTCTAGCCCATATCCATAGCCCCTAACACATAGAAAAATTATTAGGACCTAGGACCTAGGACCCCAAGTGGTTTCACCTGTCAGGGATACAACAGCACTCCCTTGAGGCAACAAATAGCCACCACACATTCCTAAGATCTGGAAAGGGGACAGAAACCAAGGAACAAAACATCCACTCAACAAAGATAAGGCCAGAAATGAACATCTGGAATCACATCAAATTCTGATAACTAAACAACAGTTCAAAAAAAAAAAAAAACCCACAAGTAACCAAGACAGTATGCCTCTACCAGAACTCAGCAACTCCACTAAAACAGGCCCTGAGAAACACAATATAGCTGAAACACAAAGCAAGGACTTCAAATAGTTATTATGAATGTGTTCAAGGACCTTAAAGAAGAGATGAACAAATCCGTTAATGAAATCAATGAAAACACAAACAGTGGAATGACATGAAGAAAACAGTTTAAGACATGAAAGTAAAAATCAAATCACTAAAGAAAATCCAGACTGAGGGAAGACTGGAAATGTAAAGCTAGGAACCCGCACAAAAAACACAGAGGTAAGCTTTCCCAAAATAGCACAAAAGATGAAATAGAGAGTCTCAGGCATTGAAGACACAATATAAGAAACAGAAACTTCAGTCAAAGGAAACATTAAATAAATTAAAAAAAATCCCAGGCATAAAACACTTAGAAAATCTGGGACACTATTAAAAGTCCAAATCTATGAATAATAGGAATAGGAGGAGAAGAAACCAAGGTGAAAGGCACAAAAATATTTTCATCAAAATCATAGAAGAAAATTTCCCTAAACTAAAGAAAGACATGCCTGTCTGTCAGCATAGAAGAAGCATACAGAACAAAAAAATAGACTGGACCAGAAAAAAAATTCCCTTTTGTCCATAATAAGCAAAACACTAAATACACAGAACAAAAAAAATACTAAAAGCTGCAACAGGAAAAGTCCAAGTATCATTAAAAGCAGACCTATTAAAATTACACCTGATTTCTCCATGGAGACTCTAAATGCCAGAAGGGTCTGGACAGATGTTCTAAAAACTCTAAGAGACCACAGTTGCCAGTCCAGACTACTATACTCATCAAAAATTAATCACAATGAGAAAATGAGATATAAATTTTATCAGTATGTATGTACAAATCCAATTCTACAGAAGGTGCTAGAAAGAAAACTTCAACCCAAAGAAGAAAAGTAAACCCAAGACACTGATGAAAGAAACTGAAGAAGATATCAGCAGATGGGAATTTTTCCCATGCTCATGGATTAACATAATAAAAATGGCCATCCTACAAAAATCAGTCTACAGATTCAATGAAATCCCTATCAAAATTCCAACACAATTTGTTACAGAACTTGAGAGGACAGTTCTCAGCTTCATATAGAAACACAAAAAATCTAGGATAGGTTAAACTAATCCTTAACTATAAAAGAACTGCTGAAGGTATCACCATTCCCAACCTCATATTGTACTTTATAGCTATAGTAACAAAAATAGCGTGCTACTGGCATAAAAATAGATTATGTTGATGAATGAAATTTATAGTCCAAATGACAGTTCATGCTGGTGCGGATGGGGCGTTTATCCATTGCTGTTTGGAGTGTGAACCTTTATAGCCCTTATGAAAATCAGTGTAGTGGTTCCTTGGGAAGCTGGGAATAGATCTACCTCAAGACCCAGCTATCTCACTCTTGGTCATATGTGCCCAAGGGTTCTACATCCTACAACAGAGACATTTCCATTGCTGCTTTATTCATAATATCTAGAAATTGGAACAGCCTAGATGTCTCTTGTTGGCCAAAGGGGTCCCATGGATACCGTTAACAACCCAGGCTATTGCTAAATTTATTGGCTCTTCTCCACTACCTGAAGGTAAGGCCTATGGCTTAAGTCAACACCTAGACAGGTCATTGAACAGAGTTTTTGAGCTGGTGCCGCTCCTACTGACAAGTGTTTGACGTATTGGAAGGCACTCTGTATGCTACCAGAGGAGAGAGGTAAACACCAGCCCAGTTACAATCCCTTTGATCTACAGTGGAGACCTGCAGGCAAGACATGCTGGTGCAATTGTGGCATAAGACATGTGGATGTAACCAACCAATATCTTTTTAAGTGGTTTTAAGGCCCACTCTGTAGGATGAGACCATTCTATGCTGCCCTGGTGGTATGACTAGATAGGGACATAGGGGGGAAATACTATCGTTCTACTAAAGGAACGGAACAATTAAATGGCTTCTAATGATATTATCCTGTATGCATAGGTCAGTGTCTTGTTCAGTCATCATCAGAGATGTGTCCTTTTGCATTAGATGAGAATAATTATGGAGACCCATAGCTGGACAATGTAAGGAGGGTGAGAGACCCTAAAACAGTCAGCACTAAATAGATTGTCTCTATCAAAT
This sequence comes from Psammomys obesus, assembly GCF_907164565.1. Classification (NCBI taxonomy): domain Eukaryota; kingdom Metazoa; phylum Chordata; class Mammalia; order Rodentia; family Muridae; genus Psammomys; species Psammomys obesus. The sequence goes on from NW_026586463.1 coordinate 6,297,560, forward strand.
TCCTCCCCCAGAAAACTCAGGGAACACTCTGGAAGAGGAGGTGAAAATATTCTAAGAACCAGTGGGCATTGGGAGCACTAAGGAAACAAGGCCTTCTAACCACAGCGGGACCAATGCATGTGTGAAGGCATAGACTGTGGAAGCAAGCAGAGACCTTGCACAGATCTGGGCCAGATGGACTTCCAGCCCTTAGAGGGGAAATGCACACAAGTACTTATCCCTAGCTCAGAAGTTAGCTCCCGTTCATAATTGCTTGCAAAGGAAAAAATTGTTTTTTCCCAACAGAGGCACTTTGGGTACACAAACCACTCATAAGGCCAGCTTTAAAGCCGAACAGGTGAGAATGGGTAGGAAAGGATGTCTTAAAGAAAACTGAACTGGTAGACCTACTGCCATTTACATTTTGGAAATGGCTTAGATTCTTAGGGAGAGATTAGAGTTGACATGAAACACTAAGCAATTACACAGATATTTATACACACAAATATTGATATTAATTCCCTAGATTTTAGAATGTTATTCAAAAAAAATAAGAAAAAAAAAACCCCAAGGCTCAGGCAAAAAGGTTTTAAAAGTTGAAACAGCTTTAATGAAAGTGCTTATTTATTTTGGTGTTATGGGTATGCGTGCTCATGCCATGGCACACATGTGGAGGTCAGAGTACAGTTTGTGGGGGTCAGTTCTCTCCTTCCACATGTGAAGTCACATCTGGACTGGGCAGCAAGAGGCATTTTATTGGCTATGAGAAAATTTAAAGCTACAATGATGTGACTATTAAAATTATTTCAACCAAAGTTATGGGATAGCTTTACAGCTAACTAAGGGATTGGAAAATGCAACAACTCATGCCTAAATGGGCAGAATGAGAGACAGAAGGGAGTGTATAGAAAATGACAAAAATCAATGAAAAAATGTAGACACGTATTTGGGGGGGGGGAGCAAAGAGGGCGACAATGGTTATAATGAATGTCTTCTAGAAACATGCCTCTAAATTACATGTATGTGTCTTTCATAAAAGGTGAGGCCAAGTTAAAACATGGAGAGAACATTTGGTATACACAGGGATCAAGGCTGGTTTTGTGAGTCCACTGGCCACCTTTGTAAGCCCCAATTAGGCAACTCTCCACGGGCTTGCCTCTAAACCATCCTATTAAACTCAGGATGGTTTAATAATTCTGAGGTCTTAATCGCGGCAGAGGTACTTCATCACCAGGGAATGGATGCCTACAGCTCCTGTGATAAAAAGTAATTGCTACGCCTGCTGTTGAGGCCTCCCTCCTGTATCTACTAAAAAATAGAAATTAAAGCCATGCATGTGTTACATGCGTTGCAGAGCCTTTAAAACGTAAGAATAGAGGAAGAGGATGCAGACAGTCCTGATGAGACTTGATAGGCTAGGGTCAGATGGTAGGGGAGGAGGCCTCCCTCTTTCTATGGATTAAGGGGGAGGGGGAGGGGAAAGGGGAAAGAGAGTGGGGCTGGGAGGAGATAAGGGAGGGGGCTACAATCAAGATATAAAGTGAATAAATTATAAAATTGATATAAAAAACCTTAAGAATAGAACTCTGCATTGCACTGCAGTTATCTTTGGCAAAAATTGCTCTCTTGGCCATTTATCACTTAGCTCCCCAAGCCCTATACTCAGGTGGGAAGCAGATTGAGCTATTTGTAAACTCCATTAATTACAAATATACAAAACCTGTCTTCTTTTACCATCCTTTTTACCAAAAGTCAAACTGATTTTCTCTTTTCTAAAGCCTACATAAAGTAAGCTCCCCAAGTAATATTAGCATTTAGAATACACACCACCTCCAATGATCACTGACACATTGCTTACCCATCCAGCAGCAGATATTAATGATTTTTTGAAAACAACTTTGTCTGGCTTTCTTCGGTCCCTCTAGAGACTTCAGGAGAACACAGTGAAAACACAGAAAACTTACTTTATTCTTGAGGAGACTTGAAGTACATTTTTTTTTTTTTCAAAATCAGAGGGCCCTTGAATATTTTTGCCATGTAGGTTTAAGAGCGGATTTTGCTACAATCATCATCACTAACTATCTCTCATCCTGTGCGCCTGAGTTCACCACAATCCTGCACGTGGCATTCCCTAGTCGCCCCCGACATGTCAAATAGCACTCACCAAGACGTGCCCACAAATGGCCCAAGACAGGGTGTTTTCTCAGCTTCTTCTGCCTTTCCTGTGTTCAGTGTCTGTATGCCTAGTGACCTGAGGCTTTGAATTTGATACACAGGACCATGAAAAGGAGAAAGCGGAGTAGGAAGAAGAGGAAGAAGATGAGGAGAATGGAGACGGGCAGAGGTAGTAACAGCCTGCAGATACTGAAATGAATAATCTTTTTCTTGTCTATCATTAATGTGCCCAGAGTAGGCAAGGGTCAAGACAGCACCTCTTGGCAGATCTGGGGCATTAAGAATGGGCAACCTAGGTACTGACTTTATTGCCCAGGCAAAGAGTCCTTGCAGATTCAATCTTATTATAAACTAGTAATAACCTATGTTGATTTCCAATAGTATATTTTTCCTGCAAATGTGAGTTTTATTGCTATTACTATCCTCCATCACCTTTTTGTATTCCATGTCTTAGGACACACAACCCATCATTCAATTCACACTCAACCCTCAGCCGGACTTGATGTTATAGGTGGTACATTCCATAATCTAGGAATTTGGGACCTGAGAACAGAACTCAGGGACAAGAAAAGACCTTGGATTGTCTTTCTGAGAGATGGAGTTTTCTGTCTAAACACAAGTACTTTTGAGACTGTTTGTATGAAGAAGGTGGTCCATGTTTACACATGTTTATTGTCCAAGGTCACACTGCATACACACAAACACACATATATACATATATATATACACACATATATGATTCCTTTAACTGTTCTTTTTTTCCACTGTGAATAGACTTGTAAATGGATGAAATCTGCTCTCTTCCTTTTCCCACAAACTTCTGAAAAGGGTTATGATCAAATCAACAATAGCAGTCCTAAGATTCTCATCATGATTGTTTTGAGAGACCGTGTCAATAGTCTCAAGTCCCCTAAGTCCTCAACACAAAAACCCAGATAATCTTTTGGCTGTTTTTGTATTCCACTAGCCCAGTAATTTCTCTTAGTACATTGAGAGGCCTAGTATTTAAGTCGAGGTTCCAGAAGGTTCATTAACTTCTACTTATTAGATATTTTAGTGTATACTACATGTGTTAGCGGGATTTGGGATGGAAAAGATATAGCATGTGCCTTCAAGAAGCTTACGTGAAAGTCCTGAGACCTCATAAAACAAATGAATAAACACAGGAAGTGATCATCACGGGCTTCAGGTCAACATCTGAAAAAAGTTGCTAGGTAAAACATACTCCTCGTCACAGACCTTATGGGAAGCGTCAGTTCCATTTGGATGTAGGCACGGCAGCCTCGGGGATGCATTGCTGAGATATATAATTGCAAGGTTGTCTCAGAAATATGTCAAAATACATGGGTAAAAATCCAAGGAAGATAGCTGTCAAATCATTACTGGATTTTTTTTTTTTTTTGCATTTTTGTGAGATTTTTTTTTCCTCTGTCCCCAGGACTCTAGTAATTGCAAGAGTTCTCAAATCTGAAGGTATCATGAAGTCTTTGAGTTTGTAGTATCACTGAAATTATCAGAATGTATTTCTGAGTAAAAAAAAAGTCAAATGCTCTTCTGATTTCTTAAGCATAATTTTCAGAAACATCCTCAATTTTTGTTTTCCTGTGGCAATATATCTGTCGTATCTAATTTCTTTTTTTTTTAATTTAAAAATACTTTTTAATATTTCTTATTTTCATTTTTTATTAATTACACTTTATTTACTTTGTATCCCCCCTGTAGCTCCCTTCCTCCTCTCCTCCCAATGCCTCCCTCCCTCCCCCTTCTCCACACATGTCCCTCCCCAAGTCCACTGATAGGAGAGGTCTTTCTCTCCTTCCTTCTGATCCTAGTCTATCAGGTCTCATCAGGAGTGGCTGCATTGTCTTCCTCTGTGGCCTGGTAAGGCTGTTCCCCCTCAGGGGGAGGTGATCAAAGAGCAGGGCAATCACATTATGTCAGAGACAGTCCCTGTTCCCATTACTATGGAACCCACTTGGACACTGAACTGCCATGGGCTACATCTGTGCAGGGGTTCTAGGTTATCTGCATCAACGGTCCTTGGTTGGAGTATCAGTCTCAGAAAAGAGCCCTGTGCCCAGATTTTTTGGTTCTGTTGCTCTCCTTGTGGAGCTCCTGTCCTCTCCATGTCTTACTATTTCCCACTTCTTTCATAAGATTCCATGCACACTGCCCAGAGGTTGGCCATTGTATCTAATTTCTTATGTCTTCTCTTTGAAATTAAGAATCAGGGTGGCAATATCAGATGTAGGTAGCAGACTTAAAAATGAAATAGCGAGTGTTGTGGGCCAGGCATTTGGAAGGCTGATAAGCCATTCTGTGGATAAATAGCAAAAAGGTAGGTGGAGTTTTTTCTATCAAAGAAAAGAAAAACTAAGCAACAGCTTTTTTTTTTAAAGGTAGTCTAAAGTGTGGACATTATCTAGGAAGAGTTAATGCTAAAGCTGGAAGTGTCATAATTTTCCTTTGAGAAAAAATATGGGTTAGAAAACATGCCCATTTCTATTAGATAAAGACTAGGTTAGAAAGGCACACATCATTTTTAATGGCTCAAAGCCTTGTTCAAGGTTATGTATCTCTTTAATAGGCATAGTGATTAGTAAATATTTTATTTTGTTTATAATTTCAATTCCATGGGGCAAGGCACAGGATGACATGAAAAGGTGAAGGCTTTTCTACAGGTGGTTTCATTGCTAAGGAAGGCAGAGTTGGGCTATCTAGCCACACACCTAGCTGTGATTATTTTCCTAGGAAAACACAACCCTAAAGAAACTGAAAGGCTTGCGACTCATCTTACAAAACAATGTCAACAATCAAAATTCTATTTTCACCCCACACAGAGCTCATTTAAACTATTAAATGACTTGTTTATAGAGAACATGTTCATTGCCCCACTAATCTTTTTCACTCCTTTTTTATTTTTGTGTGATATTTTTGAGCGACTTATTAAAATGGCCATAGTGCATAGATGGCGACTTTATGTACATATTTCATAGATGTTTCCCTGCTCTTCTTCATGACTCTGTCTTTTATCTTTATAAATTGTCAGCAGTTTTAGAAAAGTCAACTAACATTCTTGCACTTGCCTTAGGGGCATGCTTTTTTTTTAAAAAAAAAAAAACTGTAATTAGCAACTCTATAATAAAGAACATGGTTAATTTCTCAGGCAACATAGCTTGCACTGATTTAATAAATTTGAGGATTAGCTTTAAATCGGTTCTGTAATAATTGTTTAGTATTCACTACCAAGTCTCCACTGGTCAGCTCATGCTCTGGGGAGTTCCATATCTGTCTCATATATTTGGTTCATCTTTTTTGCAACTATATTGGCCAACTTGCAAATGTCTCTATAGTATGCTTGGTTGGTTATGTACAGAAAGCAGCTACTCTCCTGGGGCTAATGCCTCATCTCCACCAATCAGGATGCAGTTCATGATTCATTAGGTGTACTGGCTAGATTATTTAACTTAATTCAATATAAATTATTTAATTCCTCCAGCCTTCCCAGTGTTCAATATGAATGAAACAATTATTCCTGGACAAAATCATCCAAATAACACCACACAGTTTTACCAAACCCCAAGACAGCCATTAAATCCCAGCTAGCCACTGCTTTACATAAAGTTTGCATGCAGAGTTTTTGAGGGAATAATATTCCTGAAATTGTTTGGATTCAGTAAGATTATGTTATTCTATATTTAATGAGAGAACATCCTAATTACATAGCAACATGAGAAATCATAAAATATTTCTGGGTAGCAACTTTGCCCTGGTTTTGTCTATTCTTGTCCATGGGGAAAGGAACAGCTCTGTTGTTGTTGTTTTGTATTTTTTTGTGTGTGTCTATGAGGTTATTTTTGTTGTTGTTGTTGTTGTTTTGTTTGGTTTTTATGTCAAGATTGCTGCTGGGAACTGTTTTTACAAGTTAATCTCAGTTCTTGCTCTCATGTCTAATTGGTCAGAGACTGGTAAACGAAGGATGATTGACTGGTATGAAAAGTTTCTGTCAATGTGGTAAAATACCCGAGGCAACCAACTTAAAACGAGAGCCTATTTAATTATTTTTAATTATGTGTCTATGTGTGTATGGGAGTGCGATGCCCATGGAGGCAGGAAGAGGTTATCAAATCTCCAGACCTGGAATCACAGGTGGTTTGAGCTGCCAAATGTGGGTGCTGCATCTTCTGCAAGAGCAGCAAGTGGTCTTAAGTACTGAGCCATCTCTCCACCCTGAGGAAGGGTTTATTTTTGTTGTCATTTCAATCCATGATCATTTGGGGGCTGCATTTGGGCAAAGCTTCATATTGGGGAGAGCATGGTGGAGGAAGCTGACCCCTTCATGGCATCCAGGAAGCAGAAAGAGATGAGGATGGACTGACTGGTTGTTCTAATGTCCTCTTAGGAGTAAACCATCAATGACCTAACTTTCTCCCACAAGGCACCAGGTCCTAGCATCTACCTTCTCCTAGGGGCATCATTGGTTGGTGACCAGGCCTTTGATATATAGGACTTTTGTAGCTACTTATCCAAACCATAGGAGCTTGTGTATGTTTCATGGTAACCATAAGTCATATGACATGCTTACATGGTATCTGTTGTTGTAGGTTGGGTGCCATGGAAGAGAGTCTTTGAGACAGAAATGGTAGGATTCCTTCATTTAGGGCTGGTGCAGAGAGAAGCTTCAGAGCATGGCACTAAGGATCAGCCAGGGCTGTGGAACACTGAGGAGCTTGGCTGGCCTTCACAGGAGGCCTGAATTGAGACAGAAGGTTTGTGTCTTTGTTCCTCTATCCCAGCCACTCATCAGCTGAGAGCTACATCCCAGGATGGGTATGGCCTCCTGGATTTTAGCAAGCTTGCAGTAACTTGAGTAGCTCTATGCTAATGGGACATCATGGGGGCACCACCGGTCTTCTACCATCCTTCCATGAAAAACCTGGGTGTGAAATTCGAAACACACAAAAACCAAGAGGCACAGCATCATTTCCTTGACATAGTATCACCATTCTGTTCTTGCAACGAAGCTCAGCTTCAACCTGTAGAAACATGATGAATGTCCGTCTTTGCCCTCTCCTTGCCCTCCCCGCTTTGTCCTGTATAAGGCCAGGGATGCAGAAAGGTAGTCCTTAGAGAATTCTGACCCCGGAGAAGTACACATTGTTTAGGACAATTCCTGGGAGACTATGCCTGAAACGTGAAAGGTGATATTACTGACGTCTGCTTAGAGACCCAGGAATAAAACAGCACCTGAGAGAGGAGAGGAGGGACCAGAACGAAGTGATCAATTTAAGAGGGCTGTAGGACATAGACAATGGCTTATTTCTTTCACCCATTACTCCTTGATGAAGCCGGAAAGGGGACACTTAGCTTCCTCTCATACACGTTGCACTGTTGTTTGTCTATGGCCCTTTCTTCCATTCACCTACTCATACATTAATTTGGTCACTCCTCCATTCATCTTCTCATTTACTGACTGCTTTGAACTGCCCGCTCTGCTCAGAACGCCCTGATTCATGATCTTGGACTTCTGACACTTGTTTTGCTTCCCTCCTTGTTCCTGTCTGTTGTCTGACTTTCACCTTAGCTGACCCTCAGCTTCGATGTCTGTATAAATGTTGAACTTGGTTAGGCCCCTAGTTCCTGGGTAAAATTCACTTATTCTCATATGACAAGCCTGACTTGATGCCAAGATGATCCAGATGAGATCTATGAAAGGGTGTCTGAAAAACTGTTTCAGCCTTCAAGTCTCTACGTATTCCCTCCAATCTCGGATAATTTCCTGATACCTATTTTCTCTACTACCTAAACTGAGCAGGAGATAAGTGTACTTGGATTAGAATGACTATAGAAAATGCTACCTAAGAAATCCAGAGTGTGTGTGTGGGTAAAACACTCAAGGATATGGAAAGAGAGCACAAGACATACATAACAAACCCAATAGTCTGCCATTAAAACAATCATTTTCTCAGAATTTTTTATTGTTTGGAAATTCTATACATGTATATAATGGGTTTTGGTCAAAGCCACACTCTATTCCCTTTTCTCTATTTCTTCTTCTTTACCCACCAGTCCTTTTCTTTCATGACTTTATGTTGTGTTTTAGTTTTTTTTAGTATTTTTTCACATTTAAAAATTTTTATTTATGTATTTATTCATTTTACATCCTGATTGTAGCCCATTCCCTACTCTCCTCCCAGTTCCACCCTTCTCCCCTCTTCCCCCTGTTCCCCTCCCCTACTCCTCCACCCAACCCACACCAGCACAAGTCACATCAGAGCTGAGTGCATCTTCTTCCTTTGTGGCCTGGAACAGCAGTCCCTCCAGGAAAGCAGACAATAGTGTCCATGTCAGAGACAGCCCCCTCGCCCCTTTCTATGGGTCCCACAAGATGACCAATCTGCCTATCCCATCAGCTACAGCTATGTATGTGGAAGGGGCCTAGGTTGAGTCCAAGCACGGTCCTTGGTTGGTGTTTTATTCCCCACAGCTTCCCCGAGCCAAGGTTAGTTGGCTCTGTTGCTCTTCTTGCAGAGCTTCTGTCACCTCTGAGTCCTTCTGTTCTTCCCCCAACTCTTCCACAAGACTCTCTGCGTTGGTTCTGCCTAATGTTTGGCTGTGGGTCTTAGCATTGGTTTTGATCTGCTGCTGGGTAGCACCTCTCAGAGGACAGCTAGGTTTCCCTTTGCAAGCATAGTAGAGTGTTGTCAATAGTGTCAGAGGTTGGCTCTCTCTCATGATATGTTCTCAGGTTGGGCCAGGCACTGGTTGGGCATTCCCTCAATCTCTGCTCTATCTTTACCCCTGCACATCTTGTAGGCAGGGTAAATTTGGGGTTGAAGTTTTTATGGGTGAGTTGGTATTTGCCTCCCTCCACTAAGAGTCCTATCTAGTTAAAGGGTGGCCTCTTCAGTCTCCATGATCTCTGCTACTAGGAGCCTCAGCTAAAGTCACCCCCCATATCCTCCCAGGAGCCTACCCTGTCATGGTCTCCAGCTTGTCTCAGAGATGCCCCTGCCCTCAGTTTCTCTTCTCTCTGCAATCCCTCTGTCCTTATTTTCCCCATATCTGAGCTCCACCCTCATTTCCCTCAGCACTCTCTCTCCTACCCTGTTTTCTCTCTTCAACCACTTTTTCTGTCTATTCCTTTTTCTTTTCTGAGTGAGATTTAAGCATTCTACTTTGATCCAACTTGTTACTTATCTTTTCTGGGTCTGTGAATTGTAATATAGTTATCCTGTGCTTAGAAGCAAGTACATACCATGTGTGTCTTTCTGGGTCTGCATTACCTCGCTCAGGATGATCCTTTCTAGTTTCATCCATTAGCCTGAATATTTCATGATTTCCTTGTTTTTAATTGTTGAGTAGTATTCCATTGTGTAAATGTACCACAATTTCTGTATCCATTCTTCAGTTGAGGTACAGCTAGGTTGTTTCCAGTTTCTGCCTATTATGGATAAAGAGTAAATGTCCTTGTTGAATAGTGGAACATTTTTTGAGTATATACCCCAGGAGAGCTATCATTGGGTCTTGAGGTAGAGCTAGTCCCAATTTTCTGAGAAAGTGGCAGATTGATTTCTGAAGTGGTTGTACAAGTTTATACTTCCACCAGCAATGGAGGAGGGTTCCTCTTTCTCCATATTCTCACCAGCTTGAGTGAGACAACTCAGGTAGTCACTTGAATTTTTGATCTTAGCCATTCTGATAGGTGTAAGACGGAAACTCAGAGTTGTTGGTTTTCATTTCCCTGATGACTAAGGACATTGGGCATTTCTTTAAGTGCTTCTTGGCCATTCAAGATTCTTCTGTTGAAAATTCTGTTTAGCTCTGTATCCCATTTTTAATTGTATTATTTTGTTTGTTGGTATTTAATTTCTTGATTTCTTGATATATTTTGGATATTAGCCTCTGTTAGATGTAGGGTTGGTGATGACCTTCTTCCAATCTGTGGGGTTTGTTCTATTGACAGTATCCTTTGTGTTATAGAAGCCTTTTAGTTTCACAAGGTCCCACTTATTAATTGTTGATCTTAGTGTTTGAGCTGTTGGTATTCTGTTCAGAAAGTTGTCTCTTGTGCCACTGAGTTCAATGCACTATTTTTTTTTTCTGATATATTTAGTGTCTCTGGTTTTATGTTAAGGTCTTTGAGTTTTGTGCAGGGTGATAAATATGGATCAATTAGCATTTTCTACAGGCAGAAATCCAGATAAACCAGCACCAATTGTTGAAGATGCTTTCTTTTTTTCCATTGTATGGTTTTGGCTTCTTGGTCAAAAAAATCAAGTGTCCATAGGTATGTTAGTTTATTTCTGGGACTTCAATTCAATTCCTTGATCAACCTGTCTGTTTTTATGCTAATACCATGTGATTTTTATTATATTGCTTTATAGAACAACATGTAATCTGGGACAGAAATAACTCTAGAAGTTCTTTTATTGTACAGGATTGTTTTTGATATCCTGGGTTTTTAATTTTTCTATATGAAGTTGAGAAGTGCTCTTTTAAGATCTGTAAAGAATTGTGTTGGAATTTTTATGAGACTTGTATTGAATCTGTAGATTGCTTTTGGTAAGATGGGCATTTTTACTATGTTAACCCTAGCGATCCATGTGTATGGGAGATCTTTCCATCTTCATTATTTTCTTTCTTCAGAGACTTGAAGTTCTTGTCATACTTCACTTTCTTGGTTGGAGTTACACCAAGATATTTTGTATTATTTGTGAAGGGTGTTGTTTCCCTGATTTCTTTCTCAGCCTTTTTCTCATTTGTATTAAGGAGGGTTACTGACTCCTTTTGAGTTTAGTATTTTGTTTTTATCTCAATGAGTTCACTTAGTCTTGCCTATGTGTGATAGGTGTAGAGCCATTTACTGGAGCATGTGCAGCCTCTCGGGGGCCACATTTCTGAAGAAAACTGACTCTATCCCCCAGCAGCCAACGATTGCTGATTGCTCCTCAGATAGGGGTGGGTTTCAGGAACCACTGCACCATACATACTGGCATTTGGTTGGCTTGATCTTGTTCAGATCTTGTGTATTTAGTCCTAAATACTCGGGGTTCATGTGTGAAAAAGAATTATTTGACTTACAGATAGTTATTTGCTTCTTTTTCAATTTTATTTCTCTCCCAGGGACCAAATTTAAATAATAGCTCCACTTTGTAAAACATTTTGATGTTTCTGATTTTATCCTGGCCCAGTTGTTTTAGATATGGTTCATTTAATTGGATTTTAAAGGTAAATTCTATGGCTATTATTAATAAGCCTGACAAGAAATGTTGGAGAGGATATGGTGGAAAATGAACACTTATTTACTGCCATGGAAGGTGCAAAGTAACACAGCCATTGTGGAAAACATTTCGGAGACTTATCAAAAATGTACAAATAGAACTACCATTTGGCCCAGTTATTTCACTCCTGAACATACATATACCCAAAGAACTCCACACCTTACCACAGTGATATTTGCACAGCTATGTTTATTGTTGGCTTATTCAATGGAGCAAGGACTCAGAGTCAACCTAGATGTCCAGTCACAGAGGATAGATAATGGATATTTGGCACATATATAAAATGGAAATGCCATTCAGCTCTGGAGAGGAATGTAATCACAAAACTTGCAGAAAAATAGATGCACCTAGAATATATAAAATTAAGTGATGTCACTCAGTCTTAGAAAGAAAGGAAAAACCATGTTCTTCCTCCTATGTAGTGTCCAGCCAATAGTGTACGTAATATGTAAATAAACATGCATGTGGTACAGTACAACACGTAGGAAAGAGAACAAGAAAGGCTAAATGTTAGAGGGTGAGAAAATACGGAACACAGATAACGAACATGAGTTATGAAAGAGGAGATAAAGCTAATTGTTTTCCTAGTTCTAACTCTTGTCTTGGATTTTTCATTTTGGGTACTGGCTAAGTGAATAATTTTTTTAAATTTTTTATTTAACTTTTATTAATTACACTTTATTCATTTTGTATCCCCCCATAAGCCCCTCCCTCCTCCCCTCGTTCCACCCTCCCCCCCTTTCTGCATGGATGCTCCTCCCCAAGTCCACTGATAGGAGAGGTCCTCCTCTCCTTCTTTCTGATCTTAGTCTATCAGTTCTCATCAGAAGTGGCTGCATTGTCAAGGTTCTAGGTTATCTCCACGGATAGTCTTTGGTTGGAGTATGAGTCTCTGGGAAGTTCCCTATGTTCAAATTTTCTTGTTCTGTTGCTCTCCTTGTGGAGTTCCTGTCCTCTCCAGCTCTTACTATTTCCCACTTCTTGGCCATCAGGCTCAGCATCTGCTTTGACAGTCTGCACAGCAGAGGCTTTCAGAGGCCCTCTGTGGCAGGTTCTGAGGTTGTTTCCTGTTTTCTTCTTCTTCTGATGTCCATCCTCTTTGCCTTTCAGGGTGGGGATTGAACATTTTAGTTAGGGTCCTCTCTTTTGCTTAGTTTGTTTAGATGTACATATTTTAGTGGGTTTATTCTATGTTGTATGTTCATATGAGTGAGTATATACCGTGGGTGTCTTTTTGCTTCTGGGACAACTCACTCAAGATGATCCTTTCCAGGTCCCACCATTTACCTGCAAATTTCATGATTTCCTTATTTTTCATTGCTGAGTAATACTCCATTGTATAGATGTACCACAGTTTCTGCATCCATTCTTCAGTTGAGGGGCATCTGGGCTGTTTCCAGCTTCTGGCTATTACAAATAAAGCTGCTACAAACATGGTTAAGCAAATGTCCTTTTTGTGTACTTGAGACTCTTTTGGATATACACCTAGGAGTGGTATGGCTGTATCTTGAGGAAGCACTATTCCTAATTGTCTGAGAAAGTGCCAGATTGATTTCCAGAGTGGTTGTACAAGTTTACATTCCCACCAGCAGTGGAAGAGGGTTCTCTTTTCTCCACAACCTCTCCAGCATGTGTTGTCCCTTGAGTTTTTGATCTTGGCCATTCTGATGGGTGTAAGGTGAAATCTCAGGGTTGTTTTGATTTGCATTTCCCTAATGGCTAATGAGGCTGAGCATTTCTTTAAGTGCTTCTCTGCCATTTGATATTTCTCTGTGGAGAATTCTCTGTTTAGCTCTGTTCCCCATTTTTTAAGTGGATTACTTGGTTTGCTGCTTTTCAATTTCTTTAGTTCTTTATATATACTGAATATGAGTCTTCTGTCAGATAAAGGGTTGGTGATGATTCTTGCCCAATCTGTAGGCAGTCGCTTTGTTTTGATGACGGTGTCCTTTGCTTTACAGAAGCTTTTCAGTTTCATGAGGTCCCATTTATTGATTGTTGCTCTTAGAGCCTGTGCTGTTGGTGTTCTGTTCAGGAAGTTTTCTCCTGTACCAATGAGTTCTAGGATATTCCCCACTTTTTTTTCTAGCCGATTTAGTGTGTCTGGTTTTATGTTGAGGTCTTTGATCCACTTGGACTTCAGTTTTGTGCAGGGTGATAAGTATGGATCTATTTTCATTTTTCTACATGTAGACATCCAGTTGGACCAGCACCATTTGTTGAAGATGCTATCTTTTTTCCATTGTATGGTTTTGGCATCTTTGTCAAAGATCAGGTGTCCATAAGTGTGTGGGTTTATTTCTGGGTCTTCTGTTCGATTCCATCGATCCACCATTCTGTTTCTATGCCAGTACCATGCAGTTTTTATAACTGTTGCTCTCTAGTACAGCTTGAGATCAGGGATGGAGATACCTCCAGATCTTTTATTGTAGAGGATTGTTTTAGCAATTCTGGGTTTCTTGTTATTTCATACGAAGTTAAGAATTTTTCTTTCCAGGTCTGTAAAGAATTGTGTTGGCAATTTGATGGGAATTGCATTAAATCTGTAGATTGCTTTTGGTAAGATGGCCATTTTTACTATGTTAATCCTGCCAAGCCATGAGCATGGGAGATCTTTCCATCTTCTCATATCTTCCTCTAATTCTTTCTTCAGAGACTTGAAATTTTTTTCATACAAGTCTTTGACTTGCTTGGTTAGGGTTACGCCAAGGTACTTTATGTCATTTGTGGCTATTGTGAAGGGTGTTGTTTCTCTAATTTCTTTCTCATCCCTTTTGTCCTTTGTATACAGGAGTGCTACTGATTTTTTTGAGTTAATTTTGTATCCGGCCACTTTGCTGAAGGTGTTTATCAGCTGTAGGAGTTCCCTGGTAGAGTTTTTGGGGTCACTCATGTATAGTATCATATCATCTGCAAATAGTGATAATTTGACTTCTTCCTTTCTAATCTGTATCCCCTTGATCTCCTTCAACTGTCTTATTGCTCTAGCAAGGACTTCCAGCACTATGTTGAATAGCTATGGAGAGAGTGGGCAGCCTTGTCTTGTCCCTGATTTCAGTGGGATTGCTTTAAGTTTCTCTCCATTCAGTTTGATGTTGGCTATAGGCTTGCTGTATATCGCCTTTACTATGTTTAGATATGTGCCTTGTATCCCTGATCTCTCCAGTACTTTAAACATGAATGGATGTTGGATTTTGTCAAATGCTTTTTCAGCATCTAGGGAGATTATCATGTGGTTTTTTTCTTTCAGTTTGTTAATGGTGGATCACATTGATGGATTTCCGTATATTGAACGACCCCTGCATACCTGGGATGAAGCCTACTTGGTCATAGTGGATAATATCTTTGATGTGTTCTTGGATTCGGTTTGCAAGTATTTTGTTAAGTATTTTTGCATCAATGTTCATAAGGGAGATTGGCCTGAAATTCTCTTTCTTTGTTGAGTCTTTGTGAGGTTTAGGTACCAAGGTGATTGTGGCTTCCTAGAATGAGTTTGGTAATGTTCCTTCTGTTTCTATTTTGTGGAATAGTTTGAAGAGAATTGGACTTAGCTCTTCTTTGAAGGTCTGATAAAATTCTGTGCTGAAGCCATCTGGTCCTGGGCTTTTTTTGGATGGGAGACTTTTGATGACTGCTTCTATTGCTTTGGGGGATATAGGACTATTTAATTGATTTACCTGGTCCTGATTCAGCTTTGGTAAGTCAAATCGATCAAGAAAATTGTCCATTTCATTTAGATTTTCAAATTTTGTGGCATATAGACTTTTGAAGTAAGTCCTAATGATTGTTTGGATTTCCTCAGTGTCTGTAGTTATGTCCCCCTTTTCATTTCTGATTTTGTTGATTTGGGTGGTGTCTCTCTGCCTTTTAGTTAGCTTGGCTAAAGGTTTGTCGATCTTCTTGATTTTCTCAAAGAACCAGCTCTTGGTTTCATTGATTCTTTGAATTGTTTTATTTGTTTCTAATTGATTGATTTCAGCCCTGAGTTTGATTATTTCCAGCCGTCTACTCCTTTTTGGTGTGTCTGCTTCTTCTTTTTCTAGGGTTTTTAAGTGGGCCATTAAGTTGCTTGAATGAGCTGTCTCGAATTTCTTCTTGAAGGCACTTAGTGCTATGAACTTTCCTCTTAGCACTGCTTTCATTGTGTCCCACAAGTTTGGGTATGTTGTGTCTTCATTTTCATTGAGTTCTAGGAAGACTTTAATTTCTTTCTTTATTTCTTCCCTGACCCAGCTGTCATTTAGTAACAAATTGTTCAGTTTCCATGTGTGTGTAGGCTTTTTGCTATTTCTGTTGTTGTTGAAGTCCAGCTTTATTCCATGGTGATCAGACAGGATACAAGGGATTATTTCAGTCTTCTTGTATCTGTTGAGGCTTGCTTTGTGACCAACTATATGGTCTATTTTGGAGAAGGTTCCATGAGGTGCTGAGAAGAAGGTAAATTCTTTTGTGTTTGGGTGTAAAGTTCTGTAAATGTCTGTGAGGTCCATTTGATTCATGACCTCTGTCAGAGATATTGTTTCTTTGTTTAATTTCTGTTTTGTTGACCTGTCCTTTGTTGAGAGTGGGGTGTTGAAGTCTCCCACTATTAATGTGTGGGGATCTATATGTGGTTTAAATTTTATCAATGTTTCTTTTGCAAATGTGGGTGCTCTTGTATTTGGGGCATAGATGTTCAGGATTGTGATATCTTCCTGGTGGAATTTTTCCTTGATGAGTATGAAGTGTCCTTCCCCATCTCTTTTTATTAATTTTGGTTGAAAGCCTATTTTATCAGATATTAGAATGGCTACTCCTGCTTGTTTCTTGGGTCCATTTGCTTGGAAAGTCGTCTTCCAACCTTTTACCCTCAGGTAATGTCTATCTTTGTTTCTTAGGTGTGTTTCTTGTAAGCAACAGATTGCTGGGTTTTGTTTACATATCCACTCTGTTAATCTGTGTCTTTTTACTGGAGAATTGAGTCCATTGATGTTGAGAGATTAATGACCAGTGGCTGTTAGATTCCTTTGATTTTGATGTTGGCTGTGTTCATAAGGTTGTGTGCTTGGTTGCTTTTTGTTTTACTGTAGTAAGGCTAATTATTTCCTGTGTTTTCTTGATAGAAGCTAATTTTCTTGGGTTGTATTTTCCCTTCCAGTGTCTGGGGTTGCACTGCAAGGAATTATGGGTACAACTGGCTGGCAGGGCATTTAAGAATCTCTATTGAGATTCTCTAATACAGTCTATCTGAGGATAATGTAATAGTCTGTGCTTGATTTATGATGATATATTCCAACGTATAAGATGCTGTTTGTAAATAGTTTAATAAGAGGCTATTGCTCCTAACTCCAAATTAGTAGCGAAGCTGATTTCTATTAGAGCAGACATTTGTGGATGGTTTTTCTTTTGATACTTAATAAAGTGAATTCTTTTTCTCCAGATAATACAAACTGTTGACTTGTAGCAGAGCTCTGGGGACCTGCTGCTGTATGCAAAGAATAAAAACATATCTCTGCTCATTGTTTATTTATGATGTTTTGGGGTACATATGGCAAAAATCACTTTCCTTACAGTTCCCAGTTCAGTTTTTTTTTCTTCTTCTTGATTATGTGTTAAAAATCTGTGCATGCAGTTCCTCAGTATCCGGCTTAACTGTGCGAATCTCCAAGCTGCTTTTATTCAATGACATTTCTAGTATTTTAATGAGGCTTTGACATTTTCACATGTTACAATTTTGTTTTATTTTTATATTCATTGAAGTGACTTTCATGTGGCCTTTGTGTGCTACTGATTTACAGTTTCTAAAGGTGCTTAGAGACACCTATTCAGAAGGAAGAAGTACACTGGGAAATCATTCAGGCTTCTCAGGGCTGGCGTTTAGAGGAGTGGATTTGTGAAAAGATGACTTGCAAGGCTTTAAGTACAGGGCTTTTATCCCGAGCAACATCAAATATAGCTTCTTTTAAAATGGCAAAGGCCAAACTTGATTTAGGCCTGGGCTTGCAAACTCAACACCTGGAGGGCCCAGTGGGTGACATAAGTAAAGGGGGCAGCCCCAGAGAATTGTGGGGTGGGGTCAGTGGCAGGCAGGCCACATTCAAAGAAGAGAGTGCTGAATTGGCCATTTTTGATGGTCGCTGTGAGAGAATGTCCAGTGTCATTAGGCTTCCAAGTATCCTGAGGAAATATGGAAATCTCGGTTTTGAAAGGAGACAGACTGACTCTCAACTCCACTGTTTCTGATGTGCTGCAGGTGTCGTACTTACAATGAACGGATGCAGCTTGAAATAGAAGAAAGGCAAAGTATGGTTGAAGATTGTCCCAGAAAACAGACCCCCCAGTCCAGGAATCTTCAATTGCCTACTGAGGCAGAGCACTGTGCAGGTTGTTCTGGGGTACCTAATGGCCTAGGCTGCACCTTCATTTGCGTTGGAGAGCGCTCAGTCTATTGGGAAGCCATAGACAAGGCAGGCAAAGCCAAGAGATCAGGTGGGGAATGTCAAACCCTTAAAGGGGATGCTGGACAGAAGCTAGGGAGAGAGAGGTCGGATCTGTTTGATGAGACCACGGACCTTAACCACGAATGTAGGATTGCCGTACATGGTCACACAGTCCACGACGATGAAGTCACCTGGGCTTCATCAAAGGAAGGCAGGGAGGGAGGTTGTCAGAGGGAAGCAGGAAAGGAAGGTGGAAAATCTCATATGAGAAGCATTAGGTGCTAGACAGGCAATTATTATGCTTGTTTTGGTAAAGATCAGCTATTGATGCTTGCTAACTTATTTACATTATCGCCGTGGATTATTTGTTTGCACTAGTGGCTTTGTCATGTTATTTTCACCTGTGAATACAATGTACTTTAATCCTATTGACACTCCAGTCCTTTTATAGGCGTGGGGTTTATAAAATGGTCATTTATCCAGGATGGTAGGGTGGGCTGTTTTGCTGGCATCACCAAACTGGCAGCAAATTATAGGTTGGAGAATCCCCTAGTCTCTTGCATGAGTGGTGGAAAGGGTAGAATCGGGGTTACATAAGCCCCAAATTCAAATTTCTGACACTGTATAACGAGGCGACTAGGGGAATCTTGGGGAAATATGTGCGTTTTTCCTTTCGTACTTCAATAAGGTATTTCAATTTGTTACCCCACCCGCTATCTCGGTGTTTAGAAGAGAACTTTGGAGGGCAATGGTGTCGGTACTCATCCCCTGTAACCTGCTGTTGTGTTCAATGTGCCCCTGAAGCAGACTCAGGTGCTCCTTACTGAGCAAGGGAGGGGCTGGCACAGTAGCTGCTTTCTGTGCTTTGGAGTTGCCCCCTGGTGCACCCTGAAATGGAGATCTGTTGCCACTTCAGAAATACTGTCTCTCTGTCTGCTATGTCTGGAGCAGACTCAGTATCATACAACCGTTTTCAATGCCTGGTTTCCCTAATTTTTTGTGGTGCCTCCATGCCTGTGTGATTCAGAACAGCAAACCCCAAAGCAAACAAAACCAAAACCCCTATGTCCACAACAAGTTGACACTGCCTGCCTGTTCCCTATTTCTGTTTCCTCTTTCAAATTCTCTGCCCCGCCGAGCTTTATTCCCTGAATATTCCACCATTACAAGAAGGTGTCTGTGGTCTACTGCTGGTCCCCATCACGGTCTCTTAGGTACCTGCTGGCAGTGGGGGGACAATGGTGATGGAAGCCAGGAAGTCTCTTGTTATCTTGGAATCACACCCTTGACCATTCCTGGCTATTTTACATTACGTCAGCAGATCTGGCACCGTATCTGCAGGAAAAGTGTAGATTTGGCTGGGAGGCAAGGGAAAGGCCCTTTAAATGATGTTTTTGCGGTGCTCTGAAAGAAACATGCTGTTCTTCACAGTCAGGTTCTGGAAACAGTGAGGTGTAGATGACATTTCTTTTAAGCAATATGCAAAGTTTCCCCCCAGAGAGAAGAGATTAGAAGACAACATTAATTATTTTCGAGACTGTGAGCCCTGCTTTCCACTAATTGCTTAGATTTACCACCTGCCTATTCTGACTGGTGACATTCCATTTGTGGGAATCCAGACCTGCAAAGAGAAAAGTATTTTCTTTGGAAAGTGCCTGCTGGACCCTTCTAAAAGGTCTAACGTTCAAGAGGGCAAAGCAAGTACCCAACATTTCCAGTGGAGAAGTATGAGCCTACAATCTTATACAACCACGTCTCTCGAGCAGTGAGCGCTCAGGACACCCATTCCATTGCATCCGTAGCATCCTGGAGCCACAATCCAGTTTCAGTCTCTACTATTTACCTTCCCACTTTGTAAGCATTTATCTCTATCTTCTATGAGCACCCTCACCTCCCCATGCCTTGGGGCTTTGGCTAGATTTGGACCCCTTACAACTAATGGACACCTCTGCCCTCATTTATTTATTTTTTTCTGAGGTACATAGGATATGGTTAGCATGGCCTAGAATCTAGACCTCTCCTGGGAACACCTGTTTCACGGGCTAGCTTTGCCTCTCCTTCCTTTTCTTCTGGATTTTCAAGGCCTTTGTAGCAGGCACATTTCCTAGGCGACTCTAGAGATCATCATTTCCTTGTGCTCTGTGGCCTCAAAGGTTTGGGGATGAGGTTATCCAACCTGAGATACAAGGCTGGGGTGTCTACTAACACATCACAGCTGACACTGGCCGCCAGGTTCTCCCAGAATTCCTGTTTCTACCTGTTACAGGATCACCCTGGCTGGCATGCACAACCCCCTTCCCTGGATACCTCTGGCTGTGCTCTCCCACTTATCTACCATCACCCTCTCCTCCACCATACCTAGAAGCAGGCCTGTCCTTTCATCTCTTTTGTTCATTCAGATAAGGTTTGAATGAGAAATACCTCCTATGTACTTGAGCACTTGATTCCCAACTGATGCCATTGTTAGCAAGGTTATGGAGCCTTTTCGGAGGAAGTAGAGGGGACGGGCTTTGAGGATTTATAGCAGGGCTCTACTTCATGTCATCTCTGTCTGTTTCTGTCTGTTTCCCCATCTCTGTCTGTCTTTCTCTGCTTCCTGTGTGTGGGTGAAATTTGATCTCTGTGCCCGGCTGGCCTCAGGTTTCTGCTGGCGTGCCTTTTTTGCCGTGATGGGCTGTATGCCCTCTGGAGCTGTAAGCTAAAATAAACCCTTTTTTTTTCTATAAGTTGCTTTTGGTCATGGTGTTTTATTGCAGGAACGCAAAGGTCACTGATAGATTGGATAAAATGAGTGAAGCTGTAACATACCCTCTTCCCCCCAACCTTAGGTAATACATATTGTGTTAACTCATTGTGATGGTTTGAATAGGAATGGACCCTAAAGGCAGTAGGTGTGGTGTTTTGGGAGGAAGTGTGTCACCGGGGTGGGCTTTGGGATTTTAATTGCTCAGGGTAGGCCCAGTATCTCCTTGCTTCCTGGTGCTTGCAGATCTGGATGTAGAACTCTCAGCTTCTCCAGTACCATGTCTGCCTGCATGCCATCATGATTCCCACTATGCTGATAATGGACCAGGCCTCTGAAACTGTAAGCAAGCCCCAAGTAAGGATTGCTGCAGTTATGGTGTCTCTTCACAGCACAACACTGGCTAAGGTACTCATTTTCTCATTTCTTCCTCTTGTATTTATCACTCTGCTACATGGATACAATGGATTAAGCAGATGAATGTACTGGTGTCTGGTGAAATTTGAAGCAGTGCAAATGTAACCTTCCCAAAACACACCTAATAATAATGACTCAATATGTATTTACAAAGCGTGAGACAAACTTGGCTTTTGTCTTTGTCTAGCATACTGACTATAAGAATCCCAACTATAATATAAGATAAATACTCAATGGGGGAAATTCAGTCACTAATTCAGAACCAAGTCACAGGAGAGACTTTTAAAGGGACCCTAAAAGCCAGAAAGATGATAGGAACTTAGCATACAAAGAATTAGGTGCAAGGCAGGGTGGGGAGTGTGCTAGACAGAAGCACAGCACCAAGAGGGCTTGATGGAAATCTGAACACAGATGCTTGGGATCCTGATATGATGATGTCTGAGTATAGGGGTTATTGGTTGTGATCTGGAAAAGTAAGCCAAGCAAATGCTTTCTCCCCAAGTTTCTCTCCATCAGATTATTTTATCAGTGCCAGACAGGAAGCTAGAATACCCGGGTTTCACAGAGACCTCCCAGGCTACCACAGGAGCATGGGGAGAGATGTAGAGGGAAGAAGCTGCCAATCTGCCTGGTCAAGCATAGACTGAGGTGAAGACCGTGAAGGTGATAAAAAGAATGATTTGGGACCCTCAATCTAGTTGCCCTGGTTCTAACTCTGGTGCTACAACAACTGAGTGTCCAGCAATTTCTCTATAAAATGTTCTTCAGGTTAGTATGTTAATTGGGGTTCTCTAAAGGAACAGAACCCATAGAATGAAACACACACAAACACACACACACACACACACACACACACACATATATATACATATGTAACATTTGTATTATATATAGATTACATATATAACTTAATGATTTATTAGATTGGCTTATAGATGAGGTCTGGGTAGTCCGGTATTGGTTGTTTCCCACTGGAGAGGCCAAGAATTTCAATAGTTGCTCAGTGCACAAGGCTGGATGTCTGGGTAGTCCCAGTCTGGTGTTGCAGGCCTGGAGCATTCCTGGACAGCTGCTGGTCTTGGTCTGTGTGAGAATCCTGAAGAAGCTGGTTCTAATTCTGGTGAGGGCACACTGCAGCAACAGGATATATAAACTCGCTACAACAAGACGAAGCCGGCGAAAAGCAAACCTCCTTCCTTCCATGCCCATCTCCCTCCTTCCATGCCCTTCAAATAATCTCATCAAGAATATCTCTTGCAGAGCGCCTGGCACTGTGTGCTTCAGCTGATTCTCGAAGCAGTCAGTGTGACCACCAAGATTAGCCATCACAGGCATAGACCTTGGTTTCTGTGTCATTTCCAAGTCCAAAGTGAGCCTGCCTCTGACCCCTTGCTTTCTCTCATCTTCCTCTCCCTCTCAGTCTGATGCTTTAACAGAAAACCATGTTTTGGTTGGCTTGAAAAACAGAAATGTATTTATTGTCTCACAGTCAAAGATCAAGGTGTCAGCAGGGTTAGCCTCTGCCAAGGCTCTCTCCTTGGCATGCAGCTAAGCATCCTTTCTGTGTCCTAACATCTTGTCTCCCGGTGTCTCTACATGATCTGTTCTCCTCTTCTCCCAAGGACACTCCAGGACCCATCTAAGGGCTAAGTCTTAACTAACTCACCTCTTTGTAAGGCTTCCTTTCCAAATACATGCTGAGGTGGCGGGAACTGCAGCTTCAATCTATAAAGGGGTGGGAGTGTGAGGAAATTATTTTCTCATTGTTTTCACTTTCCTTTTACACCTGCTTTGGTAGTAAACATGCTGAGACTACAAAAGGCTAAGCTAGTTTGGGAATGCGTCTCTAAAGTTTGCTTCCCTCCTCCATGGCTGGAGTCCTTGGTTTGATTCAGATTTCCTACTAATTACATGGGCCAATTATTTGTGAGAAAGGCTAGACTGTTTCCCCCTACACTAGGTGAGGTTTTCTTTTTCCCATAGCAAAGGAGCTTTTGAATCCTAAGCTCTGCAACATTCAGCCTTGGTTCTTTGTCTTATTACATCTTATCTTTACACTCCAGTGAGATTCTTACTTTCTGTCTAGGCTTGTATTTTTCATGCGGCCTCGAATAACTTCCAAGTAAATTCATATCTTTCCTTTCTTCCTTCAAAATCATTGCTGAAAATCACCAGGATCTGAAAAAAAGCTCATTGCGTTAATGTTCTTCCAGTATTTCCTGTCATCACCCAAACTGGACAATCTCACACATTTCTATCGCAGTCTCTTTAAGGCCAAGATTTCATTTCATTCCCGTGCTTTTGTCCACCGTGTTTTAGCAGCTCAAAGGGCCCCATATCCCTGGCACCCCATGAATAAATGAAATCACACACTATAATAATGACAATAGGGCACCGACTCCTCCACCTGCCTACAGAGTGAACTGTTCTTTTGACTATTTTGCAAAATCATAACGACCCACTCGAGGTTTCTTTCCACCTCCCTGATTCCAAGCCCAGTGAATTATAAACATATTTTATTTAATAAATTCATTTTTTATTACTACAGTCAGCTCCTATCATTGTGGGTAAGGTTCTGTTTGCAGGTTCATAACTTGGCTATAAAATTTTGCTTCAGGCGGATACTTTGCTCTAATGACTCTTGGCACAAAATGTCATTATTAGAATCCTTTTTCTTTTAACATTGAAGAAAGTCTTAAAAAAGAAAGTGCTATGACTTAAAACCCCAACTTTTCAAACTCTATTATTTTGTATTAGAGACAGACATGCCTGTCCCCAACTTTAGCAGCCACAACAAACTGCCAAACTCTCAACATTCAAAAAAAATCAGAACAGCATGGCAATCCTCCTTGGTGTTACTCAGCGGGGTGCTAGTTGTATTTGGGGGGGGGCATTTTTTCTCTTGCAAACCTAGCATGTACAAAGCAGGTCACACATCTAACATTTCTCGTGCCTGTTTCTGATGTCTGTTCGCTTCTCTTCTGAGGGCAGGAGTTCGCTGGCTGGACCAACCGTAGTCCAACTTTCGTGTGTTCTCAGTTTCATTCCATCCTTATGGAAGACTGACCTCTCCATGTACTGACACTTTCATTTGCTGGAGGTAAGGTTGAATTATCCCAGGTACTTACTTAGTGTTTGGTGGAACCCAGGAGCCTAATCCTAGGATTCTTACGCAGTCCATTTTCTCACCTTTTCCATTTGCGTCTGGCTTCCCCTAGAGGTTGGAAGGCTGCCTGGTTGCTCTTTCAGTGTCCAGTGAGTCCTGGTATTCAGCAGACAGAGACCTGCTCTGTCTCTTTGTTTCCCTCAGAGTGGATCGGCCTTCACTCATGCTCAAACGCTGCTGCCCACGGTTTTTCAACATTGTTGTTTCTGTAACAACCAAACCTTGACAATGGTTCAGTTTGTGATGGCTCTTTACGCTGTATCTCTCTTGGTGCCGACCCTGATAAGTTGGAAAAGATATGACGAAGCTTCACATCTGATGGCTCTATTTATGCCAAGGGCTACCCTGTAGCTGCTGGCTGTTGAGGCGGTCAGGAGTGGTTTTGGGGAAGGGTTGGTGTGAGTGCACTGAGTGTGGGGAGGATCACAGAGTAGCTGCTGTTTGTGAATCAAGGTTAAAATACTTCGTGTATTTATTGTCATGTGCTGTACCTGTAACTACTGAGGATTTTCATGTGTGCGTGCGTGTGTGTGTGTGTGTGTGTGTGTGTGTGCCTCAGTGGGTGTATGCCGTGTTTGTGCAGCTACCTTTGGAGACTAGAAGAGGGTATTGGATCCCTTGGAGCTGGAATTATAGGAGGCCCATACCAGCCTGATGTGGGTGATAGAAACTGAACTCTGCCACACATATGTGGTCGATAGGTGGCTTGGTCTTCATATGGGGCTGCTGGCAAGTGTGTGGGGGGCATGTTTCTAACATGGATTCTATTGCCTGGATCACTTCCCTCTGGCAGCTCTGCCTTGCCTGGCCTCTGGGGATGAGGATATTCTCTGTGCTGATGTGACTTGATGTGCTGGTAGGGTTGATTCTGGGGGGAAAGGGAGAGCAGAAGGGAGAAGGAGGAGAGAAAAGGGACTGGGAGGAGAGGAGGGAAGGGGCACCCTTAGGATGTAAAGTAAATAAATGGAAATTGAAAAAAAAAGAAACTGAACTCTGGTTTTCTATAAAAGCTGTATATGCTCTTAACTCTGACACATCTTTCCAACCAACAATTTTTATTTTTATATGTTACATTGAGAGTCCCCATTCTATCAAACAATAGTCACATATATTTTCTTTTTAATGATATCATAACTGAAATTTATTCTGATGTTATTTGAAGAAAACTTTAATTCTTTTTAAAATGAAAATTCTCACGCCATTGTTAAAAATTTTACTCTATTGATCTTGTGTAGAGGTCTCTCTACTATTCCATCCTCTGTCTGTGTCTGATGGCCTTGATTGCTGTAACATTGCTGACAGGTCTGGCATTAGATAAGCTTGTCCTCCATTTTCAGAAACTCTCAGCTATTTCACTCTTGTCCTTTTTAAAAAATAACTTTATTGCTATCTTTTTTTAAAAAAAATATAGACTTTTATTCTGTGGCCCAGTGTGGCCTTGAACTTCTCATCCTCTTGCCCCTAAGGCTATAGACATGCATCGTTATACTCTGTGCATGTGTGTGTGTTTATCAAATTCCCTCTCTTCTGGGAACCTCTACTTTGCCAATCTCATTTAAAAAATTTAGACTCACATAAATATACTTAAATATATTTAAAAAAAAAAAGACTCAACAGTGTTGAGTCTCTAGTTAGAAATATTCTAAATTTGTCTTTGTATTGTAATCATTGCTCATAGTTCTCAGTAAACTCTTGTGAATAGAAAGCAGTTGCACCCCTCACTGAACCTTCTACAAGGCCGATTGACATACTAGCACCTTTGTGGTTATGGGGACAGTCGAATGTTGCAGGTCCATAATCATAAACTGAAATTATTCAGTTTATCTTCTGCTCTATTTAGCTCTCTAAATAGCCATTTCTTGCCCACCTCTATGTCTTAATGAGCATCCTATGACTTACCAGTTAATACCTTTTGTAATGTATGAACAAAACATCCATTCCCACCATCTGAAAATCTAAAAATGTCAACTGATAGCAGCTGAGGTCTGCAGTAGAGATTTTCCCACTGAGCTCTAACTGCCTACCTACTGTCTCCACCAATGTGTTTGAGAAATGCCGTGATTTATGACTTTTGGCACTATAAAAACTTCATGAGACTCCATCTAAGCTGGAACACAGAATTTGGAGTGATCTAAATCTATGTTTCTGGGCCATGGTCACTCATATTTGGCTTCACAAAAAAACTCTTCTCTTTTTGCAGGTGAGAATTGTGTTTTTGTATCAACACTTTTACTGTTTTCTTGAGGTAGAACTGTACTGCTTTGGGGATCACTCATGCTTCCCTTTTGCTTGCTTATTTAGTTTTGGGTTAGTTTTGTTATTGGAGGCCTTTTTCTCTTGATGCCAACGAACTAGACTTTGTAGAGGTGGGTGTTGGACACCCCCTCCCCCCAAAAAAGTCTCCATCATCTGCTCTCTTACACACAGGCGCATGCTATCAGTTGGTCCTTCCCTACAATGTGGATTCTCTCACTAGTGCTTGAAGTCTGCAAGTGCCTGTGGTTCCGGCACAAATGCATTTCAGTTTTGTGTTGTGCTCACTTTTGGCGAACAAAGCTCAAGAAGACATAAACATAATTGTCTATTTTGACTAAATATGACTTCTTCTTAAATACTCACAATGGGACTCATCTTCCGAGAAGTTCTTTGTAGCAATTACAAAGGGGCTCAGAAGGCATGTTCAATGATGGTTTCTCTCAAATGTCAGTTATTTATTAAAAGGAAGAATAGCTGTAGAGGGATTAAAAGATATATTTTCTTTTCAAATCTATGGTCCCTTTAAAGTTCAGGGATAAATGCACAATTGCTTCTGCCTTACCTGTTATCTTTCTAAATAACCAACAAACCCGCTCCAGAAAAAATTCAATTTCTCCCTGAAGGGGTGTAAGTGAAGAGAGGGGCACTCAAATTCAGATAAGATTGCTTGACAAGCTCTCCAACAGCAGATGAAGCCAGACAAGGATTGAAATAGCTGTGGGGAGCAGCAATCGGTGCCTGGTTAATTGTGTTAGCTGTACTTGAGGGACAAGGAGGAAAGAAATTGTGGCTAAGGGAGAGCTGCCTTTAAAAGAGTCAGGATTATGTCTCCTTGTAATTGTGCCTCTGCATAAATAATCCTAGAACTCAACTGGAAACCGTTAACTACAAGCTATCTCTTGTCAGGCAACTGGGAAAGATTGTGGGCAAGGTCTGTTGCTTTGTTTGTTCTCAGTTAAAACTGCACTTCTATGATTTGGGTTTTAACAAGTGTGGAGTTAAATTACTAGAATAGTAGCAAACACACCAGGAGTAGTTAAAACACACGAGTGACCTCAGGATTTTGTCAATTCATCTTTGGCAGCCAACAGTGGCCAGAGATCATCACAGGACAGAAATGCTGGGTACTAGGCAGCTGGTGGACAACCAGCAACAAGTGTTGGCAGGTATGGACATTCAGTGACATCACTCCAATAGCGCTGACCATTCCTTAAGTACATAGTGAGAGCAGTGTTACATCGGTGGGGACAGAGAACCGGAGCATTTGAGACATCAGTTCTTTTGGGTTTTTTTCTGACCCTGACAAAGTGGTAGCCCCCACCACATGATGTGCCTTCGTCATCCTCAAAATTTCTTTGGCATTTATTTATCCTTATGGTGATGCGTAGCCACTTCCGTCACATTTCCTCCTGGTTTGAGAATCCCAGAGCATGGGCAAGCTGCCATTTGAGATCTTCCAAAATAGGCAAGTACAAAAAGAACAGGAAAACGTTTGCTGCCACTGCCTCACCAAAATGTGTATTGTTCTAAAAACTGAGCTTTCCTTTGAGTGAGTGGCATGTCCTACGGTGGAATTTCCTAGCATTGATTGCAGGTCCCTGACTTAGTTACAACACTCTTCCACACTCCAATTCCCTTCTGTGTTCCAGCACAGGAGAGAACCTGGGAGTACCAGGGAGAGTACCAGGGAGAGTGGTATTAAAATGCTATTAGGAAAGGAAACACTGGATTCAGGAGGGAAAAACAAGAACCCCCAAATAGCAAACAAACAAAAGACCTTCAAATTGAGTGGGAACACAGTTGCAATGGAAGAGGATAGACAATCCCAGGCTCATGTTTTCTGAGCTCTGTAGTATTTTCTGATGAGTTCTTTTGAG
>NW_026586463.1:6325885-6333257 GCF_907164565.1 Psammomys obesus
TCTTCTTCTTCTTCTTCTTCTTCTTCTTCTTCTTCTTCTTCTTCTTCAAGCAGAAGATAACTAATGTGTAAAACACATCAGCTTCAAACACAATTTTTTTTAAAGAAATGGGAGAGCACATTTATTGCTAATTGCTATCATCAGGGTAAGGATTATATCTTGGCAAACCAAGTAGGGAGCTTTTGCAAAGACCCTCATTAAAATCATCTGTGATTCATGGAGCCTTAGTCTGGCAGACGACAGCTCTGCAGTTCATGCTATCAGGAATAGCGACTGCAGGGATCAGGGAGAAGCATTTCTTCTTAACATCAACTTTTTCTTGCTCTCTGCTGTCCAGGATGTCGCCTCTGTAGTGAGATTTTCACAAGCAAAGAGATCAGGAAACCCTCCCTGATCTCCAGCTTTCCTCATAGGCAAACACTGTGCTCCAGGGAGGGTTGTCTAGCCTTTGAAAGAACCAAACAGGCATCCCCTCGGTGCCAATCACTTTCTGGGATTCTGGCAGCTTGGAATGGGTTTGGAGAGCTTCAGAAGCTCAGCGCCCCTCCTCTTTTTTCCTCACACTTGCTGTTTTCAAATCTCACTGCTTAATGCAATGTTCTTGGATTTGATGTAGCATGATGAGTTATTCTTCACATGAGGGTACCCTTAGAACCGGAGAAGAATTTAGTCACATTTTAACCAAGGACCCAAGATGGTACATTTCATAACAACAAACACTGGCTGAATTGAAATTGACAAGATAATGCCACCCCTTCCCCCCAAAAAAAACCAGGTATGTTATTCTTGCATAGAGGGTTGACATTAATTTGTGCAAACACTTCTAGAGAATCTACTACACAGTAGATACTACTGTACTGTCTAAACACAAAGACAGTGTCTTGAACTCAAGGGACTCACAGTGTAATGAACAGTTGGTAGAACATGGGAAATGCTAGTAGAGCTTTCTGAAGTCTGTTGTGGTCCTGGACTGGCTAGGCTGTACAAGGCTTAAGGTGAAAAGATATAAGGTGTTGGTTAAGTCAGAGAAGGGTGATCATAAAAAGCTGGCTTTTTATGATCCATAAGAAATGTATATGCCAGTAGGCTGCTTAGGCCAAGGATCTGGAGCATTCAACAATCAAGAACTGCTGTCTTCCTGGAGCTGTTCTCTCAGCAGCTCAGGACAGGGTGTCTTGAGGATAAATGACCTTTGCAGGGATTTTGAGTTTGAGGGATCTGTACTCTGTGAGACTTGACTTTTAGTACCTGGGGCCTATGACTGGTGAGTCTCCATTTTATTGGATTTCTCTTTAGGTTTCATCCTGATATCTTCACATGGTGTCATGGTGATGCTGTTGGCCATGGCGTTCAGGATTTGTGTGGCTCAGCTTCTTCTTCAAGAGGCAGCACGAAAGTCAGGGTCCTACCCATAGAGAAGAATGTAGCCCAAAGCAGGATAAGGTAGCTTTCTGCAGCAGCAGCAGCTTGTTCATTGTGTTAAAATCTGCACAAGCTAACAGTTGTACTAATAAGTATACATCCACATTTTAAGGAAAAAAAGAGAGTGAAGCTTTAATATTTAGTTAAGAAAGCAACGGTTTTTATGGCTCAGCCCATCAGGGATGATGATCTTGAATTTGATTCCTAGAACCAGCCTGGTGGAAAAAGAGAAATGACTCCTTCAAATTGTCCTGTGACTTCTAGGCCCATGCTGAGTCATGCACGCACCCCCCACCCCCAATACAATTTTAAAAATACCAGTTTTATCTTCAAGTCACTTTTAAATATGGAGTTACAGGTTATTTGTAGATGTCTCAGAGACAAAGACCAGGGTGAATCATAAAGGAAGTGCAGCCAAAGCATCGCCCCCCCCCACCATAAGGAATTATCATCTATGTGTGTAGCCATCAGGGATATCAATCCAATCACTAAGGAACAGCCAGTCTCTCTTAGAGGACCACCCTCTATCTGAGTGTACACACATACTTCTCCAGCACAGAGGTAAAGGCATGCCTGTGGGATTTCTAAGCACTTGAATTCTGCTTTTGTATATGCTGACCAAGCGGTCCATCTTCAATATGAGGTCCAAGTCATGATTAGCGTCCTAAGATGACCTATGTGCAACAGGTGTCTGCGTGAATGTTCATGAGAAGGTAAGAGAAAGAACGATGGGATATGACTGACGAAGAATCCCCATGGCAGCTAAAACAAATCCAGGCAAACAGTGTCTACAGTAGGTTTAATGAAAAACAATTCCCTCAAAATGACATCCAATATTTAGGGACACATTTGCTGTTCTACGGATGCTATCAAAGTATAAACATAATGCAAAGATAATACTTAAGGGACTCAAAACATCACACAAATTGCTTGATGTAAAGTGACAAAATAGTCTGTTGTTATTGTGCGCTGCTTGGCGGAGTTCTCCCTTTGTTAAACATTAGAATGAAGTGACACCAGCTTGTCACTTAGCAAATGGTCTTCTGCTTTCTAAACCATCCAGCAGATGGTCTAGGTGATAAAGCGCAGCCCCAGTGTGATCGCGTTTTCGCTGGCAGCCTCTAACCCGCACTGCTGCAATCAGTCAGCTTCTCCCCGTCAGGCCACCTCACCAGGCTGTCATTCCTCAGTGTCCCACACCCCAGGTCACACGCATCACAGCCAAGCCACACAGCTCTAGCGTTAAATTACCCACCTTCAGAATGTCCGCTCCTTCAGTGGATTTCCTTCCCTATTCTTCATGGGCTCCCCTCAATCTCTGCAAGGCTACTTTCTCAATGTTCCTTTACTGAGTTGAAAACTCCTGGAATTCTTTAAGAAAGAGTGAGGTTTTCCTTGTCTGGTGTAAATTTCTCTTTCTCTTTAAAGAACATAAAATTGGGAAAAGCCAAGCCAAACACCACTCCTTCCAGTTACCACAAAGATCAAAAGAAAGAGGTCAGCACAGACTAGAGTTTATCATGGACAAGACGCCCAGAATTTCAATGGTCGAACCTTCCTTGTTTCCTGATTAGACAGGATGGAAACATGGCGATCCAGCAGATAATGTGCTTACAACTGGCTAGGGCAGAAGTAGCCCTGCACCTTCTCTAGATGGTGTCAAGCTGGCCTCTTCTAAAATGTGTTTTTGTGAATTTGAACTGTTATTGTCTGTTCACGAATCTACTAAGAGTAGATTTTTTTTTCTCATGGTTAATATTTTTTGTTAATCCTGACAAAGAACCAGGAATTGGTTATACTTCAGAATCCAAAAAGGGAATAGCTTCCATTGGAAGGAAGAGGTATAGCGACCCATGAGAGAGGGCAGGTCTTGAGAGGAGATAATGTTGACCCCTGAGAGACCCAGGGAAGGTCAAATCACCTCTGCAATATATATATATATATATATATATATATATATATGTATACATTGCTCATATTACTGTATAAATATATGTATATATATATATATTTATATATATGTATACATGTATATATTTACTTTGAGCAACAGTAGACCTCTGGCTACAATGATAATGTTATGAAGGCTTTTGGTTCTCAATTTGTGACTTTAGCTAGGACCTGAAGAATCTGAGCTTGTTCACTTTCTGTAGGTCTTCAATAACCCAGAAGTGATCCCATGTTACAACCCCCATAGATCATCCTCGCTGTCTCTATGGCCAAGTACAGCAGCCATCTAAGCTTCTGAATTATTTCAGCTGGCCCTCTAGCCCATCAAACTATAGATATGACTGCAAATGGTTTGCTAGCATCCCATTTCCCTTGGACAGGAGATCAAGACCACATTAAAACCCCCAAATATGACCACACGAATCCCCAAATCCTGCCTCTTAGAATTACTTCCAGAACCAATTTCCTATCTATCAGAGTCCAATAAGGATGCAGAAAACATGAGGTAATTTTAAAGGCAAAAAATTCAATTACAGCAATATACTATTAGATAGTAATAGATATACTTAGCAGCCTCTGTTCTTGAGCTGGGATAAGATGCTCCAGGAAGGGATACCCTTCCTTATAAAGCTGACATGTAGATCTCCTAGAGGTTGTTGGTTGTTGTTTTGTTTTGTTTTATTTTGTGATTATTTTTTTTAATCACTGTGGTACCACTGCAAAGACAACCTAGAAGATCCTGGGATCAGATTTATAAGAGGAGGTGCCTAGATCATTCACCTCATTTGGAAATTATATCTATAGTGCCCAAGGAGGTTGTTAGCGGGAGGATGCCAGAGCTCCCCTTGCAAGTCAGCTGAAGGAGACTGTGGAAGGATGATGCAGTATTTTGCCATACTCTATTGGCTATGATCTATGGGGTAGCAGAATCTGCTGAGGATAGGTGTTGTAAAAGCTGTGGGACTGAAGAAACTATCTATGTAAGGTCTGGAGCTAGAGTTGGAGAAACATGCTGAAAGAGCCTGGAGGAAGAACGCTGGAACCAGGTAGACAGCTTCTTCTAATCCAGAGTCTATCACGTGGGCATGTTGTTTGATCCTTATATGCTCTATCTTCTTTACCATTCAAGACCACTGTGCTAATGCTATATTTTAAAATAAACTATCTAAAGGTGATTTATTCAAAGGCAAACACTCTTTGGGGACAAATTTGCTCGTTTTCAAAGGTGATATCGCTTATATGCCACCTGGGACACCACTGCTGTGAAGCAGAGCAAAGAAGAGTTTCTGAGCAGGTGACAGGGACAGTTTGAACAATGTAAGGGTAGCATTACACCACAACAAATGTCCAGGCACAGTAGTGACTCCTACTTCATTCACAACCTAGAGAAAGGTGAGCTCCTCTTCAACAGGAGGTTTCATACACACGGCGACTTAGATGCGAAGACTTTTTCCATCTATGGTTCCTACTTCCTAAACCTCATCATCATCTTCATCCATCATTGTCTTCATTCATCATCACTGTCATATTGCTAGTAAGAGAAGAGACCACAGAGAACATGTACCTGCTTCTTTAAATTTTGACCTGAAAGACACAAGGACATCTTGTACATGTTTTGTCAGGGAAGACCCACTTACTTGGTTGCTGTTACTTACACTATGGTTGAGCAATGGGATCCTCTGCTACGGCCAGCTTCTACTCACAACTGCACACCAAAATGGGAAGCAAACTTTTGGAGTGGCTAGGTCTCTGTGACAGGAGACGGGTCACAGAGGATGCGCACTGTCACTGCCACGACGCTTGGCCTTGTTTCTGAAATTGAGAAGTCAGAATGCAGGGAAGATAGTGGGATCTGATGAGACGAGGCTGCATTCCTAGGCAAAGCCTCAGCAAAGCCAGGACACAGCTCACACATTCATAAATAAATGGGAAGACAGAAGGCATTTTACCATCTGTATCTATGACATTTTCTGTCATCTCCAGAGCGTCGTTTTATGATGTTGCATTTTTGTCTTA
The DNA here is from genome assembly GCF_907164565.1 of Psammomys obesus. Taxonomy (NCBI): domain Eukaryota; kingdom Metazoa; phylum Chordata; class Mammalia; order Rodentia; family Muridae; genus Psammomys; species Psammomys obesus. Next base: position 6,331,274 of record NW_026586463.1, read on the forward strand.
GGTTGGGTGGTGAAAAATGGAAGATGATGAAATCAAATGTTGCTTAGTGTGACTAAGGCTGCTAAAAATTCGTAAGAGACCAGATGGGGAAATGAAGATGGCGGCCTAGTTCCTGGAGACTTTGGTCTCAGAAAGAGAGTAGAAATTGAGGTACTAGAGGTTCCACGGTCAGAGCCTAGGATAAGAAACAAGTTGGATTAATAAGTCAGTGGGCTCTGCATGTCCTGTCTTCTACTGAGAAGGCCTTTGTTTGCATCGCAGCTTGGATGGGCTTGTATTTTTCTAATGGAGCAGTGAGAAGTCTCCCCTGAGATTAGAAGATGCTGAAGTCAAGAGCAGAGGAGGCAAGGATTATCCCTTCTGAGGGTCAAAAGCTGAGCTAATGGGCAGAGGGTGAAGGATGACAGTGTGATACAGATGTGAGGAAACAGACTGGTTGATAGCTACTCTGGCTTCTCTTCCTCCTCCCCCTTCTCCTCCTCGTCTTTCTGTACACAGATTTGACTTACAAAGATAGAATCAGCTCTTGACTATTACTAGTGGCTTTTGTCATTGTGCTTGGTGGCCACTGGCCTCTTATAATTCACAGAGAAATGGCCATCAGAAAGAGGATCTTGATAAAGAAAACTTGAAAAATAATGTCCAGAGTCCTCCTAACAGTTCTGAGCTTGGGGAGAGCCGAGGGCTCCTCTGGTGTTGCTTATGTGATCTCTCTCCCCTTCACACTGAATTGACAAACTGGCTGATTTTTTTTCACATGCTTAAAATCAGAAATTGAGACTGTAGGCAACCGAAGATCCCTTTCAGCCATGTACAATGTGTGTTTCACTTCCAGCACACAGGAGAACAACAGCCCTCAGCATGAGGTAATTTCTCAGCTCTCTGCAGGAGTCTTAACACATAAAGAGGGAGGCCCTTGCCTGGGGTAGAGAGGAAGAAGATTCCATCTCCCCATCTAGATAGGAGTAAGGCTTTTGAATTGTAACAAGTGAAGACAACCCAGAACTTAAACAGTTAAGACCTAGAATGTGGGCTTTGCAGCTGCACCGCTGGCTGTTGGTGCCCTGGTGGCTACCAAGTCAACATTCAGAGACAGCCGTGCACAGACATTTATTGCGGCGCTGCTTACAAGATCAATGTAGGTCTCCAAGAACAGAAGGATGGATAAAGAATGTGTGACATATATTACGATGGGATATTTTTTCAGCCGTAAGGAGTGATAGTACGTTTGTTGTTGTTGTTGTTGTTGTCTTTTTTTGTAGAAAAGTGGGTACAACTGGGGGTGACGAAGCTAAGCAAATTCAGCCAGCCTCAGAAAGACTAACGTATTTACTCTCATAGACTAGCTCCAAACTTGTGGAGATCTGATTGCCTCTCAAGTGCTAAGATTAAAGGCAAATGCCACTACACTGAGTCTATGCTTCCATTTTAATACAGTGGCCTCAGCTTGCTTGATGAGACCTGAGCAACTCACAGTGGTGGGCTACTAGGACCTCAGAGGTCAGTGTTATATAGGCATGATATAGTTGAAGACACAGTAGAGCATCCAGGAATGTTTGTAGATTAACTTGTGAGAGGCAAATGTTCATGTGGACTCCTCTCAAAAATATTATGGTACGTGGGCTAACAAGATGACTCAGTGGGTAAAGGCACTTCCTTCCAATCTCGTCCACCTGAGTTTAATCCATGGAACCCTCATAATGGAAGGAGACTCCTGAGGGTTAATCCCTGACTGCCACATGAGAGTCTTGGCACACACACAAATCCATGCACACACATACCTGCATGCACACACTCTCTCACATATGCAAATCTATCTGTCTGTCTATCTATCTATCTATCTATCTATCTATCTATCTATCTATCTATCATCTATCACCTATCTATTATCTACTTACCTACCTTCCTACCTATCATGTATCTATCTACCTACCTATTCTATCTATCTATCTATCTATCTATCTATCTATCTATCTATCTATCT